>NC_136494.1:53528588-53576088 GCF_053919585.1 Euprymna scolopes
ATTTTTAGAAAACATATATATACTAACGTGTTGGGCATTATCCGATGATTCATACAAAATTAATTAATTTGATTAGACAACTTGTTAATATAATAAAAATGATGGGTTCATAAAAATTAAGATTTCAAAGGAACATTATTGATGAAATACGAAGTATGTGACGAGGAATTAAGTGCACATGTTTGTTTTGGCTGGCGTCATGTGCCTTTACGTGTGTGTAAATGCGATAGGCATGAAGAAGTGTATGTGTATTAGTGTGCCTGTTTTGTTGCCGATGTCTTTTTCTCTCTTTATTCTAGAGAATCTCTAGAGAGACTATGCAGGAGAAAAGCGGAAAAAAACGAACAAAACTGTGTTATGATTTATAATAAGGAATAATAATAAGTCAGTATCGTATGAACGTGTTTTAGAGAGAAAATGTAACTGCAGAATACCTGGCAATTGTCCGTAGGGTGGCAAATGCTTTACCTCAGAAATAGTGTACAAATGTGAGATTAAGGCCGATAATATTAAGAAGGTATATCTTGGAGCCAAGGAGTGCGTCTTTAAGGAAAGATACAGAAATCATGTTGAATCCTTCAAAAATGAACCGGAGATGGAAACTAATAGAGAAAGTGTTAATGATAAAAGGGGAGATGGTAAAAGAATCAACATTAGAAATAAAAAGAGGAACACAACTGCATTAGATGATTGGGTCAGGGAACTTCATAGAAACAAAAAAGATTTTGAATTGAAATGGTCAATAGTAGATAGGGTTAGTAAGTATAAACCTGGGAAATCAAAAAGGTGTAATCTGTGTTTACTGCAAGCTTTCTACATAGTGAATTCTAAAGAAGAAATATTAAATAAAAGGCTGGATGCTATACAGGGATGTCTTCATAGAAATCACGTCTTAAATATAGCTGAGAGAAAAAACATTGTGGAAAAAATAAAGCTTCTTGAGTGTAAGGCAAAGTTGTAGAGTTAAATAGCTAAGAATGATGTAACTTAGATGTGTTGAATGATTCATATTTAGCAAGCAAATCTGGAATCTAATATTCTACACTAGAAACACTTCTTTTCGAAATAAAGACAATGGATTATTAGATAAGAAATTTAGATCTATAAAAAGGATTAACAAAGATGAGTAATATTTTCAAAACTGGGAACACAATTTTAGTCACATTGATGGTGAAATAGTTGATACCGTTTCTAGATCAATAAAATAGCTTAACAAAAATTAACAATATGAATTAAACAAAAAAAATATTACTAATTAAAGAATGGGGATTAATTGATACTGTTTTTTAGATCAGTAAAACTTGAAAAATCCTAGCTTTTTAAATAATACTCTTGTTCTAAACGATTAAATCCAAAACACCAAGGTGAACCCCCACTTTCATTGGAGTAAAACGTACATGGAGCTAAAGAATAGATTTATTATTAGAATACTTATTAAATGGACATAGGTAATTAGTGGTAACATTGTATGATATTTGTTTGAATTTTTTTTAAATGGAGATACGAAAATAGGTAAATATATAAATCTTTAAAAAATACTTTGTAAGGATGAGATATAGGTAAAATATTTTCGCTTGTTTTCTTTTCCTTATAAGGAAAATGGTTTCCATAATGTTTTATTGTTAAAGTGTTTTTATTCAATAAGTCTGAAGAAAGGCTGTTCTTGTGAAAAATTTCAAACGACATAATGTTTGAATTTATCCGAATAGTCTTGAAACAATTGTAACTAACGATTAAATACACTATTTGTTGCTATCAACCCATTCTCTGAAGTTTTAATGCTCAATTATGAAATATGATAATTTTGTAGCTTACATTTTAAGTCATCTCTCTTTTTGGCTTAAAATTTATTGGTATATGAACGATTACTGAATTATATAAACCCAGTAAAATTCGGAATACTACAAATAAGACTATATATATATATATATATATATATATATATATATAGAGAGAGAGAGAGAGAGAGAGAAAGAGAGAGAGAGAGAAAGAGAGTGAGAGAGAGTGAGAGAGAGGGAGGGTGAGAGAGATTCTACCTGTAATGAATGAAACAACAACTTACGAAAGTTAACATTAATGTCCATCGAATAATTAGACTGGCTGTCCTTATATATCATTCTCTAACTCTGTAGTAGGAATAAAATGTCAAATAAAAAAAAGGAAATCATTGTAAAAGTTAAGTTTTGATTTAAATAGAATTTCCATTATTTTCCATAATACGCACTGATAAACAGTTTTGTTGTCTCCTCTCACACTTAAACTTATTAGATCTTGCAAAGCGAACATCCATTGGAGTTGTTCCATATTCAGATTAGTTTCTAGATTTTTTTACCAAGGAACCCATAATATTGTCGAATAAACTGCATACAGAGAATATGATACCTCTGATTGTAAAGATATTTAAATCGTAAATAAATGATAAAAAAATGCCGATTCTGAAAAGGTTAACAAACTCCATAAAATTGAAACATTTTTTAGCTGATAACTTTAGTCATCTATTCTCACACGGTTTTTAATATTGTGTGTTATAATATAGATTCAGAAAAGTGTCCAAGGTTTCACAGCATTTTTTACCCATTTTAACACATGAGGGGGGGGTTATAGATAATATCTATATACACAATGTCTTTGTGTATTTGTGGTCATTATAGAAAGAAAGTTTAAAGAATCTACATAAAAACTAAAAGTGAATTTATTGTAAAATTTTCCGCGGAAAACAGTCGAAGTGGTCCTGAATCTCCAAGGTAGCTAAGATGACATATAAATGATATATATGAATATGGTATGGAAATATAATGAAAATCTGCCTTCTGCTCACCTGATATATGAAATAGGAGGGAAGTACCTCTCTTGATACTTCGAATGTATCTTATTTTGATAAAATGTAATTCATATATATATAACAGTTTTTCTCGGGAAGACAATAGAAGTGGTTCCGGATATGCCGTGCAATGTGTCAAATCTCTATGTGATCATTCTACAAGACATCCAAAGATGGCAGAACCACCTTCAGATGTAACGAAAAGAGTAAATAATACGTTATAAACAGAGTGAAAACCGACATAACGTGTCTAATTAAATCTTGGCCAACTTCTGATCGTATTAAAATAAAGCTAGAATATCCGAATGCAATTGTTTTGCCTTTTTTTTTAATTTTTTTTTTTTACCAAAACCCAAACCTTTTTATAATTTATTCATGCAGAAGCGCATGATCTATTTTAGACAATGCATTGTATACGATTAAGCAAACACTAAAACATTATACATGGTTGGGCGGTAATTCCTTCCACAACATAATGTGTGTGCAAATGACTTCAACGGGTCTCATGTAGGAATTGAACTCAGCATACCTGATTGTATAGTCTGCGACCGTATCTATAGGCATATAAGAAGAAGAAGAAAAAGAAGAAGAAAAAGAAGAAAAAGAAGAAAAAAAATCAAAATATTTGTTTAACCGTCTCTTCAATTGCGTCGTCGTCGCGATTATCCTACCAGCATTTTGGCCACTTCTTTCTAGTAAAATCTACAAGTATAATGCGTTCTGTGCTTTGGCGCCTACAAGCATTAGCTAATTCGTGTGTAAAGCAGACCGCGAGGCTTTCGACAGCCTCCCAAAGGAGGTGTTTCCTCCGAGAGGCAAGAGAAGGAGAGAGAGAAAGAGAAAAAGAGAGAAAATAAAGACTGAAAAAGTCGCCGTCTCTTCCTGCTTAACTCGAACGTGTAGCCAAGCGACAGAACCAATCAAAGCGTAGCATGAATTCAAATGGGGAGCCTCATCACTTTCAGTGTCAAGTAAACGTCGTCCTACAGTCTCATAATTCACGCATGGTTCACACACACACACACACACACACACACACACACACACACACACACACACACACATATATATATATATATATATATATATATATATATATATATATATATATATATATATATATATATAAGCATAAATCAGTTTTCTGTCGTATGTTGAGATTTATACACGGATAAGCTTAACCGGAAAGCAAAACTTGGTTAATCTCATTTCTTCATATAAATCTCATCTACTGTTGGGGTCTTTTCCAATCTGTTTTGTCTCGATGCATCACAGTTAGGAAAACAAAAGCGTGCGTCAAACAGTTATGAGGTGTTTATAATTCTTCCCCCTTTTCTCGTTTCTTTCTTTCTCTCTCTCTCATATATATATATATATATATATATATATATATATATATATATATATATATATATATATATATATATCCCTCCCACTGTGTCGCAGACATTCAGTTATATATTTTTTGGACTCTATGCTTTATTTCCACGTTTTCTCTATTTTTATTTTCTCTTTTCCTTCTTTTTCAGTCAGCTTTACTTTACTTTGTCTCTCTCTACTTTTCTCTCTCACTCACTCTTTAAATGATACTAACGCAAATATTGATTCATCAGTCAACACTCATTTAAATGTAATAATGTCAAAAACAATAAATAACTCATTTTAAAAAAATACGCAACGATAAACAAAATTCAGACGATAAAAGATTACTCTCCAAATAAAAATTCTAAACATTTTTCCAAATCGTAAACTTGTTAATGTGCAAAATGTAGGAAATGTTTTAGTTTATTTGAGAAAGCAAAAAAAAAAAAAAAAGAAAAAAAAAAAAAGAAAAGATGCACACGCCAAAAATCGAACCGCGTCTGATTTCGAATATTCGCAAGAGAAGGTGTACAATAAACTAATAAATGAAAAATAATAAATGGAAAATAATAAATGAAAAATAATAAATGGAAAAAATTACGCCGCACTTATAAAAATACGAGCTGACTTTAGCAAAGTCGTTATCGCTTCGTATGGGTTGATCCATAGAGTGAATGATTTGGTGAGAGTATTTAGCGTATAGAATCCAAGTTTTTTTTTTAAGGATATGATTATCAACCACACAAAGATTTTTTGTTAAAATGTCATGACTATCGCCTCGACCCTTTTTCTCTAAAGACGTTTCGAAATTCATGTTTAAGTTGAAGGAATTTTTTGTTCGTAATAGTTAAGCAATGTAAATGCCTATTGTCTTTTGACTCAACAAAATCTCTTCAAAAAACTGAAATAATAGGATTTTCATTCATAAGTGTAAACACGGGACAAAAAAAACTTTTCATTTATTTATAGAAAATGAAGAATATTGATATTTTGGTAATTTTGATATTTTGGTAGTTTGATATACTGCAATTGATTATCTTTAAATAAGAATTACATGGTCAGAAAGAAGAAATCAATTCGCCTGCGATGTTAACTGGTGCATGTACATCAGATGATTCTGCGTTCATGTATGAAGCATCACTGCCACTACTTACAAGCGTCCAAGCCTTATCTTACGATGCCACCAGACTTTGTTGGATTGTCGTCACTCTGTAGGATTGCCATATCCATACTATTCATGCTATTGCAGGTAGAAACTTGTCTTGTATTTATGGATTTCCTCCTATCTGATGAAGAAACACAAGATTATTCAAAAACGTGATGGATGAGTTGGCAATAAAATCTCAACATCCAACTTGGATAGAAAGTAAAATGGTTTTCCAACCATTTCTGAAACATTGATCTAGTAGATGTTCATATCTTTCCATATCTGGGGTGCCCAGTAAAAATTGTCCTTAAATAGAACCGTAATTCAATGACCGTTTTCAAATTGACGGGCCAGCAGGCATGACACTGATGAAGAGAAAATTATTTTCACCTAATATTGAGGTGAGATGCTCTTCCGTTCTAATTGACTTTGTTCAAAAGTATTGCAAAATTTTAAAGATTTTTAATAGGATTTTTATAGAGTTTTTCTATAACTTTACGCTACTGCATTTTTATTTTTACTTTAACAAATAATAGATGAATAATACATGAAAATACTAACATGTTACTAACATGAGACGAGAAACATATACACATACAAAAAGTTGTCACATATTTTTAAACAGTTTAATTAATAATACCTATTAGGTGTTTTTTACTGGCAAATATATATCTCCCTCTTCTTCGGTCGCAGATTTTTGGTTGCTGGGAAGATCATATAATTATAAAAGAATTATATATACAGGGTGAAACGATAAGATTATCCCCCCTAAACAACACCATAGCTTTAAAAAAAAAATATTGAAAAAAATCAATTTAGAAAACTTGATTATGTAGTATAGCTGACATCTATTTAATGTAGCCGCTTTAAGCTTCAATCACCGCCTCGATACGGGTCCGGAACTGCGAGCATGCCTTTTCCACAATCGCCGGCGGGAACTCTGTGAATACTCGGCTGATGGCGGCGATTAAGCTGGTTTTGGTGTTATGGGAGGTCATGTTGGTGATGTTCTCGGTAATTCTGCTATTATTCGTGTTTATCTGGCCGCATCTGTTCAATTCTTTTCTCTTTTGTTTTGTTACTAGCTTAATAATAATATGGATTCTTTTAGAATAGTTTGTATTTGTCCTCATCAGAATTATAAATGTTTTTATAATTGTATTGCCAGACAACTTATCAATCAAAGTAACATTGTATTTCTTGGTAATGAACCTGAGTGGAATTAACGTGATAAACAGGACTGAACGCGAGGAGGAGGAAGAGGGTAGAGGGTTAATCAAACTTCAAACAATAAAGAAAAATAGATTTCTCTACGGGCGCATTTACCAGAAGGCTGATAACTATAGATATATATAAATTCCAAAAATGTTATCAAGTTTATAAAACTTTAAACTTAAAGAGACCTTCATAGATGAAAACAAACAGTAAAAAAAAGCAAGTGTAAATATTAATATTCATAGGAACCAGATAAAAAGGCTCAATATTCAAGATAGAGCATTTATATAAGAAATTTCAATTCCGTAAATTAGAATTCACAACAAATTTATTATTAAAAAAGAAATACAACTTAAAAACTTAAAAATGTTCCTCATGCTATGGAGTTTCAATGAATAACAACTTACTTTCAGAGAAAAGTTGTTAGACAATGATATTCATAGTCAAAAGGATATTCCCAAAAGTCCAGGTTCGATGGAGAACAGTTTAAAAATGTACAATTCGAAGAAAATTTTCATGAGTCAGATGTATAGATATACATGAAATAGTCCAATAGAACTTGTAGTAATCAAAGTGGTTCAAAAAGTAAATATGAAATGTGAAGATGGTATCCTAAACTTGCGATAGAAGATTTTTCCACTGGAAAAGATACTAAATGAAATAATTATTATTGGTCCCCCCCCCCCGAAAAGAGAAGAAGAATCATCGGCTATGGAAAATAAAATCAATGCAAAAAATATATATTTTAAGGATGGTCCAGACGTTATATTTTGAGAACAAATTTAAACTAGTCGCAAAGTGACATAGAATTGGAACGAGGAGATGGAAGAAAGGAAACTTTGATTGTTGTTGTGTCGTAACACAATAGTAAAAGAAGAAAATCAAATGGAGGTTGGTTTAACAATCGAAGTGTATAAACATCACAGGTACAAAGGTAGGAATACGGGTGTAACTGACTAGCGCTCAGCTAGGCAGTGGAGTAGTGTCGCTCCTTTTCACCGGTGTAGATATTACTGGCACTTCCGTTTCTGTTTTGGGTTCATCCTAACCAACTCAGTTGATTTCCGTTTTCTTTTTGACCTCCTATTCTCAGGAGTTGTCTCTGGTATGGGCACCTGAAAAGTATCAAACGCTGTGTCCATGATGTCCACCTCCGGCGATCTGATCACCTCACTGTTCGAGTATCTTTTCCGCATTTGATTAGTGTGATGTTTGTGTACGAAATCTGGCCCCTTAACTATATAGACCATGTTACCTATTTATTTTCAAACAATGCCGGAGTCCCAGAAAGTCCTATTATTACTGTAGAAGACTCTTTCGTCAGCTTTATACCGTTTTTTGTTATCGTTTTTTTTTTTTAGGTTTGGTCTATTCCGGTTTGGCAACAACTTGTGGAAAATCGATCTAACCCTGCATCCGAACATGCCCTCAGCAGGTGTCTTCGAAATTTCGATGTTTGCATTCGACGTGACCCTGTAATCCTGTAAAAACTGTTTGATTGACTTATCCGTCGGTGATCCACTAGCTTTTTTCAGAGCTCTCTTGAATGTATCGACGAACCTCTCTGCTTGCCCGTTACTTCTCGGATGGTATGGTGGAATGGTTATATGCTTGATTAGATGACCCTCACAAAAATGTTTAAATTTAGTAGACGTGAATTGCGTTCCATTGTCTGTGACAATGCAGTCTACTACCCAAAACCTAGTGAATAGTTCATACAGGAAGTTAATAGTTGCTTCGGATGTGGGGTTATTGCAATAATAAAACCCCTCTAGCGGTTCCGCAAAGTCTAAGTGAATTCTCGGCCAGGGTAGGTCCGTTTTTGCCCACGATCCGAATTGAGTCGGAGGAGCTTTCATAGCTAATGCGCATCCTCTACACTCCCTGATTTTTCCTTCTATATCCTTATCCATGTTTGGCCAATAAACGAAAGAGCACATAAGGCTTTTCATTCTTCATATACCTGGATGTCCTAAATGGAATTCCTTGAGCATTCTTTTCTGTAATGTCGCAGAAATTACGACCCTGTCGCTATATAACAGTGCGTTATCGCAAATTGAATAAATTTCTTTATCCAGTTCGTCATTGTTAATCCTTTCTTTCGTCCGTATAATAAATTCGTCCACCTCTGCCTTACTGTTAATCTCAACAAGCGTTACTTATTGTGTCACATAACGTATTTTTTACTTCAACTTCCGCTTGAATGGCTGCTATTACCATATCCTCCAATGGTTCTGTCTGCTTAGGTATTAACCTCGATAACCCGTCTGCATGACCAAATATTTTAGATGGTACATACTCCGTTTGAAAATTGTAATTCAGAAGTATGGTACCCCATCTTTGGAGTCTATTCGCCGTATGTTGTGGTAGTCCCTTTTTCTATCCGAAAATCGTTAATAATGGTTTGTGGTCTGTTTGTAACAGAAATTGCCTACCGTGCAGGAAACGATGAAATTTATTTACCGCAAATATAATGCTTAGTGCCTCTTTTTCAATTTGTGAGTAGTTCTTTTCGGATGGCAAAAATGATCGGGATGAATGTGCTATGGGTTTCACTTTTCCATCATCCATTTTGTGTAAAATGCATGCTCCTATGCCATAGGAGCTGGCATCGCTTACAACTATAATTTCACGCTTGGGATTATAATGTGTCAGAAACAAGTCAGACGTTAAAGTCTCTTTAATTTCCCGAAATGCTTCTTCGCACTCATGCGTCCAGACCCATTTTTGGTCTTTCCTTAACAGTTCATTTAAAGGCGACCTTAGTTTATGCATATTTGGCACAAATACATAATAGTAATTTGCCAAACCTAAGAAACTTTGTAAAGATGCAATATTTTCTGGAGCAGGCATATTCTTTATTGCACTCGATCTATCTAGATCCGGCCTTCTTCCATGTTTATCGATGATTTGCCCCAAGTATTTTATTTTCTCCATGAAAAATGTACATTTTTCCTGTTTTACTTTAAATCCATAATCCTGGATTCTTTTGAATACTTGGTTTACATGAGCTTTGTGTTGTTCTTTGCTAGCGCTTTTCATTAACACATCGTCCAGGTACTCTACTGCGAAATCCAACCCATTTAACGTAATGTCCATAACTTGCTGAAAAATTGTAGGGGCAACTTTGACCCCAAATTGAAGTCTGTTAAACTTGTACAATCCCTTATGGGTATTAATACATAGCAGCTTTGAACACTCCTCATCGACTGGAACTTGTAAGTACGCGTCACTGAGGTCGATTTTAGAAAAATAGTTCCCCCCACTCAGTTTCGCAAATATCTCTTCAGGGCTCGGAAGAGGATAATGGTGCTCTTGTAATGCTCTGTTTAAGCCTGTTGCGAAGTCGACGCAAACCCTAATCTCCTTACTCTTCTTTTTGATGTAAACCGTTGGTGCAGCCCATTCACTTTGATCAATTTTTCCGATGGCACCCATGTTTCCGAGTCTTTCTAATTCACCGTCTATCTGTTCTATAGCGGCGTATGAAACATTTCTTTTCTTTCTGAACACTGGCTGTTCATTTACTTTTACGTCAAATTTTGCTACCGCTTTTGTATACCTTCCCAAACCACCTGAAAATACGGCTGAGAAATTCTCTTTTAACTCCCTCTTAAGATTTTCTGCCTTCACATTCGAATCTTCAACCTTTGGTAAAATGAGCTTTAAGGCAGATCCCATAGTCTAAACTTTTCGAACAGATCAGTTCCAAAGAGGTTGTTTGATTTTCACATGACAAATATTCTTACTTTTTCGGCCTTATTCTGGAAAAAATATTCGTCAATAATTCTCCTTCGAAGGAAATTTTTTCGCGACTGACGCTTCTCGCCGTTTTATGTAATTTAATCATAGAGGGTCTCCCAAACCTCTACCATGTCTGTACATTAATAATGGAAATGTCAGACCCACTATCAAGCTATAGCCTTACTTTCTTTTTAAACATGTTGAGCTGTACATATTTCCGGATATTTTGTTCCTCAGGTTCAATTTTCGTAAGTTTAATGGATGTATTTCTACCATATTTTTTTCTACAATGCGATGCTTTATGCCCTTTCTGGTGGCAGTCGTCACATTGTTTGAATTTGTAGGGACACTCATTGTACCAATGTTTATTTCTACACCTCCAATATGGTCCAGGTGGATCTTTTCCCTGTTTCTTTCTCTAGTTATTTTTGAAGTCGAATTTTTCTTTTGATAGATCTTTTTAATATGCGACACTCCGCTTTCCTCTATGTCACGACTGTCCCTTTTCAACGCAATAAACCGTTCACAGTCTTCCGCTAAGTTTTGTAGTTCGTTTTCGAGTTTATTTAAAGCACGATGCCTGATTTCAGCGTCTTTATTTAAGACCAGCCCTTGTACAAATATTAAACATTTAAAATTATCTGATCCTCCAGTTTAAAATCGTCGCAATGCTTGTTCACTATACTTGCATAAGTAGTGTAGTCGTCTTCCTCTCTTCTAGTAACATTCATACATTTATATCGCCATGGAAAAAAGACGTTTTTGCAGAAAACAATTCTGTAAGTAGCGTAACTGTTTCTTGGAAGCTCAACTCACTGGTCTTTTTTAGGAGAATAAAATTCACGAACTTTGTATGCTCAGCTGTTCCCTATTTCCGTAGCAAAGCCTAACTTTTTTCGCGTCTGACCAGGTACTACAATCCGATAAAAAAATATCCTCATATCGTCTATAGTACTAGACGAAAGTGACATCGTCTTTTAGATTATGATTGAAATTTTCAATAGCGGCCTACACAGCTGTTTGAGAAAATGGGTTATGATTATCGTCCACTTTAGTTAACTGTGTCGTCTCCAGAATTTTTCTTTGTTCCTCCTGTGTTTTCATCAATATTTCCTCGAAGCGTTTCTGTTGTTGAAGCATTTCTCTTCAAATGCTTGTTTATATCGCTCTTCTCTTTCTACATGTTGTTGAATTTGCTGCTTTTGCAACGCGAGATTTTGCTCTGCTTGGAATTGGAACAATTCCAACAGTGAATATTTGAATTTTGTATCCATCATACGAATTCGGTTTACAATTTACGCTTGTATTAAATAAATATTCCCTAGTAAAGGAAAAAAATCAACCAAGTTTTCTTTCCCAATTCTTTTGTTTGAAGAACAACAGTTTAGCAGTCCTTTTGTAACTTAATTTGTTGAACGCAATATTTCTAGTCTTACTAAAAACAAGCCAGCGAAATAACATTTGTTTAACATTTTTTTTGATTTGCAAACGTTTTACGTAGCAATAATAAAATCCGTCGCTTTAAATATCCGACGAATTCGTATGGGGAACTTTTAGGTTTATTTTACCTTCTTTGCCTTTTGCAAAAAATGACTTGATTCTTTACGTGTTTGCTAAGCACAAATGACGTACGCGAATAATTATTTTTCACGGTCTGTCTCTTATTCTCTTGACAAAGTCAAGCGTGTTTTTTTTTTCAAATCCCAGATGTTATCGAAATAACGATAAGCTTATACGGTATTTGCGAGTTGGTTTTGGACATTCAACTTTGCAGGAGAAAATTCTTACCGTAGTAAAAATGGCTTCTGGTGACGAAAAAAAGGAACCCTTTTTCCCTTGGTAAGTATTATTAAATAATTGACAACATTCGTGTTTTTCGCTGTAGATTTTGGTAGCAAGTTTTTCCCGTCGCCAAATTACTATTGCAGTAATTAATTAGCTGTTAATCCTTGCGTATCCAAATATCTGTTGAAATGACGAAGGTGTTCTGCCGTAAAGATTTTACAAATCTTTATTTCAATCACTTTTGGTGATTCTCTGCAGTGATGGTCGTTTCGATTCCTTGTCGCCAATCTGATGTGTCGTAGAACAACATTGAAAATAAGAACAATCAAGTCGAGGTTCGGTTAAGGAACAAGTGTATTAACGATAATGTACAAAGATAGGAAAATGTGTATATTTGCTGGGCACTCGGCTAGCAGTTGAAGTACAGTCGCATCTCTCTCACCGGTGTTGGAATTATTAGCGCTATTTATAGTGCTAATCGGCGTAAATTCCCCTGTTCAAGGAAGGCTGGTATAACAGTTTTAATAAGCCATAATTTGCATTTAACTTAGGACTCAACCATTGCTATACATTTCTATATATTTGTTTAGCCATCTCTTACTCTATGTTAATTCAACTGCTCTTTAATATTTCTTAATGGTTTTGTATAAGGATTTAGAGAAGGCTATTTTTTCAGCCTTTCCATCTAATTAAGCTAGTGTATGTACACACTACAAACACTTATGTGAATTAAATTTCAAAATAATAAACAACGAATGCATTTTGTATGTGTATTGTCACGGTCGCTTGCGGACCGTGCGAAGGTAAAGAGGATTAAATAAGAAGACTAACCGCTATAGCGAGAAGCTAACTGGTCACGTTGCGAAGATGTGCCAAAATATGATTGTCATACGCCTAGTCGGCACGTGCGAACCTGAAATAAAAAAAAAATTTAAACACTTCTTGTCAACGGACGTGTTCAACTGTGTGTGTGTTTTTTTTTGTTTTTTTACATAGGCATCACCACTTATCAAGGCCGATAGGCCACTCAAAGATAAGGGTTAAAGAGTGTACAGTAGTAAAAAGGACAATATAGTAATCGATAGTAATGGAAGTTCGGTAAATTTGTTAACTTAAGTGGAACGGCTCATCAGAAACTTGTTCACGTTGGACTTGAAGACAACCATATTATAGACAGCTGGAAAGCAGGAAAACGGAAGACAATTCCACAGGCGTGCAGTTCTAAGAAAGAAGCTTTGATCATGGAATCTATGTTTAGGTTTAGGCATAGATAAAGAGTGGGGAAAATTATTGATAATGTTTTCAGCTAGTCGATTGTTTCTTGTGAAAGTTTGGTGAGGGGGGGACCATAGATTTAAGCTCAGTCGAACACTTTCCATGAAAATAACGATAAAGCAGAGACAAACTCGCAACATTTCTTCTGTGAGATAGAGGTTGCAGCGAAGAGAAAAGGACATCTCCCACCAGGCCATGAAGTCTATTTTGAACCCTATCAAGGCAGGACAAGTCTTTTCTAGCAGCTCCTTATGTGGCAACAGTATTCCATTCTTGGACGTACCTGGCTCTTATATAGATAGAGAATTGCATCAGCAGTGAGATATCTACTGGATCGATAGAAGGATCCGACCATTTTTCCAGCGGCCTAGGCAACAGATTTGATGTACGTATTCCATTTAAGATCAGGAGTAAAGGTCAAGCCCAGAAGCCTGGCAAAACTTGAGGTCTCCCCAAAACGAGAGCCATTCGTTTTAATTGATGCCAGATGGGGATCAGAACGTTGATGATGTAAAGATAGAAGCTTGGTTTAAGATACATTAAAAGTAACCAGCCACTCCTTTCCCCATTGTACAACGTGATCAAGATCAGAGGAGAGAGAATCGGAGAGAACTTGCCCGTTTACTGTCTTAGATGTGCTACCATAGATGGTAGTGTCGTCAGCAAAAATGTCTACGAAGGTGCCGGTCGAGCGACGTGGCGGAAATCCTATAACGGCATCATATTGAATTAGTGAAGAAGTCAGTTTCTTTAGTTGGATGGCACTAGTCCTCCTATGAACATTCAACCCAAAGGGTCCTCTTATGTTTTAAGCCTCCGTTAGGCCTTCCGATAATGGAAATATTGAAGGACTTTTTTTCTGATACATGCTGCTTTCATGTCTTTCTATCAGTTATATTTATTACAACATCGTTCAGTTGTTTATTATTCTACAGAAAAATAAAAACACCAGACCTCCAAATGATAAACTTCAACGATTTGGATTTTTGTGTGCTAATTTCTATTTTTCTCGCTTTGTTGAATCTTTATGCTTTCTGATAGACTGCTTAACCTCTGCTATTCTCGCTCCAATCGATAACTGTGTGCATGAAAAATTTAATGAGAATACGGGTGTTTGTTTTCTTTTTTTGCCTATATCTGACTCAATATCATATGAAAGCCAGGGCTCTTACATTTGTTGGGTGACGCTACTTCGATGGTGAACTCTCCTGCCCTTTGAACAAGCTGTATCAGAGCAAACTAACAAAAAGTCTGAGTGTTAGGACTGAAGTTAAACCCAAAATGCTTGAAACCGAATCGAAGATGTAACAGTATAAACATCATAATGCTTTGTAACGCAATATTAAAACAATTTTTCGCGTTTGGGTTACAAACAGACACTGAATCTATATTAGAATGTTAAGTTTATGATGAATAGCTATAAAAACACTCGAAATGAAATTGATTTATGATATATCATGTGTTATTTTTATTTTATCCTCTAGAATATCGCCTCGACTTTTCAGTTAAAGTATTTTCATTATTCTAGCAATTTAATGAAATTTGTTTTCGAATAATTGCTTTTTATAAATAACATTGTTTTATTTCGATTTGATTCTCCGATTTATTTCCTGTTCAAGAACCTTTGAGTAGCGTTAAGTATTTCTGTCCAACCATAGAAACAAATATTAAAGTTCTTTTTTTTTTCTTTAACTAAATAACATATCTTATAAGAGAAACCTTCATTTTGAGATGATTTTGTAAGATTTATTAGTTTTTCCTTCCAGAGGAATTACCCTTATTCCCTCCAGATATTTCAGGGAAAAATGTGTGTTTCTATTTAAATTGCCCAAATGTTCGCAAATATAACAAATACGTATAAATCACTAGTTGAAATATCCGTCCCAGGACGAGCTCGTGTAAATGAGACACGCTTCGAACATGTAATAAGTTAAAGATTCACTAAAATGATTTATAAAATGTGAAAATAGATTATGAAACTGAAATATTCTCTACTTATTTTGGATTTTTGTGTGCTAATTTCTATTTTTCTCGCTTTGTTGAATCTTTATGCTTTCTGATAGACTGCTTAACCTCTGCTATTCTCGCTCCAATCGATAACTGTTATATCGATAACTGATAAATTTAATGAGAATACGGGTGTTTGTTTTCTTTTTTTGCCTATATCTGACTCAATATCATATGAAAGCCAGGGCTCTTACATTTTGTGTTAGTGTGTCTGTGAGTTTGTTCTCTATGGAGTCCTAAATGGTCAGGCGGTCTTTTTTTAAATTTCACACACATATGCACTTTATGTCTACTTTATATTATAGGTTTTGTATCGGAATGCCTCTGATAAATATTGGAACACGGTAACCGAAAAAATCCAATTAAATAAGAAACAGTCTGGTTTTGACCAAAGTTAACAAACTTATAAAATCTAATATCATAAATATATTTGGAAGTTTTATCACCACACAAGCAGAAGAACTTGGAGTGTAAAATCAACAGCAAGTCCTTTGATAAGACAAGAGTGCGTTTGAAATTGACCGCAACCAGAAGTAAATTTAACAAGAATGGTTCTCTAACTTTTAGGAGTATTTCTAATCATTATAGATCTGTTAAAAATTGCACCTCCTCCAAATTCGCTAGTAAAAAAGTTGCACACACACAGTCAGGTGAAATTTTCAGGATACTAATTCACATAAAAGGATAAAAATCAGTTATGATGAATAGCGGATAAACGTTATTTCTGTTGCCTGACGAAGAGCCTTTGGTTTCTTTTATTAAACCAATCGTTCCGAAACATTAGTATGTTCAGTGTAGCAACTATGTAAAATCTGTCTATATAAATAAAAATATTATACTCTGCTCTTTTTATAGAGCACTCTTAATAATCTTGTTTATCTTCTGAATACCTTTAACTTTGTATATATATATATATATATATATATATATATATATATATATATATATATATATATAATTTTTGAATTTTTTATTGAGCCCATAATAAATTTACATTACTGTTTCCATTGGATTTTCACCCCAGGAGATGAGGTAGAGTACCAATTTCATCGGAATTTATAGGTGGACTGAAGTTTAAACTTACAGAAATGGATAGAAAGTTATTTGGGCGGGGGGGGTAGGTATTAAATAGAGAGGGAGGTCGTGTGGTAGTGTGAGGAGGTTTTATAGTTGAATTTCAGTTGTGAAAAAACGCTAAAGAGCGTCTATTAGATACGTTTGAAAAAGGAAGAAAAGGAGACGTTAAAGTTTGAAAAGTAATTAGTGGGGGAGTAGTGGGAGTAGAGGTTTTTTGCGTCATGGTATCTGTTGTTGTGTAAGAGGGAGTGGGAGTAAGTAATCAGTAGCCACCATAGCAGTTGGTAAATATTGTCACCATGGCAACGTATTTTTTATGAGGACGCCGGATTTTAGGGCGATCTTTTGGAGGCGTTATTAATTTTTGCATTAATTAAATCATATAATTATATAATTCGAGAGGGATGCGGATGTTGGGGGGGGGGAAAGGTAGGAGGGGGGGGGGGGTTCGACATATACCTGGGAGGGGGGAGAAGAGGAGGTATTTACGTTTTGTAGACGTTGTCGTTAAGGATAATATATGTTGAGAAAAGAAAGAGAAAAAGAGAAAAAAAAGAGCAGGGGGGCCCGGTTCGGATAATATAGATAGGTAGGCGGATTAAAGTTGAATATTGATGATAGTAAGAAGATGGAAAGTAGGAAGGGGGGGTTCGACATAGACCTGGGGGAGGGGAGGGGGGAAAGTGCAATTAATGCGGTATTTACATTTTGTAGACGTTGTTATTAAGGATAATGTATGTTGAGAAAAGAAAAAAAGAGAAGGGGGGCAGGTTCGGATAATATAGATAGGTAGGCGGATTGAGAATGATTATTGATGATAGTAAAGATGGGAAGAGTAGAATTATTGGTTAATGAGTTGGATAATATTAATTGGTGAGGTTATTAGATATATGTGACTAGGTTAATGGGCGGTAGAGGTGAGGATAGATAATTAAATAGAAAAGTAGTAGGTAAAGGTTATTGGTTGTATCCAAGAGGTAGTGGGTAGGGTATTTCGGTTATGCTAGTTTTTATATTTGGAATGGAGTAAAATTACTAAGGAGATATTGTTTGTAGTGTTTGCAATGTATTGATGTTTCGTATTTTTATTTAAAAGTTTATTCCTGTCTTTAAAATTTGTGATAAATAGTTTTTCATATAAACAAAGATGACATGGGGAGTTAATTGATTTGCAAGTGCTGGATTTTTTAGGATTTCCCAGGTGATAGTTGGGGTGAGGTGGCTTCTGGTTAGCTGTAGGTAGTGGTTGGTGAGTGAAGTTTTGTTTGGGTGATTAGGGTTGTTTATGGAGCATTTGTGGACCCTGAATCTTTCCTTAAAGGGGGTACTTGAGATGCCTATATAAAAATTTTTATTATTAGGGTCTTCTGTGGGATTGATAGTTGCTTTATATACTACGTTTGTTGCGATGCAGTTTTGTTGGAGTGGGCATCGGGATTTAATAATGCAGTTACATTTGCTCTGATTGTTAATTTTATTGTTGTTGCTATTTAGTATTTTGTTGTTGTGTTTTTTAATTATATTTTCAAGGTTATTGGTGCAACTGTAACTTAATTTGATAGTGTTGTTATTGAAGATATTATTGGAGGGGGGAGTCCACCTATAAATTCCGATGAAATTGGTACTCTACCTCATCTCCTGGGGTGAAAATCCAATGGAAACAGTAATGTAAATTTATTATGGGCTCAATAAAAAATTAAAAAGTTATATACCGCTCTATTAACATATCGAGCACTTTTATCGTTTTTTTTTTTACCTTATTTCCCTTGAAAAGATATATATATATATATATATATATATATATATATATATATGAGGCGTAGATATATAAATTATAAATAAGTTCTGGAAATTATTTATGTTTGAAACGATATGTATGTATTATGTATGTTATTATTATGTATCATAATTGTATTAATAAGTAGGGCTATGCCAATAGCATATTCTTTTTATTGTCATGACTTTCGAGTATATATCCGACACAGTTAGACACAGTTAATCAACCGAGAACCATATCACTCCGTATAAAAGGATATAAAATATTAACGGATACACACACGAGAGTCAAAACAATTAAAAGAATATGCTGTTGTCCTAGCTCTATTTATAAGCCGTAATTTGTATTTAACTTAAGAGTCAACCATTGCTATGCATTTCTATATATTTGTTTGGTGATCCCTTAATCTATTTTGATTCAACCGCCCTTTAATATTTCTTAATGGTTTTGTATAAAGATTTTGAGAATACTCTTTTTCTCAGCCTTACCCTCTAATTAATCTAGTGAATGTACGCACTACAAATACGTATTGCAAAATAATAACCGCTTGACTTCTTCTCGAGTACGTTTCGCATGTGTATAAAATCAACAGTAAGTTGTTTGATAAGACAGGAGTGCGTTTGAAATGATTATTTTTGTTTTGCGCACGCGTACACACACACACACGCATATATATATATATATATATATATATATATATATATATATATATATATATATATATATATGAAACTCTTGGTATGTTTGTTTTCGATAAACGAAAAAAACTTCAGATCCGTTTTTCTTCACATTTTACGACAGCGTTTATAGCTAGTCCAAGCGTGTTTTTATATACATAAAGCGGGAAAATACTAAAAAAATTTTTTTTCGAAATCCCGTGAAATCGTTTGTTACTGGCAACGTTATACAGCAGCAAACACTGGCATAAGAAAAGCGCCGATTGGCTGACTCCCAAAAGTAGTAGACACGAAATTTATCCCTTTGTTATTCGTCCACATGTGTACGATTAAAGAGAAGATGTCGACAAATGATATTGGAAAATGATTGGCGATTATTATTTCAGAAAATAAAATGTGTTTTTTAAAAAAAAAAAAAGATTAATGATCCAACGAGTCGAACCCCAAGTGCAAAATAGCATTGTTGAATGTGGACTTTGCCATAGTGATTTTTTTTTTTATTTAAGAAATAAACAAATAGCATTGTTGAATGTGGACTTTGCCATAGTGATTTTTTTTTTATTTAAGAATTTTTAATAACCGCATCATGCATTTCTCTATCGTTTTTTTTGTTGACATTTTTTGTTAAATTTTTGCGCTTTTCCGATCGATTTTTTCTTGTTCTTAAGCATCCATGCTACCTTGCTGAAAATATAGTTCTTTGTTATATCAGACAAAAAACACTCCCCCAAAAAACAAACAAACAAACAAAAAACAAAACAAAAAAAAGAAGGTGCGTTTTGAGTTGAAACGTATAAAAATCGAAGCACAAATTGGAAGTAAACAAAGACGTGCAGAAACTTAACAAAACCATCTCAGTTATAAAAACATTTTTTTAAACAAAATTTCCAGTACACGTTCTTTTTTTTGTTTATTTTGTAACCAGAAATTGTTTTAATAAAAGAATATATGAATGCTTTTTTATTTAAACCATAAATTGTTTGGTGAAAGTACAGAAATGTTTTTGCCAAGAAAATTTACGATACATGTACATTTTGGTAACGTGCTAAAATAATACCGTTATTATTTCTTTCAGCCATTCTTACCATGCGGAGGGGAAGGTGTTTTGTAACTATTCTGTGCTTTAAACGAACAATTTAAAACACAGATATCGTGAAATTTGAATTTAACTTTGATAAACAACATAGACGGCGCGTTCAACATTGTAGCCGGTGTCTATTTGGCAATGAGAGTCCAATTCGTGTGCGTTAACCGATTAATGTTTTTGTTTTGTTTTTTTGTTTACCGTAAATTGTTAAGATAAAGTTTTGCGGATTTTGTTCAAGAAAACTTTTTTTTAACAAAATTGGCAGTACACGTTTTTTTTTTCTTTGTAAACAGTTGTTTTTATGTAAGAAAATATGAATGCTTTTTTATTTAATAAAACCGTTTTACCCAAAAAGTTATTTCCAAGAAAACCGTTATTTTTGCTGCTATTCTAGCCATAGGGAGGGGGATGGTGTTTTGTAACTATTCTGTGCTTTCAATTAACAATTCATTAAAAAAATATTTTGAAATTTAAATTTAACTTGGAAGATCTAATTAAAAATACACGGCACCAAAAATAAAAATAAACAAAAATACCCGCTTCAGGTTTGTATCACTATACACAAAGATTCGAAAAAGTTGTAAAAAACAAAAACAAAAACAAACAAAAACCGATACATAGCAAATAAATGTTATCAAGGAAAAATAAGTTACTTTTCTACACAACTGGATAATTTTTTAGTGTTTTTATTTAATGTTACGTTTATTTGGCTCGAAAAAAACAGTGTTTATCGGTGTATTTGAAAAATACAAATAGCGGCGGACTCTCTGTTGATTACGTTAAGTTTGGGAAAATCAGTTAAAACTAAAAAACTATAAAAATACCGCCAGAAATCTACCAAATATATGTTAGCCTATGCCACAGTAACATATATTCGGCAGAGTTTTAACAGTAGTTTATATACTTTTTTAGTTTGAACTCAGTTTCTTAAACTTAACGTATTCAACAGAGAGTCCGCCGCCATTTTTCTTTTTCAAATACACCGATAAACACTGAATGTTTTTCGAGCTGATTAAACATTTTACATGAAATAAAATACTAAAAAAAATAATCTAGTTAGATATAAAAGTAACTTATCTTATTTCTGATAACATTTATTTGTTTTTGGACAACTTTTTCGATTCTGTGTATAATACTCCCCGCCATCACCCAAATACTAAATCATCCCTATTTGAGAATTAAGTGGAATCAACCAGTCCTATGAATACCACTGGTTTCAGAGACTAAATGGACACTTTCATAACATGTTTAACCGCATGTTATGATCTCCGACCTGGCGCTTTTCTGATTTGGCAACATCTCTGAAAAGATCCTAGTGACCACCCACTTGACCACTTCTTGTGTGTCACTTAAGAGGTTTTCTTGTTTGGCTATAGGGACCGACCCCTTCTTTGGGTGAATGGTCCCTTAAGCATTGTTTTTGTTATATTGTTGTTTTTACTAATTGTTACATTTTTCGATCTTTTTCAGGTAGTCCAGCGTCTGACTTAGACTTAAGCAGCCGGCAGGTCTAGGGGAAACTGACGTGCCTTTTTAGGCGTAGGTCCCCCTAGTCCCGAATCGGCGAGTCGAGGTCGGGTACTGGGGATGCCACTTAGAAGGAGCAGGCCTTTGTTCCTTGGCACCATGGAGGACACTCTTGGTGTAGGGATCGGTTCGGGAGGCATCACACCCGGTGGTGCCCCAGTGATCGTGTCGAAGGGTACCACACCTGGTAGTACCTCATTTCCAAAAACCACGCCAGAGTCTGAATTAGGAGTGGCAGGAATAGAGGTGGATGATGACCCGTTTGGACCGTCCAGCCACATTCCCATGTCGGGAAGGGTAACTGCGATGAAAGAAAACCTACAAAGCGGGCTCGAGGAATCCCCTGGAGGAATATGGACCCTGCCAGAAAGCCTTAGAAGCAGCAGCTCGCATCCGTTAGCCGAAAGGAGGAGATGGAAGTTAGAGTTGTGGTCAGCGAGGTGTAGCCCACAGAAAGAGAGAGATTTAAGGAGCTGGCAATCCTTAAACTTACCCACGCCGTCTCTAGATTTTTCCACACTGTCACTGCGAGTAGAAGCAGAAATGACAGCAGCAAAGACGGATGACCGGAAAATACGACATAACGGACACTGGAGGAAGAAATGCAATCGAGCCATGGGCAAGAAAACAGCCCAAGCAAAACTCCATGTCGCCCGAAATCGCAAAAAAAACCGGAGCAGTATAGAGAGTTGTTTCGTGTAAAGTATAAAGCGCTCGCAGAAGGAAACACGATAAAACCAGAGCCTGGAACTATGGAAGCCTTGCGAAGTAGGATAATCTCCTTTGTCACCCTAGATGTTAAAAAGAAGGGGCTCGTAGGGGTTCCAAAAGAGAATTTCATGAAGATGCTAGTCGAGCAAAATATCCTGGCTACATATTTCATCAGGCGTAGCTTTGCCATGTGGGACGTGTTGGTGACTACTAAAGAGGGGGCGGAGAAAATGGCGAAAACCGACCTGGTCTTGAAAGGGATCAAGTTTAAGACGGAGTACCTAGAGAAAAGAAGAGCCCTAGTATCTGTGCTCGGAGTCCCTTGCTGCATCAGTTCGGAGTTCCTCGGTGCAGTACTGTCTCAGTATGGAGACGTAGAAGCGGTCACTCCGGCCCGCGGCCCAAGAAACATACAGACTGGTGATTATCAGATAAAAATGAAGGTGGATAAAAAAGGGTTCAATGCCATCCCTGCCCAGCTCAAATGCGAACATTGAATAATTTTCCTCATTGTAGAAGGGAGACGTCTACATTGCTGGCACTGTCAGAAAGCTGGACATATAGCAAAGGTGTGCCCGTAGAAAGTAACAGCAGAGACAGGCAAGACGGTTCCACCGGCAGCTGCACCTGCAACAACATCGGTGACAACAACGTTGGCGGCATCAGCACCAGCGGCAAAGGTAGCAGAGAAAGTGGAGAAAGCCCCGTTTAATTGGACAACTGTGGGAAAGAAGAGTAGAAAGGCCACCCCAAGTTGCAAAGAGGAGGAAAAAGGGGGCCTAAAGAGAAAACTGTCGGCACCTTCCTCAGAGTTAGATGAAGAGGTGGAGGAGGAGAAAAGACAGTCCAAGAAGAAGGCCCAAAATGACAGCAACCCTGCTCCTGAGAATACTCCCCAATCCCAGACCCCGACAGAGCAGAACACCCTCCCATTTTTAACACCCTAAGTAGAAGTGGTAGAGATGGAGAGATCTCGGGAGGAAAAAAGGAGGTAGAAGTCCCAGAGGGCGAAGTTACAGTAGAGGAAGCCGTTCCCGTACCTAAACCAGCCAGGACGGAGAGGACCGAAAAGACCAGAAAGCTGCCCTTTCTGCCCGGAGCGAGAATTTGTGAGGCAAGTGAGGCGGACGCTCAGGCAGAGCTGAGCAGCAGACAAAGAATGCAGCTGAAACGGTTGGCGAATTTGCTACATGTGGATGGGAAGAGGATTCAAGACCTCAGAAACTTCCCGGAAGCGCAAATGTACATTACATTTGTGAGAAAAGACAAAGACGCAAGAGTAAAGGAGCTCTGGCACATGCTCCGGGAGGCCAAAGAAGCAGTACCAGGCCTCAAACTAACCGAGGAAGAACATCCCTCATTGAACCAAATCCGTGCCAAATGTGAAGGGAGGGTCCCTGTATATGTTCACCCCTCCCTATACAGAGCAGTGAAATTAACCTTCCCTCTAGATGTAGGGGGTCTGGCTCGAAATTGTCAGCCCGCAGCGGAGCTGTTGTCTGGAAGTCCCGAGGATTTTAGACCCGTACGCGACAAATATTACTAGTTAGGGAATAATGGCAACCTTAAACCTAGCTAGTTTAAATGAGATCTCGAAGCAAGGCTGCTCGCGTGCTGATGGATCTCGTGGCCCTTGGGTAGATATAGCTGTAATACAGGAGACCAACTTTCTTGGGCCCGGGGATTGCGATGTGCTGATGAACGACTTTGACGTTTACTCAGCATATGGCAATTTCCGTAGTCGTGGGGTTTCTGTGCTAGTGAGTCGCACCCTAGCTGCGACGGTTACTGTAGTCCACGCAGACGCTCATGGAAGGCTGGTCATGGTTGATGTTGCTGTTAAAAGCGGTAAGTTCCGGATTTTGGCTGTTTACGCGCCCAATATTGATGGGGAGTGGGTTTCCTTTTTTCGGCAGGTGGAGGTGTTTCTATCGACGGGTCCGGAGCGGGTAGTTTTAATGGGAGACTGGAATGGCATCCTTGACCCCAAGATAGATAAGGTTGGGGGGATAGAGGGTCGGAGAGGTGTGAAAGCAGCCTGTCTGACCTGATGGCCTCGTGCGATCTGGTCGACGGATTCCATCTAGATCACCCAGGGAGGGAGATGTGGATGTGGCAAAATCATATGGCCTCCCGTTCAAGTACCTACTTGGATAGGATGTTAGTTAGAAGAGGCGACATAGATTTCTTATCTTGTCCCACGTTCCACTGGCTAGGTCATTCGGACCATGAATTAGTAATGGCCTGTTTGAGAGTAGATAATAGGCCTAGGTTGGCTGGGTACTGGAAGTTAAACGCCTCCTTGCTGGAGACGGCCGACTTCCGGGAACAGCTGACAACACTAATTCAGCGGGAGTTAGTGGGGGCGGTTACCGGGAGTAGCTGGTGGGTTAAACTTAAGGCCACTATTAGGCGTTTTTGCGTTCAATATAGCCAAAGCCTCGCTTTAAATAGGGCGTGGACGAAAATGCACTTAGGTGATAGGCTGACCCGGGCGGTGGCTGGTGGGGATCCCCTAGAGATAGCATTAGTTAAGGGGGACCTCCAGCGCTTGGCTAGCGAGCGTGATGAAGGTCAAGTAATTAGAGCTAGATTAAAAAGAGTCTCTAACAAAGCTGTGAACGTTGACGCTGTTTAGCATGGGGCCGCCTTATGAAGCGGCCCGGATGGGTACATTCGGAAGGTGAAAAACCTGGAAGGACATACCCTCGTATCGACTCGGGAAATTTGCAATGGGTATCGGCAGCATTTGGAGGAGCGCTTTACCCAAGTACCCAGACTCCGCGGCCAAGAGTTTGGCAGCTATTTAGCCGGCTCGCCCCGAAAGATTGACGTTCCTGACTCGGACACTGCTTGAGGAATTGCACTGGGTACCAGTTGTGGAGCAAACTTTTCCACAACTGATATCCGCCCCTGCCGCTGAAGGACGCAGAAGACTGGTGGGGGAACGGCAGTTCCTCTCCGAATGCCAAGCCGCCCTTAGGGCATTGCCGAGGTCCTGTGACCTTGCACGGCCTAGGAGGAGGTTATATCGGGATTTAGTGGTGGGGACTGCTAAGGATCCGCTGGTTGATCGGCTGCACATGTCGAGGTAGGAGGTCCTCTCTCAGTGGAATTGGGCGCCAGCCAGAAGCTACATAAATAATTCCGAATTTTCATTGACATTGAGGCTTGTTCGGAATGCGCTGCCACTTTTCGGTGTGCTTGCCAGGGACTGCAGACGCGATGAATACGTTCCCTTTTGCCGCCACTACGAGGAGGATGAGGATGAAATAAGGGATCACGCCTTTTTTCTTTGCAGCAGAGTTCAGAGGCTCTCAGAGTACGTCGGAGAGGTAACGGCTCGCATCAACCCCGAGCGGTTGGTGCCACTTGATTTGGCGTACTTCGTCGACAACATGGACCCACCGTTCACTGAGGAGAAACGGTTGATGTTTCTCGCGATCCTAGCTGTAGCTAGGTTAGTGACGTGGCTTACACGTCTTAACATTGTCTATGGGGTTGAATCTGTTTCGGATCGGGATCTGGTTGCTTACTTTAATCATCAGTTTAAAGCAAAGATCAGATGCGATTAAAAAAGATTACATCGCATAGACTTTGATAGGAGATGGGCGCACAACACTAGTTTGTGCATCCGACGAGGAGCTAGGTTTGAGTTTGTTTTCCCATCCTAGTGGTATTGGTTAGGCGGCGGGGCTTAGGTTCTACGGAACCCAGCCCCGAGCAAAGTTTTTAGAGTAAGGTTAGTTACTGCGAGTGGAAAATGCTTTGTTAGGTACTAGACTAGGGCAAGTTGAGTTGATCCTGTCCTCGATTTTATTTTTTATCGGCACTAGGAGAACTTCCAAAGATGCCCAGTCCACCCTTTGTTTTGTCCCCGGTCTGTTGCCCCTATACGTACATTGATCTTGGAAGACGCCGTCCATTCCCTACGTTACCCATCCCTATCTAATTTGTTTTCAAAAAATCGCCCCTAGGTCTCCCACTCCTCACTAGGGAACGACCTGCTTGCTTTCGACCTTCGAGACCAGAAGACAGTTGTCGCTCTATATTTAGCAGTAGGTTGGGAGGATCCCTTACTAACCCGCCCAGATAGGCATTTTGTTTAGTTGTTTTCTTTTTCTTTCTTTTTGCATGTATCTTTGCTTGCTCCCCTCCTCATCATCTCATCCCTCATTTATAAATTTAAAAAATTAAAATTTTAAAAATTAAAATTAAAAAAAAAATATCCGTTTTGTTTGTACATATAATTTTTGTTCTGTTTTTCAGACCTTGTAAATAAAGTCGACTCATACGCTGGGGAGATTTTAAGTAGATAAACTCCATGGTAAGAATGAGGTACGATGGTGATAGTGTCTTAGTTTAGGGAACTCAATAAAGTCTTTTCAAAAACCTAGCTCTTAGTTAGAATGACCCTCGAACCCCACTTCCCCCTACCGGCTCCATGCCTAAGTGCTTTGGACCCCAAATGAGGCCCTGGCAGTAGATAATGCAAGGGCCGGAGCCAAACTCTAAACAAACATACCATGTTTAACCGCATGCTACGAACACGTTCCTCTCATACCACTTTAGTAACTTCTGTATTCTTTATGATAAATACATATTATATTTTATACACTTTACATTACTTGTGGTTTCTTTCATTTGTGACCCCTAGCACGGGTCTACAACAATTTTTGAATACAAAAAAGAACAACAAACTCGATTTACATTTTCAACATTTTAGCAACGCCCCACTTGATTATTGGTCGAGCCCAAGCCAAGATTGACGGAAACTCCCGAGGATCCAGGTCAAATTTTGCAAGAATACCATTTTTTTTTTCATTTTCGCTTTTTTTTTTTTTTTTTTCAATTTTTGGAGCAAATTGTTGTACTAAGAATATAAGAAACATGCATTTTCTCTCTTTTTTAGATTTTTTTCATTACATCAAATTGAGCCACATGTGGCAGGGTACCACTAGTATATATATATATATATATATATATATATATATATATATATATATATATATATATATATATTAAATTTAAGCTACACAGAGGCGCCCATCCACGAAGTTAATCTTTAGGCTAAAATGCAAATACTTTGTATAATTGAGTTCTTTTTATATATCTACATGACGTTTAATTTAACTAAATATACAGACTTATTGTTGTTCTCTCCTATGGGTTAATGTTTTCATTAATAAATGACAAGCTTTGTCCTAAATAAAATATCGGATAAACTTTATTTGACATCTTGCTGTTATGTTTTGTTTTGTATGTGGTCACGTATCCCTTTTGTAGGTGTGTCGAATATAATTAGCCTTATTTTACCACGTGTGTACTTGGAATATTTTTATTTCTAATTAGTCCTTGCTATTTGAAGTTTTTAACTTAAAGTTATTTTTATTTTATATATTGTTATCCTAAAGTAAAGTTTACTCTGTGCATGCAGTTGTTTGCTATTTACTGCTACAGTTTGGTTGGGTGGGGGCCTGTTAGTGTAGAATTTCACATTTCTCATTAAAACATAATCCACACGAGTCGTCTAAATTTCTACATATACTAACATATTCACTAGGTTATAGTGAGCGTCCGCTTTCTTTGATTTCCCATCAGTGTGTCGCTAATGCTGCTTTTATTCAATGTTTGTTGTTGTTGAATGTGCTTTTATGGTCGCAATATCTGATTTTAAAATCTATTGATGTCATGCCCACGTAGTATTTCTCAATATTCCGAATTTCCCTGGCAAATATTTTGGTTAATAAACAATGATTTTTCTTAGGCATTTATTTTTTAGTGAACAAAGTGCACGAGTTTTACTGCTACCGCTGTTCTTTTAATAATTAATTTTTTAATTTCTTATTGCATGAGTGCTATTAAAATGTGGGTTATTATCATAGTGCTAACATTTTTCTTTTCTAGTGTTCCTTTTATTATTGCTATATTCTTATTTTTACGCATTATGTTTTTCCTGCCTAGATCTACCCATATATTGAGCACTGTTCAAGTAAATATTGAAAATATGTACATAATCTATCATATCTCCTTATAAAAAATATTTGTATATATGAAATAACACACACGCACACGTTCGCACACACACATATATTATAATAAAATCGTATTCTTGTCTGTTCATAATATACGTTATATATATCATCTGTTATGACGTCATATATTAAACTTAGTATATAATACTTACACTTTAGTGATTTTGGGACCTGATAAGCGGTGATTCGAGTAGAAAGTGAACTTCTTAATGACTTTCTATTCTTGGAGAGGTAACTCATTCACGCGACAAGCAAAAATGCTAAACTTACCCGAAAGCTTGGATCTGAATTTCAGGCATTGTTGGCTGACAGTGGATGACAATAGCGGGTACTGTTAGTCACTGATGGTTACTGGCGGTAACTGGTGATTCATACAATTTTAAGGTGATTACTGTCATTATATGGCAGTGGCGGGCAGTGGGGGCAGTGGCTGGCATTACTTTTTTGAGGCGAGTACTTGCGGGTTCTGGCGTTCACTGGTTGCCTTTACAACAGTTGTTGTATACTTTTTATTTTGTTAACATGTCGTCCATTTGTGTTCATGTATTTTGTATCTATTGAATGTGTGTGACATCTTCCAATATATTATCATCTGTTGAATAAATGCTTCTCTTGTTAATGTGTGCATAATGCTTATCTGTTCGTGTCCACAGTTTATAGACAAAAGGAGGAATAAACATCTTTTACATTTGCGCTGGACAAAGAACAACATACTTTGAATCACATTAATTTCCTTATGTTCCGGCGTGTTCCTGAAATGTAGCCATGTCTCGAACGAAAAACTCAAACAACCAAGTTGTTTCATATTTATATTTATTGTGGTTGCGATTTGTTGGTTCCGAAGTAAAACGGCGTTCCTTTCTCCAAGAAATCCAAAACAAACGCACCTGATACGTATTCATTCATTTCAAATTAAATCAACGCTTCTACAGCGGAACTCACATCCATGACGTAAATATTGTGTAGCCAATGCACTGTTCCGGTATTTCAAAGTACAACCGCTAAAAGACAACGCACGAGTATTTACAAACTGACTTTTCTTTCTCTAACACGGCAAAAAAGAAAAAACAAAGAAAAAATAAAAAAGATGTACAAAATACTGAGGATGCAGCTTGACTCCGGAATATATTTAAATTATAAATTTCAAACAAGTAAAATGTTTGTATATTTTCGTAATATTGCATTGTGATTGTGTTTTCAAACGTACCTGATACGTATTGAGTTTATTCAAATTAAATCAACGCTTCTATATAAGTGCATTTTTACCTAAATGCGAGCTGGGGATAATTTTACCTTTAATCATATTGGTACCCCATATTGGCACATATATTTTATTTAAAATATAATTATCAGAGTGGCTGAATCTAGCGAAATTCTAAATCGGGGCGCGATGGTAAGAAGCCTAGACTCTTACCACTCGCACGGCCGTTTGGAAATATCGCGATTTGCGTAGATCTTATTTGTTTTTGCAGAACGTTTTGAATGAATTCAATTATTTACGAAAGTGCATTTTTACCTAAATGTGAGTTGAGAATAATTTTCCCTTTAACCAACACACACACACACACACACACACACACACACACACACACACACACACACACACACACACACACACACACACACATCTATATATAAATAATATATATATATATATATATATATATATATATATAGGGATTACGTCAAGGATGTGATTCCGCTATAGAAGCGTTGATTTAATTTTAAATAAATAAATACGTATCAGGTAGGTTTGATTTGGCTTTCTTGCAGAAAGGAACGGCATTCCACTTTGGAACCAACAAATCGCAACAACAATGAATATAAATATAAAACAACTTTGCGGACAGACGCCACTCTAGACGACTTGAAAATCACCCCTGATCAGGTGCATGCTATCATAAGAAATCTTGATACTGCAAAAGCATATGGACCTGATCTCAACCCGGCTGTGCTATTAAAAAAGTGCTCCGCCGAAGTAGCTCCAATTCTCTCCAAACATTACAACAAATGCCTTAATGAATCTTGCTTTCCTGCCTGATGGAAAACTGCTTCTGTTGTACCAGTTTTCAAGAATTCTGGCGAAAGATCTGACCCAGTAAATTATCGCTCCATTAGCCTCCTCCCACTTTTCGCCAAAACATTTGAGTCCAAATTAACCAAGCTCTAGTCCATCACCTTACAGATGCTAAACTTCAGACTGACCAACAATATGGATTTAAGCTCGCCCGTTCCACAGCAGACATCCTAACCGTAATCTCAGAGCGTATATGCCATTCACTGGACAAAGCGGAGGAGGGGAGAGCGGTAGCTCTAGATATATCTAAGGCTTTTGACAGGGTATGGCATGTAGGGCTTCTCAGGAAAATCAGATCATACGGTATCACTGGAAGAATACATAACATAATTACATCCTTCTTAGATAAGAGAAAAATCCAAGTTGTCCTCGATGGTCGTACATTTAAACAATATGATATAAATGTGGGAGGGCCCCAGGGGTCTATCCTTGGACCTCTATTATTCATAAATGACCTCCCTGACAAAATTGTATGTGAGATGGGTATATATGCTGATGACACCACGCTTTATAACAGACACGACAGGAAAACAAATGAACAAATATATAAAAAAAAAAATAGATTTTAGAAGGGTGTTCAGAAAAATTGCCTCCTGCGCGGAATGAGTAAGTGCCACATATTCTGTTTCACAAGTAGAAAGGGCAACAATTTGTTGCTTTTTAGTTTTCCACGAGATCATAGGTCCAGTCTTTGACAGTCTAAAACAATACCCCGCTATACTCTTTCTATCCTCAGAGTTAGTCCAATCTGAATCTGAAAATCCTTCTAAATTTAGAGGATATGTAGACTTTTTAAATCTTCAAGATTGTTCCTTGGTTCCTTTTAGGTAACGAAGGATTTGTTTTGTACAATTAAGGTCTTTAATTGTCGGTCTCGATAAGTTTTGAGATAGCTTTGTTACAGTGTAACATATGTCAGGCCTTGTTGCGATCATCAAGTAGATGAGGCTCCCTACCATTTCCCTGTATATTCGATTATCTATGGATTTTGTTTCGGTGCCTATATTTTTTATTTATGTCCATTTCGGCGGGAGTTGAACGCGGCTTACAATCTTGCATTCCGAACTTGAGCAGAATTTTTTCAATGTATCGTGATTGGTTCATAGTTATAGTTTCATTTTCACAGTTAAATTTTATTCCGAGAAACCACGTTTGGCGTTTCATTTTTTCATTTGGATAATAGTAATAATAATTTCGCATTTTTGAAGCGGAATCGATTAGTAGTGACGTTATAGTATGAAATATATTATACTGTATTTGGGACATAACATATGACGTCTGCAAATTGAACTAATAGACTGTGCTTTATTTAATTAATTTTGTGGTTTATTTTTAATTGTTTCTTTGTTCTAACAAATATTTTTTTATTATTTATTACGTTTTATATTTTCACCCTATGTGTTTTCGCAAACAAATAAAATTATACTGAAAAGGGTTCGAGGAAATATAATGTGGAAACTTTCTCTACTGAAAGGTAGAGGTTAACAAGGATTTTGCAACAATGGTTTGTTGCGACCTGTGACTAAGTAAAAATTGTAGAACCTTGTCGGTCTGGTAATAAGGGTAACGATTCAATTTCCTTCAACTTCAATCCCAAACTGAACATCACCATCCAAATTCAGTTCACTCCATCATTTTTATAATCCAGTTAGCGAATCAAATAAGTTAAACGTAACAACTACCAATATAAAAAGAGTCATCACCCACACAAAAGGTTTCTGCTGCCACTCTTCCTGAGAGTCGCAGGTAAGTGCTTCAAGTTTTCTCAATAATAAAAAGAAAGAAAATTGTAATATCACAAGTTAAAATTTGAGAAAGCCAGAGAAGCTGGAAAAAGGCCGAAATAAATTTATTATTAGATGTCTGTTAAGTCTGTTACAACATTTGGAAGTAGAACTGTCTATTCGGAATTATCTGTTTTAATGCATATTTATATAATTTTATAGTAAATAAAAAATGTGGATTGAACCGGAAATCAAACTTCAACTTGATATCAGCTACACATATTCATTATCAATATATAGGTATATCTATACACATTCAATATATATATATATATATATATATATATATATATATATATATATATATATATATATATATATACTGCGTATCAAATTATTAACGAGTTTACATTTTTTTTTTAAATATTTGAGGAACGAGTGAATAAAAATCTTAAATATTTGAGGAACGAGTGAATAAAAATCAATGAAACTTTCAGAAAGTGCTGACAATACTATTCAGCTACTCCATTCCGAAAATAAAAGTATTTAAAGAAGTATTAGTGAAACTATGGCAGAAGATAGGAATATCTTTCGATTTCAGTGTGTCAAGTTATTTACGAGGTTAAGAAAAAAGAAAATACAATATACCCATAACTTGTTTATTGGAATAATTTTCAAAGCTTAAATGAACTAGGAAAATCATTAGAGCACAATAACTACATAGCAATTTCTACGTTGACATAATTAGTAGAGGATATGCGATTCTTTTTATGAATGACTTGTAAAAGACGTTGGTCTACAGAATTAGTCAAATTTGTGATTTCGTCAACAGTTATTCATCGCGATACCTCTTGGAGAGCATTCTACAACTTATCTTTGCTCTTAAATTGGCGTCCACTTGCATAGAGGCGTCGCTTCATAATACTCCAAAAGTTCTCAAAATCATGGTTCCTCTGAACGTCAACATTTGCTTCTTCAGCTATGGTTCAGAGTGCTCCTTCAGAAAAGCTATGTAAGCACTTGACGTCACTTTTACGCCTTCTGGGACTCTTCATGGGCCAACTAAAATACCTCCGATAATCCCAGACCAAATCATCATCTTACCACCGCCTTGTTGGCGCCTTAAACACTGATGACGATGTCGCTCATCTAGGACTAATCTCTTGCTCCAGCCATCTGAGCTATTAAGAGTGACCCGCACTTCATCCGTGAACAAAACTTTGGAAAAATCCGTTTTTATGTTGTCCCCTGTCCATTTCAATCGGTTTTGTATGTGATGTTGCTTTAATGAGGACTTTGTCACAGGCTTAACAGACTGTGCCACTTCTTTCAGAAGGCGACACCGAGTACATTTTGAGACATTCTTCAATTCACCTTGGTCAAAGACTTCTCGACTTGTCTGCCCAGGATTCTTAACAACTTCACATTTAATTTGGAGTAGAGAACGGCGTGAAACAACTCTAGATTTACCGTTATCAGCTCCATTACATACATTTGTGGGGTCCTTGACAAAGTTTTTCACCGTTTGATGATATCTTCCTATCATTTTCTATATTTCGAGGGTAGTTTTACCTTTTGCTAGCTGTTGTGTAATAGTACTCAGAACCACACAAACCATATTTACAACCCATTTTATTGACGAAACCAACTGCCTTGTTAATAATTTGACACACCTCAAATACTGTGGATTCAGCAATTACCATGGCAAGTACGAAAATTTCACAGTACACGCAGCTCACCAATGCCAACGTTCCCGAAGCCTTTGATACGAAACTACCAGTAAGTTTCTGAAACTGGTAAATAAATGTTATCTCGTTAATAATTTGACACGCAGTGTATATTGAGAGATAGATAGATAGATAGATAGAGAGAGAGAGAGAGAGAGAGAGAGAGAGAGAGAGAGAGAGAGAGAAAGAGAGAGTGTTTGTGTGTGAGAGAGAGAGAGAGAGAGAGGAGGGACGGTGTGTACATTTCAATATACGGATAAAGGCTATATATGATTACTTAGAAAAATAACTATTATGCTTCGCTTGGCAATGTCGCATGTTAAAGGGAGAAAGAAAATTGGTTTATATATAAAACAATACTCAACGGCAAACTATGATTGATTAAGGCGTGACTACCCAGAAAAATATATTCATAAAGCTAGAGTGAGTTAGTAAAAAGAGATCTGGACGCACACATACGCACACACATCGAAACGCATACGTACATGCTTATACGTATGAGCACAAAGCAGAGAAAATAGGTTTTGCGCAGACACAGAGGCAAATCGAAAGAAAAGCAGAAAGATAAGCTTACGGTTCAATGACAATCACACCTGACTGCGTTTTTGTCATTTACAACTACTGCCTGCATCTATTCTGAGAAATTGGTCGGCATCTCAGCGATTGGCTATGGATATCCTTCATTTAATGTATTCCAATATTTTACCTTATTTCGATTCGTCCAACCTTTAACCTTTATACAGAAAAGACTCGGAAGCACGTCGGAATAAATGGCAGAGGATTATTTCTGATGAACAGAACATTTACAAAAACAACAGCAATATCAGCAGCAGCAGCAAAATCGGAAATATTAGTAACAAAAAGAAAAAAAATATTACTAACAAAAAGAAAAAAAATATTAGTAACATAAAGAAAAAAATATTAGTAACAAAAAGAAAAAAAAATTAGTAACAAAAAGAAAAAATATTAGAAACAAAAAGAAAAAAATATTAGTAACAAACAGAAAAAATATTAGTAACAAAAAGAAAAAATATTAGAAACAAAAAGAAAAAATATTAGAAACAAAAAGAAAAAATATTAGTAACAAAAAGAACAAAATATTAGTAACAAAAAGAAAAAATATTAGAAACAAAAAGAAAAAATATTAGAAACAAAAACAAAAAATATTAGTAACAAAAAGAAAAAATATTAGTAACAAAAAGAAAAAAATATTAGTAACAAAAAGAAAAAAATATTAGTAACAAAAAGAAAAAAATATTAGTAACAAAAAGAAAAAAAAATTAGTAACAAAAAGAAAAAATATTAGTAACAAAAAGAAAAAATATAAGAAATAAATAGAAAAAAATATTAGTAACAAAAAGAAAAAATATAAGTAACAAAAAGAAAAAATATTAGTAACAAAAAGAAAAAATATTAGTAACAAAAAGAAGAAAATATTAGTAACAAAAAGAAGAAAATATTAATAAAAAAAAGAAACAAATATTAGTAACAAAAAGAAAAAATATTAGTAACAAAAAGAAAAAAATATTAGTAACAAAAAGAAAAAAATATTAGTAACAAAAAGAAAAAAAAATTAGTAACAAAAAGAAAAAAATATTAGAAACAAAAAGAAAAAAAATTAGTAACAAAAAGAAAAAAATATTAGTAACAAAAAGAAAAAAATATTAGTAACAAAAAGAAAAAAATATTAGTAACAAAAAGAAAAAAAAATTAGTAACAAAAAGAAAAAAATATAAGAAACAAAAAGAAAAAAATATTAGAAACAAAAAGAAAAAATATTAGTAACAAAAAGAAAAAAATATTAGTAACAAAAAGAAAAAATATTAGAAACAAAAAGAAAAAATATTAGTAACAAAAAGAAAAAAATATTAGTAAAAAAAGAAAAAATATTAGTAACAAAAAGAAAAAATATTAGTAACAAAAAGAAAAAATATTAGAAACAAAAAGAAAAAAAATATTAGAAACAAAAAGAAAAAATATTAGAAACAAAAAGAAAAAAATATTAGAAACAAAAAGAAAAAATATTAGAAACAAAAAACAAAATATTAGTAACAAAAAGAAAAAATATTAGTAACAAAAAGAAAAAATATTAGAAACAAAAAGAAAAAAATATTAGAAAGAAAAAGAAAAAAAATATTAGTAACAAAAAGAAAAAATATTAGTAACAAAACGAAAAAATATTAGAAACAAAAAGAAAAAATATTAGAAACAAAAAAAAAATATTAGTAACAAAAAGAAAAAATATAAGAAATAAATAGAAAAAATATTAGTAACAAAAGGAAAAAATATTAGTAACAAAAAGAAAAAATATTAGTAACAAAAAGAAAAAATATTAGTAACAAAAAGAAAAAAAAAATATTAGTAAAAAAAAGGAAAAAATATTAGTAACAAAAAGAAAAAATATTAGTAACAAAAAGAAAAAATATTAGTAACAAAAAGAAAAAATATTAGTAACAAAAAGCAAATAATATTAGTAACAAAAAGAAAAAAATATTAGTAACAAAAAGAAAAAAATATTAGTAACAAAAAGAAACAAAAATTAGTAACAAAAAGAAAAAAATATTAGAAACAAAAAGAAAAAAATATTAGAAACAAAAAGAAAAAAATATTAGTAACAAAAAGAAAAAAATATTAGTAACAAAAAGAAAAAATATTAGAAACAAAAAGAAAAAATATTAGTAACAAAAAGAAAAAATATTAGAAACAAAAAGAAAAAATATTAGAAACAAAAAGAAAAAAATATTAGTAACAAAAAGAAAAAATATTAGAAACAAATAGAAAAAAATATTAGTAACAAAAAGAAAAAAATATTAGAAACAAAAAGAAAAAATATTAGTAACAAAAAGAAAAAATATTAGAAACAAATAGAACAAAATATTAGTAACAAAAAGAAAAAATATTAGTAACAAAAAGAAAAAAAATGTTAGTAACAAAAAGAAAACATATTAGAAACAAAAAGAAAAAAATATTAGAAACAAAAAGAAAAAAATATTAGTAACAAAAAGAAAAAAATATTAGAAACAAAAAGAAAAAATATTAGTAAAAAAAAGAAAAAATATTAGTAACAAAAAGAAAAAAAATGTTAGTAACAAAAAGAAAAAATATTAGAAACAAAAAGAAAAAAATATTAGAAACAAAAAGAAAAAATATTAGAAACAAAAAGAAAAAATATTAGAAACAAAAAGAAAAAATATTAGTAACAAAAAGAAAAAAATATTAGAAACAAATAGAAAAAAATATTAGTAACAAAAAGAAAAAATATTAGTAACAAAAAGAAAAAAAATATTAGAAACAAAAAGAAAAAAATATTAGAAACAAAAAGAAAAAAATATTAGAAACAAAAAGAAAAAAATATTAGAAACAAATAGAAAAAAATATTAGTAACAAAAAGAAAAAAAATATTAGAAACAAAAAGAAAAAATATTAGAAACAAAAAGAAAAAAATATTAGTAACAAAAAGAAAAAATATTAGTAACAAAAAGAAAAAAATATTAGTAACAAAAAGAAAAAAATATTAGTAACAAAAAGAAAAAAATATTAGTAACAAAAAGAAAAAAAAATTAGTAACAAAAAGAAAAAATATTAGTAACAAAAAGAAAAAATATAAGAAATAAATAGAAAAAAATATTAGTAACAAAAAGAAAAAATATAAGTAACAAAAAGAAAAAATATTAGTAACAAAAAGAAAAAATATTAGTAACAAAAAGAAGAAAATATTAGTAACAAAAAGAAGAAAATATTAGTAAAAAAAAGAAACAAATATTAGTAACAAAAAGAAAAAATATTAGTAACAAAAAGAAAAAAATATTAGTAACAAAAAGAAAAAAATATTAGTAACAAAAAGAAAAAAAAATTAGTAACAAAAAGAAAAAAATATTAGAAACAAAAAGAAAAAAAATTAGTAACAAAAAGAAAAAAATATTAGTAACAAAAAGAAAAAAATATTAGTAACAAAAAGAAAAAAATATTAGTAACAAAAAGAAAAAAAAATTAGTAACAAAAAGAAAAAAATATAAGAAACAAAAAGAAAAAAATATTAGAAACAAAAAGAAAAAATATTAGTAACAAAAAGAAAAAAATATTAGTAACAAAAAGAAAAAATATTAGAAACAAAAAGAAAAAATATTAGTAACAAAAAGAAAAAAATATTAGTAAAAAAAGAAAAAATATTAGTAACAAAAAGAAAAAATATTAGTAACAAAAAGTAAAAAATATTAGAAACAAAAAGAAAAAAAATATTAGAAACAAAAAGAAAAAATATTAGAAACAAAAAGAAAAAAATATTAGAAACAAAAAGAAAAAATATTAGAAACAAAAAACAAAATATTAGTAACAAAAAGAAAAAATATTAGTAACAAAAAGAAAAAATATTAGAAACAAAAAGAAAAAAATATTAGAAAGAAAAAGAAAAAAAATATTAGTAACAAAAAGAAAAAATATTAGTAACAAAACGAAAAAATATTAGAAACAAAAAGAAAAAATATTAGAAACAAAAAAAAAAATATTAGTAACAAAAAGAAAAAATATAAGAAATAAATAGAAAAAATATTAGTAACAAAAGGAAAAAATATTAGTAACAAAAAGAAAAAATATTAGTAACAAAAAGAAAAAATATTAGTAACAAAAAGAAAAAAAAAATATTAGTAAAAAAAAGGAAAAAATATTAGTAACAAAAAGAAAAAATATTAGTAACAAAAAGAAAAAATATTAGTAACAAAAAGAAAAAATATTAGTAACAAAAAGCAAATAATATTAGTAACAAAAAGAAAAAAATATTAGTAACAAAAAGAAAAAAATATTAGTAACAAAAAGAAACAAAAATTAGTAACAAAAAGAAAAAAATATTAGAAACAAAAAGAAAAAAATATTAGAAACAAAAAGAAAAAAATATTAGTAACAAAAAGAAAAAAATATTAGTAACAAAAAGAAAAAATATTAGAAACAAAAAGAAAAAATATTAGTAACAAAAAGAAAAAATATTAGAAACAAAAAGAAAAAATATTAGAAACAAAAAGAAAAAAATATTAGTAACAAAAAGAAAAAATATTAGAAACAAATAGAAAAAAATATTAGTAACAAAAAGGAAAAAATATTAGAAACAAAAAGAAAAAATATTAGTAACAAAAAGAAAAAATATTAGAAACAAATAGAACAAAATATTAGTAACAAAAAGAAAAAATATTAGTAACAAAAAGAAAAAAAATGTTAGTAACAAAAAGAAAACATATTAGAAACAAAAAGAAAAAAATATTAGAAACAAAAAGAAAAAAATATTAGTAACAAAAAGAAAAAAATATTAGAAACAAAAAGAAAAAATATTAGTAAAAAAAAGAAAAAATATTAGTAACAAAAAGAAAAAAAATGTTAGTAACAAAAAGAAAAAATATTAGAAACAAAAAGAAAAAAATATTAGAAACAAAAAGAAAAAATATTAGAAACAAAAAGAAAAAATATTAGAAACAAAAAGAAAAAATATTAGTAACAAAAAGAAAAAAATATTAGAAACAAATAGAAAAAAATATTAGTAACAAAAAGAAAAAATATTAGTAACAAAAAGAAAAAAAATATTAGAAACAAAAAGAAAAAAATATTAGAAACAAAAAGAAAAAAATATTAGAAACAAAAAGAAAAAAATATTAGAAACAAATAGAAAAAAATATTAGTAACAAAAAGAAAAAAATATTAGAAACAAAAAGAAAAAAATATTAGAAACAAAAAGAAAAAAATATTAGTTACAAAAAGAAAAAAATATTAGAAACAAAAAGAAACAAAAATTAGTAACAAAAAGAAAAAATATTAGTAACAAAAAAAATATTAGTTAAAAAAAGAAAAAATATTAGTAACAAAAAGAAAAAATATTATTAACAAAAAGAAAAAAATATTAGAAACAAAAAGAAAAAAATATTAGAAACAAAAAGAAAAAAATATTAGAAACAAAAAGAAAAAATATTAGTAACAAAAAAAAAATATTAGAAACAAAAAAAATATTAGTAACAAAAAGAAAAAATAGTAGTAATTAAAAGAAAAAATATTAGAAACAAAAAGAAAAAATATTAGAAACAAAAAGAAAAAATAGTAGTAACAAAAAGAAAAAATATTAGTAACAACAAGAAAAAATATTAGAAACAAAAAAAAATATTAGTAACAAAAAGAAAAAATATTAGTAACAAAAAGAAAAAATATTAGAAACAAAAAGAAAAAAATATTAGAAACAAAAAGAAAAAAATATTAGTAACAAAAAGAAAAAATATTAGAAACAAAAAGAAAAAAATATTAGAAAGAAAAAGAAAAAAATATTAGTAACAAAAAGAAAAAATATTAGTAACAAAAAGAAAAAATATTAGAAACAAAAAGAAAAAATATTAGAAACAAAAAGAAAAAATATTAGTAACAAAAAGAAAAAATATAAGAAATAAATAGAAAAAAATATTAGTAACAAAAAGAAAAAAATATTAGAAGCAAAAAGAAAAAAATATTAGTTACAAAAAAATATTAGTAACAAAAAGAAAAAATATTAGTAACAAACAGAAAAAATATTAGTAACAAAAAAAAAAATATTAGAAACAAAAAGAAAAAAATATTAGAAACAAAAAGAAAAAAATATTGGAAACAAAAAGAAAAAAATATTAGTAACAAAAAGAAAAAATATTAGAAACAAAAAGAAAAAAATATTAGAAACAAAAAGAAAAAAATATTAGAAACAAAAAGAAAAAAATATTAGAAACAAAAAGAAAAAATATTAGAAACAAAAAGAAAAAAATATTAGAAACAAAAAGAAAAAAATATTAGAAACAAAAAGAAAAAAATATTAGAAACAAAAAGAAAAAAATATTAGAAACAAAAAGAAAAAATATTAGAAACAAAAAGAAAAACATATTAGAAACAAAAAGAAAAAATATTAGAAGCAAAAAGAAAAAAATATTAGTAACAAATAATATTAGAAACAAAAAAAATATTAGAAGCAAAAAGAAAAAAATATTAGTAACAAATAATATTAGAAACAAAAAAAATATTAGAAGCAAAAAGAAAAAATATTAGTAACCAAAAGAAGAAAATATTAGAAACAAAAAGAAAAAATATTAGTAACAAAAAGAAGAAAATATTAGAAACAAAAAGAAAAAAATATTAGAAACAAAAAAAATATTAGTAACAAAAAGAAAAAAATATTAGAAACAAAAAGAAAAAATATTAGAAACAAAAAAAATATTAGTAACAAAAAGAAAATATAATAGAAGCAAAAAGAAAAAAATATTAGTAACAAAAAAAATATTAGTAACAAAAAGAAAAAATATTAGAAACAAAAAGAAAAAAATATTAGTAACAAAAAGAAAAAAATATTAGTAACAAAAAAAAAACAATATTAGTAACAAAAAGAAAAAAATATTAGTAACAAAAAGAAAAAAATATTAATAACAAAAAGAAAAAATATTAGAAACAAAAAGAAAAAATATTAGTAACAAAAAGAAAAAATATTAGAAACAAAATGAAAAAATATTAGTAACAAAAAGAAAAAAATATTAGTAACAAAAAGAAAAAAATATTAGTAACAAAAAGAAAAAAATATTAGTAACAAAAAAATATTAGAAACAAAAAGAAAAAAATATTAGTAACAAAAAGAAAAAAATATTAGAAACAAAAAGAAAAAATATTAGTAACAAAAAGAAAAAAATATTAGTAACAAAAAGAAAAAAATTAGAAACGTAATATAACAAGTAAACTTCGATTATTCAAATTTCTGTTGCAAATTACATTTAAAAGAATTGATGATTGAAACAAAAATGAAACCGGATTAAATATTGAAAAACTAACGCACAAAACTGTACGAAAGTATGAGAATTATATAGACAAGTAATCAAACCATTTCTCTCTTCACATAATATTTAATAATATGTGTGGTAGTTATCTCAATTCTAGCTTGCTTTGCCTACTCACTATCACTTCGCAAAGTTCGCTACTTGAAATACTTTAAATAATAAACATCTCATTCACAAGTTTCCTGCAAACACAAGACTAAGACTAAAATCGATAAATATTAACATTTTTATGATTTTGAATAATACTTTATTTAAATAAGACTTTATTTAAATAAGACTTTGTTTAAATAAGACTTTATTTAAATAAGACTTTATTTAAATAAGACTTTGTTTAAATAAGACTTTATTTAAATAAGACTTTATTTAAATAATTATTAAAATCAAAAGAAATTTGACTAAGCGGTAATGTGTGTCTCTGATTCCTTTTAACTTACAATTTAGAAATTTACAATTTATTACATTTTCACCCCAAACAAGGCATATTGCCACTTTGATGTAGGGGGCTACTATCAGGGACATAAGCTACAGGGGAGTTGGACAGCAAGATGTCGGTTCACGTTACACTTGAACTTCTGCATGTCAGTACAGTTGGGGAAGCAGGAACCCGAAAGGGAATTCCAAAGTCTAGCGGTTCTGGGGAAGAAACTACTGGAGTAGAAGGCTCTCTTACATCTAGGGATTTCAACTGTGAAGTGGTGGGATTTTGCTTCTTGTCGGGTTTATCAGGGTATTTACGTTGAGGGGGTACAAGTTCTTGCAGTTCGTCGGAGCGTTCACCGTTAAAGTACTTGTAGAACAGGCAGATGGATGCAACATTTCATCGATGGGACAGAGGCTGAAGCTTAGATGACAGTTCAGGAACTATTAGGTTGGCGACTCTCTTTTGAACCTTTCTAGGAGTGAGAGCCTAGTGGCAGATGCACCAGCCCAAATATGACAACAATACTCCATACATGGGCGAATGGTGGCGTTATAGAGGTACAAGATACTTTTGGGTGTCTTTTTTTTTTACATGGAGTTCACCACTTATCAAGGCCTAATGACCACTCAGGGATAAGGGTTATTGTGTGTACAGTAATCAAAGGGATAGTGTAGCAATAGTATTGGAGAATTGGTAAGGTGTCATTACTTAGGGGGGGCGGTTCATCAGGAATTTGTTTGTGTTGGACTTGAAGACATCCAGGTTGAAGTCGGGAGGGAAACAGGCAAGCGGAACAGAGTTCCACAGGCGTGCAGTTCTAAGAAAGAAGCTTTGTTCATGGCATCTACGCTTTGATTTAGGCACAGATAGGGAGTGGGGAAAATTATTGACGGTGGTTTCAGCTAGTCGGGTGCTTTTTGAGAAAGATTGGCGAGGGGGAACCAGAGAATGGAGCTCAGACGAGCACCTGCCATGGAAGTAACGATAGAACAATGACAGGCTCGCTACGTCTCTTCTGTGGGAAGGAGATTGCAGGGTAGAGAAAAGGGCATCCCCCACCAAGCCCCGGAGTCTATTTTGTACTCCGTCAAGGCAGGATAGGTTGTTTTTTTGCAGCCCCCGCACAGATGTGGCAGCAGTACTCGATCTTTGGACGTACTTGGCTCTTATATAGATAGAGAATTGCATCAGAAGGATCCCACCATTTTCCCAGCGACCTTGGCCACAGACTTGATGTATGTGTTCCATTTCAGATCAGGTGTAAAGGTCAAACCCAGGAGCTTATCAAAGCATGGGGCCTCCCTAAGACGAGAGCCATCCATTTCAATTAATGCCAGATGGGGATCAGAGCGTTTATGATGTAGAGATAGGAGCTTGGTCTTAGATACATTAAAGGTAACCAGCCACCTCGTTCCCCACTGTACCATGCGCTCAAGATCAGAGGAGAGAGAATCAGAGAGAACATCATCATTTGATGTGTTGCTATAGATGGTCGTGTCATCAGCATAGATGTCAACGAAAGATTTTAGTATGTGTTTTGGGAGATCATTGATGTAGATCAGGAAGTGAGTTGGGCTCAGGATGGACCCCTGAGGGACTCCAGCATTAATACTGTGGGCCTCTGATTTCTGCCCATCAACCACTACTCTTATGAGCCTATCAGATAGAAATGATTTAATGATAGAGAAAACATTTCCAGTTATACCGTAGCTGGAAATCTTGTGTAGTAGGCCTTTATGCCAAACCTTATCGAAGGCCTTTGATATGTCGAGAGCAATTTCCCTAGAAATGAAGTCTTTGTCGAGAGATTCGCTAATCCTATGAGATATAACCGTTAGCACATCTGCTGTAGATCTAGCAGAGTGGAAACCATATTGCGTGTTGCTAAGAAGGTTATTTCTGCTGAGGTGGTTGACTACTTCTCTATTTATTGTGGATTCCAGCAACTTACTCATGACACACAGGAGACTTATTGGTCTGTACTGAAAGGGGGAGGGGCGACTTATCACCTGAATTCTTAAATACAGGGTATACTGATGAGGTTTTCCAGGGTGTTGGAAAGCACTTCTCCTTAAGGCAACGCTTAAACAGTTTGGAAAGTATGGGGGTAAGTTCTGGTTGTAATTTTTTTAACACTATGATTGGAATACCGTCGGGACCAGTTGCTTTACTGGAGTCAAGGTTCTTGATTAGCTTGGCGACCTCACGCACAGATATTTGCATGTTGCATAGCGTGTTGTCTGTTATAGGAAGGAATATGGGGAGTTGATGGCCTCCGTCACACAGGGTAGAATTTGCCGCAAAGTTTTTGGCAAATAGTTTGGCCTTGTCGGATGCTGTCGAGATGACCTCTGGTCCATTGATAATGCTTGGGATAGAGCGCACGTTTCTGCTCAAGATCCTATTTGCTATTTGCCAGAACTAGTGGGAACCAAGCCGCTGCTCAGCTACTTTGGACTTAATGGATTGCGCATATAGATATCTTGCATTTTTTATTACTCTTTTACAATGGTTGCTGGCGGTTCTGAAAGCAGCTTTAGTTTTAGTGCATCTATTACGTTGGTAGCTATGGAAAAAGTGATTTCCGTGTGCGATGGCAGCAGCACATTCGGGGGAGAACCATAGCTGGCTGTTAGGTTTTTGTTGGAATTTTTGGATGGTATGAATTGGCCTATGCCTACAAGTAACCATTCGGTCGGATCTGATACTATAGAGGACACATCCTTTTTAAACATGGAATGGAGAGGGAGATCAGTTATGAATGTACGGAAGCTATCCCAGTCCGCCATAGAGTATCGGTATACAGTACGGTGGAGAGGTACGTCTGTAGATTTATTATATTTCATTTTTATCTTAACTGATACGACGCAGTGGTCGGAGGATCCCAGAGGAGATAGAACGGAACATGAGCATAGCTCAGGGGAAGTGGATAGAAAAAGGTCTAGGAGGCTTGCGAACTGACCGGTACTATCGGGCACACAGGTGGGCTCGCGGCCAATCTGAGTGAGGTCATAGGCAATGGCAAAATCATGACAGAACCTCCCCTCCTCATCAGTCTCATTTGAGTGGGTCAGCCATTCCACATTATGGACATTGGAGTCACCACAAATGTGAATGTTAGCCGAGGGATGAGCAGACAGGATGTGGTCAATTTTGTCTGATATACTCCTAAAGACAGTAACTCCACTGTTGTGGGGGCGATAGAGGGCAAATATAAATGCGGTGGTGTAAACAAGTGCAACCCGGAAGCACATAAAAGGTAGATTAGGGTCTTCTCTGGAGATATCACTGCCACATGGGAAGCCATCTTTAATGTAGGTACATATTCCATGCCCGTGGCGATCTTGGGGTCAGATTTAGATGTTAGGTTAGAGTATTCTTTAATTATGAACTCATCCAGGGAGGTGGTCGGCCCTATTCCAGTTTCGCTTCGAAAGAATATGTCAGGTTTCTTCTCCTGTAATTGGGTTTCAACCTCTGGAAGGTTAGAACGTAGACCCTGATGTTGGAGAAGGAGATATGGTAGTAGGGGTCTACGTAGGAGGATGGGGTTCTAGGTTTATTTGGGCTTTCTTTTTTGAGATATTTCATGTTGAGGATTATGGGGTTTGTGGAACAGGTCAGCATACTTGGTTAGAGCAGAACAGAGAGGGAAAGTAAGAGAGGAAAGACAGGAATTTTTTTTTGTAACACATGATAAGGTAAAGCCGTAACAATTACCCACTAGTATGGCATCGAGAGGCCCCACCAGAGACTACTGCATGGTCCAGAATCCATTCACCAAATAGCAATACAGCAGCCCCAGTACTTTGCACCTGCTGATAGGACAGGACACAGCCTCCTTAGTGGTTATTCCAAGGTTCGGGTCCCTGACTATCAGGCGGTTAACGTCAGCCCAGATGAAAACGCTTACCTCCAGCACCCTTACTGGACGCAAGGATAGACAAAGAGACAGAAAATTTCCGACATCTCAAACTTATGTTAACAAAATACTACCAACCTGGGAAGCAGCTTTTTCTTCACCCTTTGTCAGAAACATCACTCATTAGAAATGAGGACTGAGGGACAAAAAAGGAGAAGCGAGAGTTACTGGAGCTGCCGATAACACATCCACTGCATTATCTACTCTCCATAAAAAAAACGATAAGAGGGACTAATTTATATCTACTTAGTAAAGTCCTTTGCCCATTCCCAGTTTAGAATAGAATTTGACGATAGTCTACCCTCCCATATTAATCCATGGAATTTTTTTTTTATTTTTTTTTTTTTTGCTTTTGGTTTCTTGTGATAGAACCTTCGAGATTAAACTTATAATTACGTTTCAATAATGCAACTTCTGGGGTCAGCTTATGTTTCTAGCGCGGTGGACATTGTTATTGGTGGTAGAGAAGGTTTCTAGTAATTATTGAAGGAAAAAGTTTAGTCTTGACAGCATTGAATGTGACCATCCATTTATGTCCCCATTCCACTACAGATTGGAGGTCATCCTCTAGTGTTTCTTTAGATATGTGTTCATTTGTTTCCCTGTCGTGTCTGTTATAGAGCGTGGTGTAATCAGCATATATACCCATCTCACACACAATTTTGTTCAGGGAGGTCATTTATGAATATTAGGAATAATAGAGGTCCAAGGATAGACCCCTGAGGCATTCCCGCATTTATATCATATTGTTTAGATGTACGACCATCGAGGACAATCTGGATTTTTCTCTTATCTAAGAAGGATTTAATTATGTTATGTATTCTTCCAGTGATAGCGTATGATCTAATTTTCCTGAGAAGCCCTACATGCCATACCCTGTCAAAAGCCTTAGATATATCTAGAGCTACCGCTCTCCCCTCCTCCGCTTTGTCCAGTGAATGGTATATACGTTCAGAGATTGCAGTTAAGATGTCAGCTGTGGAACGGGCGAGCTTAAATCCATATTGTTGATCAGTCAGAATTTTAGCATCTGTAAGGTGATGGACTAGAGCTTTGTTAATTATGGACTCAAATATTTTGGCGAAAAGTAGGAGGAGGCTAATGGGGTGATAATTTAATGGGTCAGTTCTTTCGCCAGAATTCTTGAAAACTGGTACCAGAGAAGCAGTTTTTCAGCAGTCAGGAAAGCAAGATTCATTAAGGCATTTGTTGTAGAGTTTGGAGAGAACTGGAGCCACTTCGGCGGAGCATTTTTTTATAGTACAATCGGGATGAGATCAGGTCCACATGCTTTTGAAGTGTCAAGATTGTTTATGATAGCATGTGCCTGATAAGGGGTGATTTTCAGATCGTCTAGTGTAGCATCTGTCCACAAAGGAAAGTCAGGGAGGGGTGGTTAGCAGGGTCCAGTGTGGAGTTGGAGACAATCATGTTAGCTTTCTTGGTTGCTGAGCAAATAACCTCATGATTGTTGGATAGTGTAGGAATTGTTGATTGCCCATTATTTATTGTAAAGGCTGAAAAGGAATATTTAAAACATAAATGTATTCTTCTAGTGGAGTTAATCG
>NC_136494.1:53578588-53903588 GCF_053919585.1 Euprymna scolopes
TGGCATTATGAATAAGTATATAATATGATGAATATTGCATAGGTCGTTAACTATTAAAACAGGTCTTAAGACTGGATTATCAGAAAAATATTAAAGAAATCGCTGAAATATTTATTTTCTGTGCTTCTCATACAAGAATCGACCCGAAAACTCCATAAAAGGCACGAAAGACTACTTATACTTATAACATTAAATGATAGGTATAATTAGTTGCTAAAGAAAGATGTTTACGTATTTTAACAGAGTGCGGACGCGCGTTTGAAAATGCATATGAAATGACGTCACTGGTAAAGAAAAAATTATAAAAAGAAAGAAAGAACATATCAGAGAAGAGGATCAGGTTAGAGATGTGGATGACGTAGGAGAGCACGTTAGATATGGGTGACGTCACAGTCGTAACGAGATACCACGTGTGACGGGAGAATGAGGAAATAAATGTCGTTGTTACAACGAGAAAAAGCGAGTTGAAGTTCTTTCCTATTCTTTGTCTATTTTGTGACTGAGGCTACAACGTTGGGTAACGCGACAATACTATCATTGTATGCAATAGATTTAAAGAAATAAATAGTGCAATAGCTTATTCAAATACATAATTGTTTATCTAGCAGCGAAATAACAATATTCGAGATTTTTATTTGCAAGTATGGTGTAATTATATTACTGACTAATTTTAAAATGGTTATTGAAAATATCTACATTCATCAATGTAATGAGTCGGAATAAATAAAAGCAAATAAATGCTCAACAAAAATACATTTTGAAATATCTAGATAGAATAAATATTGATTTGGCAGATTATTGCTATTTACCTTTAATTTCGAAATATATATATATATGTATGTATGTATATGTCATTATACATGTGCATATCTATATGCATATATATATACATATACATATGTATATGTATATAACCATCCTCCTTTACCTTTATATGTGTGTGTGGCTTCTGTACGTACCACTTATGACGAACGCTCCTATCCATCACCGTCTCTATTACCAGTTTCGATAATCGACGGACAAGTCGTTCGCACCAATAGCTTATATATTCTCAGTCTTTTAGTGGTTAGTATGCTACCCCCGAGTTTGGCCGGGGTGTCAAAGGCGACTAATGGTTTTCTTTCTCCTGACAAAAACTATAGACGATTGAAACACCCTAGTTGATCGACACTGACTTTACCGCATATTATTTGTTGATCAAAAATCAGGATTTCATATTTGTTCAGATCATTGACGTCGGTCGGATGTAGAATGCATGGAATACTACAAGGAAAGAGAAACACCCCGAGGATATTCTTGCTATAAAACTATGAAATATATTATCGAAAAGCAGAAGATGGAGTTATGAACATATGTTGTTCGTTTGAATTTGGAGTGTAATTTTCTATTATTTCTTGTCCAGCTAATAGAATTAAATATTAGGCAATTTTATTTTTATAGTGGAGCAATTTCTGACCTTTAAATCTCTGTCCTTCTCCGTTAGTCTACTCGTCCATTATTTACCCTTCTCAGTCTCACACTGCAAGAATCTTCTTCATATGACTAGGGCATATGTCCTGACTTCTGTCTCATAAATATGTCTTCGATATTACAATTTAGCAATTGTTAGTTATCTGTAAACTCTTAGCCATCAACAAACTCGTCACTCAAGACCATTAACTTGACCGTGTCAAACTTTTAACCCATTTCTTCATGTTTTGTTTAATTTGTACTTTTTCCATTTCTGAAATGAAACAGGGTCATACATTTCATTATATCAAAAATATATTTTCAAATATTTCTACTGGTGTCTTGTTTTCTTAATTACATTCATCCAGAGGAAATCTCGAAATAAAGACGAAACGTTCATGAACACAAAACTATGTTTGTTCCTTTCTTTTTATTTCTCTCTCTCTCTCTCTCTCATGGTAAAAACAAACTATATATTACAAACCAATAGAATATGGTAAAATTTACCTACATTTGTATATATAGTGCCCTGGCAGGCTGGCTTAAGATTGGCAGCTTTGGGATGAATTTTGTTTTGGATCTTTTCTCGTTTGGTTGATTGATTTGTGGCCTTTCGAGGCAACTAACACACACACACACACACACACACACACACACACACACACACACACACACACACACACACACACACACACACACACACACACACACACACACACACACAAATTGAAGATATTCGGTCGAAAAACATATTTTTATGTGTAAATCTCCGGTTTACAGTTTTTGTTTATGCTAATAATAATAATAATAATATATATATATATATATATATATATTTATATATATATATATATATATATATATATTGAGGATAAAGATTAATAATTATAAATTATGAATCAGTTTCAAAAGGAGAAAAACATTTATGTTTGTTTTGATTTGTTTGTTTCTCTTTTTGAAACTGATTCATAATTTACAATTATTTATCCTTATCCCCAATAATCTTATATAGCTCTAGGATAAATATATCTATTGAGCTTATTATATATCTACAGTACTAGGAGCAATATTTCTTTTAAATATTAATCCATAAAATGCAACTTTGATTAGCAAAGACCGTATCCATTCGGCTAGGATTAACCGCGTGAAATAACGTTGAATTTAAACATTATAATTTTAAATCTTCTTTACGTCAGTCAGACAGTGATCTAATCATTATACGATGATCTATGCATAAGAACTAAATCGAACGACTTTAATTTAACTGAAAGTGCTATACAGTAAGAAAAGAATTTCTTAAAGGGGCTGTCATAATTATTTTTTTACTATAATTAAATACCTGCAGACACTAGTTTTTCATGCTTTCGGGAATCTTCAGTGCAGGGTGTCACGATTAACACCAGTTGAACGATTCGAACTCGGCAACACGAGACATCTCTGGCTCGATTAGCAAAGACCATATCCATTCGACTAACATTAACCGCGTGAAATAAGGTTGAATTTAAAAATTATATTTTTAAATGTTCTTTACGTCAGTGATCTAATCGTTATACGATGATCTATCTATCTATCTATCTATCTATCTGTATATCTATATATATATATATATATATATATATATATATATATATAATGCGAAGCTCGTTGTTTGTTTACGAACAGGCGATTTGAGTACTATAAAAACTAGGAACTCGAGACTTCTGGAAAATCTACAACAGTGTAGTAAATAATGGGCAATCAACAATCCCCCCACTAACCAACAATCACGAGGTTGTCTCCTCAGCAACTGACAAGGCTAACATGCTTGCCAGTCGGTTTGCCTCAAACTCCACATTGGACCCTTCCAACCACCCCCTACCTGACTTTCCTATGCGGACAGCCGCCACGCTAGACGATCTGAAAATCACCCCCGCTCAGGGGCATGCTATCATAAAAAACCTTGATACTTCAAAAGCATGTGGATCCGATCTCATCCCAGCTGTGCTATTAAAAAAGTGCTCAACCGAAGTAGCTCCAGTTCTCTCCATACTCTACAACAAATGCCTTAATAAAGCTTGCTTCCCGGGCTGTTGGAAAACTGCTTCTGTTGTACCAGTATTCAAGAATTCTGGCGAAAGGACTGGCCCATCAAATTATCGCCCCATTAGCCTCCTCCCACTTTTTGCCAAAATATTTGAGACTTTAACCATGCTCTAGTCCATCACCTTACAGATGCTAAAATTCTGACTGACCAACAATATGGATTTAGGCAAGCCCGTTTCACAGCAGACATCCTAACTGCAATCTCTGAGCGTATATACCATTCTGGACAAAGCGGGGGAGAGCAGAGCGGTAACTCTAGATATTTCTAAGGCTTTTGACAGGGTATGGCATGAGGGTCTCCTCAGGAACATTAGATCATACGGTATCACTAATAGAATACATAACATAATTAAATCCTTCTTAGATAAGAGAAACATCCAGGTTGTCCTCGACGGTCGTACATCTAAACAATATGATATACATGCGGGAGTGCCCCAGGGTTCTATCCTTGGACCTCTATTGTTCCTGATATTCATAAATTACCTCCCCGACAAAATTGCCTCTGAGATGGGTATATATGCTGATGACACTACACTCTATGGCAGGTACGACAGGAAGACGAATGAACACATTTCTAAAGAAATGGCAGAAACACTAGAGGAAGACCTCCAATCTGTAGTGGAATGGGGACAAAAATGGTTGGTCACGTTCAATGCCGCCAAGTCTAAACTAGTTTCATTCAATAATTACAAGAAACCCTCTCTACCACCTATAGCAATGGCCAACGACTCTTTATCTGAGAGTACATCTTTCAAACTCCTTGGCCTAACGTTCACAGGAAACATGAGTTGGAACAATTAAATTGAAGGCATTGCTAGGGCCGCTGCAAGAAAGGTGGGCTCTCTCTACCCTGCTAGGCAACTACTAACACCCGAAAGTATCCTTTACCTCTATAAGGCCATCATTCGTCCATGTATGGAGTATTGCTGTCACATTTGGGCTGGTGCATCTGCTACTAGTCTCTCGCTCCTTGACAAGGTTCAAAAGAGAGTCGCATACCTGATAGGCCCTGAACTGGCATCTAAGCGTCAGCCTCTCTCCCATTGACGAAATGTTGCATCCCTCTGCCTTTTCTACAAGTATTTTAGTGGTGAATGCTCTGACGAACTGCAATCACTTATGCCCCCACGACGTGAGCACCCTCGACAAACCCGACAGGCTGCTAAATCCCACCAACACACTGTAGAGATCCCTAGATGTAAAAGATCTTTCTACTCAAATAGTTTCTTCCCCAGAACCGCTAGACTTTGGAATTCCATTCCAGGTCCCTGCTTCCCCAACAGTACTGACGTGCAGAAGTTCAAGTGTAACGTGGACCGACATCTTGCTGCCCAAATCCCTACATAGTACCCCAGTAGTTGTTGCCCCTGATAGTAGCCCCCTACACCAAATGGCAATTTGCCTTGTTTGGGGTAAAAATGTAAAAAAAAAAAAAAAAAAAAAAGTGGTGGCGGGTGTCTATTTAAATAGACATTCCGACGAGTTATTAACGGGCGTCGATTCCATGGTCGAGCGGGAGAACTGCCGACTGCCAACAGAACGGTTCTAGGTTCAATCTTAGGCTTGGGAGAGATGCTAGTCTAACGGCTCTGATGAGTTATGATACAACGAAACAGGACTGTATGTCGATGACTACAAATATATATATATATATATATATATATATATATATATATATATATATATATATATATATATTATACGTCCCCAAAAGATCTTGTCGCTTTTTATTTATTTTTAATATTGTAAAATTATAGAATAAATTATTTATGCATTTAGTTTTAATCATTATTATTTATCCCTTTTATTTGGCACAGATAATATATGTCTGTTGTATGCATGTAAAACACTATACAAATATACAACTGGCTTTTAAACAGATTTGTACAGCATTTGTGGATGATGTCATAAAAGAAATAACTGTTCGAAATCGGTTTTCAAAATTTAATTTTGGAGATTACACTCTAAGATTTTCCTGACAACTTGGCAATTTCATCCGAGCAAAGAAACTATAAAATTCTCTGCATTTCAATTCAGATTAAGATAGACATTGAGCTAATGGATATCTCATAACTTGTCGCTGGACACGAAACTACAGCTTTTCATATGATCTTCTCATGTTAGTCATATAAAAGAACGCTTTCTGATTCGAATTATAATTTAAAGCGGATAACATGCTCTGATTCCAAGAAGACACATTGCTTATCACTAGCTGATCATGAGCAATACATATGCACTATTATTCTAAAAAACTTTGATCTTGTATTTGATGAACTTGTCAAATCACGGTGAACATAGAAAAGAATAAATGATAACACATCAATTTCAGGGAAATCTATTAGAAGAAAAAAAAAATATCGATAATGCTAAACCTGAAGAATGCTTGACCTCTAATGATAAAATTAGATGTGGACAAGTTATTGGAACAGATTGGGAAATTATAATTTCACAACTCACCATGATCTCTAAATCAACAGATTATCAGGTGAGCATTGTCCGAAGATAATGGTTTTAAGCCGGCCAGTGGATTAGTTGGCCAAAACGGGGTGAGACGGCAACAACTATGGAAGGCAGTAATTACTGAGGATACAGTTATGGCACTCAGCATTTCTATCCCGTCGCAGTTTACCACCCGACGAAGGCCAGAGGAATAGTTGATCAAAACATTGTGAAACAACTAGAAGATGAGGATAACAGTCGGCAAATATATAAACAAGACACAAACTATGTGGTCCCCCGACTGATGCCCTTGCCATGTTTTTGTGGTGGGCCTGAAAAGAGTCACGTGGTTAACGTCATAGCTGATTACCTTAAACGAATACTTTCTCCCAGCAATCTGGAACATCGAGCTGTTCTTGTTATAGCTTCCATTGGTACTGCAGACAGTAAAATAAACGGCACCACACTTCACACGGCTTTTCATCTTTCTAGTTTTTAATGGCAGATCAAGAAAGACCTTTTCTGATAAAATTTTAAATGACCTACATTGTACAAAGTACAAAAATTTGAAAGTTCTTATCAATGATGAAATCTTCATGACTGCCTATGAATACTAGCTGGGAGTTTGTTATTTAAACTCCTCAGTCTAACATTCACAGGTAACAAACATAAATTGGAATAAATACATAATCAATTAAAATTGTAAAACGAATTGGAATTGACAAGTTCTTATTTACTTGTCTTCCCACGAGAGCATAGATAAAGGTCGAAGCTTCATTTATGTGTAGAAGGCACTTTAAAAATGTGTTGCCTGCTTATTAATTTGTAACCTTATATAGTAAACCAATCACATATATTAAATTTCAATCTACGAATATGTTGTGTCTGCACAAATAATTAAAAAGAACACGGAAAGTAAAGGTATAGCAATAATATATTAGGCAGGAAAGTTATATACATATTTACATGTCTTCAGATATAGTTCAGTTGGAGATATTCTGGTAGATGGCGTGTTGCATGTCTTACTGGAGGCAACATAGGCGTCTTGCCTATTTGGCGGTCGTTGCAGAACTTCCTCTCCGGTATTGGTGATTGATACCTTTATATATCTCACTCACCCACCCATGTTAATTAGTGGGCGTCTTCACAACACCCCCTCCCAAGATTTGAAGTCGTGTAGATTTTAATATCTTTTTCTCTTGGGGTTCATTATAATTGGTTCTGTAAACTTTCTTTTCCTTCCCGATCTTCTCGGTTCAGGCATGGTTTGTGGTGGTTAGATATCAAACGCTTCGTATAGTATATCAATTTAATCTTCCTTTTCATCAGGTTTGTGATGTTCGTTGTCTTTTATATGACGTTTTCTCAATTGATTTTGGTGTCTTTTGTGTATCCCTTTTGGACCTTTTATCATGTAGACCAAGTCGCCGATACATTTATCTACCGTACCAACCTCCTAATATTAAATATTATTTTTCACACATTTAAAATATACACGATCATCAGGTTTAAATCTTTTACGTGATGTGTGCGTAGTTTGATAGACGATTGCTTGCTTTGGTATTAATTTATCAAATGGTGATTTTATTTTTCTAGCAAATATTAATTCTGCTGGCGATAATTTTGATGGTGTATTTGGGTTCTTAGTTATCCTTTATATTTGTAGGAATTGTTGTAATGCTTTATCCGACGGGGTCCTATACCATACGAGCTCGCGTCGCTCGCAACACTTATATCTAATTTTCGGTCGTAATAGGTTAAAAATAGATCGGACGTCAGCGTCTTTTTAATTTACTCAAATGCGTCTTGACATTCTTTTGTCCATATCCATGCTGTTTCTTTCTTTAATGACTCGTTAAGCGGAACTCTTAGGTCGTGCATTCCTTTGATAAATACTTAGTAGTAGTTTGCGAGACCTAAGACCTGTAGAGTCGTCACATTTTGTGGTGCCGGCATATTTTTAATTGCTGTCGATCTTTCCGGGTCTGGGCGTCGACCGTCTTTATTTATTATTTGCCCAAAATATTTGATTTCGTCTAAACAAAATTCGCATTTGTTTTCTTTCACCTTGAATCCGTATTCGTTTATTCTTGTGAATACTTCTTTTAGATGCTCTTGGTGTTCACTTATGGACGTGCTCCTGATGATTATGTCATTCAGGTTTGCACAAGCACAATCTATTCCGTTCAGCATTGTATCCATTGCTTGTTGGAAAATCGCCGGCGCGACTTTGATCCCGAAGAGCAGACGGTTGTATTTGAACAACCCTTTATGCGTGTTAATGCATAATATCTTTGAGCATTCTTCTTCCATTGGAATTTGTAAATAGGCGTCGGACAAATTTATTTTTGAAAACATTTTGCCACCATTTAGTCTGGCTAATATCTCCTCAAGGCTTGGTAAAGGGTAGTGGTTGTCTTTTAATTCATCGTTTAGGCCCGTAGAAAAGTTTTCACAGACTCGAATTTGTTCCGACTTTTTTTTTTACGTACACCGTAGGGGCTGCGCGGACACTAGTTTCGATTTTCGATAAGATGCCTGCTTTTTTGAGTCTATCTAGATCGCTATTTATTTTGTCTTAACCGGCGAACGGTACGTTCTGTTTTTTCTTAAACGCCGGTGTTGCATCTCTTTTTAGCTCGAACGAAGCTTTAAATGTCTGGCATCTTCCCAGTCCAGTAGTAAATATTTCTGGGAATTTCTTTTTTTTTTTTTAGATCGTTTTTAATATTTTCTGATGTTGGGGTTCAACTGGTTATTTTTCTACGAAAAGCGTTCATTGGTTTATCCCAAAGATTGAATTTTTCAATCCAGTCAATTCCCAATAAGTTCTCGCTTTCTTTAATTACGAAGGTTTTCAATTTCTTCGTCATGCCATTTAAATTAATGGGCAGGATGACCTCTCCTTCGAATTTTATTTCGTCTCCTGTCACTGTTCGTGCACCTTTACTTGACTTTTGAAGAGTCGGTTTACCCAGCTTTTTCCAAGTGTTGACGTTTATTAACGACAAATCCGACCCAGAGTCAAGCTGAAATTTCACTTGTTTGTCGAAAATATTTACTAATACATATTTTCGTAAATTATTTTCCCTTTGTCGTTTGTTCTCATTTGGTGTACTCTATTTTTTGTTCTGCAGCAAACACTCTTATGTCCAACTTTATCGCAATTGTAGCACCTGATATTTTTGTAAGGACAATCATTTTCCAAATGTTTTTCATCACATCTTCTGCAATTATTACCTGATACTGTCTTTTTATAATTCCTTTGGTTATTATCGTAATTTCGTTTTCTGTAGTTATTATAATTTGAGTATTTATAATTTGAGTATTTTTTGAATTTTGACTAGTCTCAAAATTTTTTTGTCCTGAGTTTCTGAAAAGTTTTTTAATCTTCCTAATGTACGCCACTCCTGCTTCTTCTATATCCCTGGAATCTTTTTTTTAGTGATACTGCCCTTTGGCAATCTTCTGCTAATTTCTGCAATGTCAGGCCTTGTTCTGTCTCTAATTTTTAGAGAACGCGTCTTAGGATCTCTGAATTTTTTTTGGATACTATACCCTGTGCAAAGATTAAGCATTTGAAATCGTCCACCGTGAGTTCCGATAATTTGAAGTCGTCGTAGTTTTTGTTTACTACTGACATCATGTCAGGTAGTCCTGCTCATCCGTTTTCTTAAGATTCATACATGACCATCTCTTGTAGAAAAGAGACATGTTCGGTCCGAATAACTCCTTAAAAAGCTTTACGGTCTCAGCGAAATCTAACTGATTCGTTCTCCTTGGCAATATGAAATCAACAAACTTGCAATATTCGCTGGTACCAAGCTTTCGAAGTAATAAACTTTCTTTCCATTTTGCCAGTTTTCGAAGTCTGTTCCGAAAATATCTTCATACCTCTTGAAGTATGCATCAAAAGTTTTATCCTCTTCCGGTAGTTATGTGAACACATCTATGCTGTTAACAATTGTTGTGTTGGAGAAGTTGTATTACTTTCTTGTATGGAATTAGCTGTTAATCTTTCTAACAGTTCTTTCTGTTCAAGTTGCATCTACGCGAACCTTTCTTCCTGCCTTTCTAGGCATTTTATGAGTCGTTCATTTTGTCTTTCGTCTCTTTCTGCATGTAGCGCTTGCTATTCTTTTTGCAGTATCTGCTGATTCTGCATGAACTGTGTCATTATTTTAGCAAATTCCTTCATCTTGTTTTTTTTTTCAAAGATTAGAAAAATCAGTCTATTTTACTAATTAATTTTTTACAATAACTAAGAACAACCGTTTTTAGGTTCGCTTTTTATTATTATTTTTTTTTATTGTCAACCGAATTCTATCGATATATTATTTTTGCATTGAAACTTTCCTTTTTCCCTTTTTCTATTGAGGGATAAAAAATGTATTTTATTTTTTTCTCTTAATCCGTTAAGTTTTGTTTACGTACAAGAATTCTTTTAAAAAAAATCCTTTCTTGGTACAGCTGAAAAAAAAAAACACTTTTCTCCTTAAAGACAATTTGTATAAATTAGTTCACGGTGTACTAGCGAAAACACTTTTTTTTCTTTGACTTTCGTAGTCACTTTGAAATGGCTATTGGTATTTTGCTTTCAAGTATCCAGTGTTCGAATATCTCGTTCGACAATTTTGTAGTTACTTTCGTTTGTTTTTCTTTTCTTTTTTATTTTAGACAGTGATTACTTTCCGCGTAAATTATTTTTCGAATACTGTTGTGTGTTTAACAGTGAATTCCCGAGTAAATCTTTTTCAAAAGTCCTCCATGTTACTGTTGTGTTAAACAGTAAGTTTTTTTTCTTCGAGTACGTTTTTTTTTTCAATCTTTCTCGAGTATTTTTCGTACACCACTGTTGAGTTTAGTAGTGGATTTTCCCGCATAAGTCTTTTTTCGAATTGTCGACACCACTATTGTGTTTAATAGTGGATTTTATCCTGCGTAAGTCTTTTTTCGAATTCTCGACGCCACTGTTGTGTTTATTAGTGGATTTTATCTTGCGTAAGTCTTTTTTCGAATTCTCGACGCCACTGTTGTGTTTAATAGTGGATTTTATCCTGCGTAAGTCTTTTTTCGAATTCTCGACGCCACTGTTGTGTTTAATAATGGATGTTATACTGCGTAAGTCTTTTTTCGAATTCTCGGTGTCACTGTTGTGTTTAATAGTAGATTTTATCCTGCGTAAGACTTTTTTCGAATTCTCGATGTCACTGTTGTGTTTAATAGTAGATTTTATCCTGCGTAAGTCTTTTTTCGAATTCTCGATGTCACTGTTGTGTTTAATAGTAGATTTTATCCTGCGTAAGTCTTTTTTCGAATTCTCGACGCCACTGTTGTGTTTAATAGTGGATTTTATCCTGCGTAAGTCTTTTTTCGATTTCCCGATGTCACTGTTGTGTCTAATAGTAGATTTTATCCTGCGTAAGTCTTTTTTCGAATTCTCGACGCCACTGTTGTGTTTAATAGTGGATGTTATACTGCGTAAGTCTTTTTTCGATTTCCCGATGTCACTGTTGTGTCTAATAGTAGATTTTATCCTGCGTAAGTCTTTTTTCGAATTCTCGATGTCACTGTTGTGTTTAATAGTAGATTTTATCCTGCGTAAGTCTTTTTTCGAATTCTCGACGCCACTGTTGTGTTTAATAGTGGATGTTATACTGCGTAAGTCTTTTTTCGATTTCCCGATGTCACTGTTGTGTCTAATAGTAGATTTTATCCTGCGTAAGTCTTTTTTCGAATTCTCGATGTCACTGTTGTGTTTAATAGTAGATTTTATCCTGCGTAAGTCTTTTTTCGAATTCTCGACGCCACTGTTGTGTTTAATAGTGGATTTTATCCTGCGTAAGTCTTTTTTCGATTTCCCGATGTCACTGTTGTGTCTAATAGTAGATTTTATCCTGCGTAAGTCTTTTTTCGAATTCTCGACACCACTGTTGTGTCTGCACAAATAATTAACAAGAACACGGAAGGTAAAGGTATAACAATAATATATTAAGCAGAAAAGTTATATACATATTTACATGTCTTCAGATATACTTCAATTGGAGATTTGGCGGTTTTTGCAGAACTCCCCCCCGGTATTGCTGATTGATACCCATATATATCTCACTCACCCACCTATGTTAATTATTGGGCGTCTCCACAATAGAATATATAATCAATATTTGTGATATCGAGTCTACAAGAGTTACTTCAAATATTACGTTTCTAGATGCATATATATGATCTTGCTTTTGGGTAATTTTCGGCAAAATCTAATGGTCGGAAAAGATTCTAAGTCCCGAAAAGTGCTATTTTTTGGCTATTTTGACCCCTTTTCACTCCCTGGGAACGCAAGCAGAATCTTTTTAAACAATCAAGAATATTACATTTCTTCCCTTAGTTGAAACTTAATGCAAAATTTCAGAAAAATGTAATGAGTAGTTATTGAGAATTTTGGGAACGAACAGTCGAACGGACGAGGTTGAATTCTAAAGTCCAAATCCAAGTCGGTGGACCAATAAGTACATGCATAAATTGCTAATCTCAATAGGATTCCAATATTAAAAATAAGATTAGAATTTGTTTCTCATTTTGCAATTGATTTAAAAGACACGTTGATCAAGAATAGAACTAATCTAAATGTTTTAAATGGCATTACTAAGTTATTACCCATTGTGATATAGTAGTAAAAATCACGTGGTACGAAATCGTGTGAATAGGTTAGATGCACAAGAATAACTTGCGGTGAAAGTGACATGCTGAAATTGTTGATTCATGTCTAAAATACCCATGATGTAAAAGCATGTCAAACAAAGAGCCGATTAAACACGTTTGTCGGTCTCCAAAGTCTTACAATGAAAGAGACCAGACTTAAATTTCGAATTTCGTCTCACACATATGCGAGTCTTTAATGTAATTTACAATTGAAGAGTAATTCGCACTCGTCGCTAGTATAATGCAAGGGAGATAATTTGAAAAGGGCAAAAATGCAAAGTCTTAGCATGCACCAATGAAGACATATCAAACAATCTTTAATGTAAATGGCTGTGAAGTTAGAGTCGAGTAGTAATTGAAAATGAAAATTAATTTCATTGCGCCAGAAAGGGGTTTATAAAAATAAGACAAAAAGCATTGTAATTTGATCACAATGAATTAAACAAAAAATATAAAAGTGCTGAATAAACAATAATATATTCTAGTTTCTAATAGCACCGGCTATGTGCAATCTCACAGAGGGACTTTTAATCTCGAGCTTTTAACATTTGACAGATACTTCCATTGAGGAAGAAACATGCATCCGACAAGCAGAAAGCAAAAGATATAAGCAAGAACATTCTATGATTATGACATCTCTGCCGAAATTTAAGAAATTAAAATAAATATTTCATTTATTTTAAGGAAAAAAAACTTGCTTTTGTTTGTTTTCTAAATTCAGAATGATAAAAATATTTTTTACTCGCAGTCGAATCGTATAAAAGTCTACATGTTTGAGTCCAAACTTCCGACGACCTCCATGTCTTTATATCACCATCATTCAAGATCACAACTGGGAGATTGAAGAGAAGCGCTTCACGCCAATTAGCCAGAAAACACTTTGAAGTATAAAATGTCTCCAGGGGTGTGATAAGTATTTATTTGTCATTGAGTAGGCGTAGTGAATAATTAATGATAATTGTTAAATTATTATTTGGCAAACTACAAGTTTGTCATGAGGACTATGATCTCCCGTGGATAGGTCATGAGTGCTTAATTATCTTTTGATGTTTTATCTCGCAGTTTTCTCATTAACGGGGGTTTCCAGGATGAAAAACATAAATTTAGCTAGTTCTGTCTAATTAATATTTTATGACTCATCAAAAACGTAATCTAATATCAAATAAAGTAGTTCTGATTTTTTTTTATATCAGATCTAAATAGCAATGCATCTAGCAAATTAATTCTGACTAGCCAGTCATTTACGATAATTTACAGTGTGTGTTCATCATACGAAAAGATTCCAATCGATTTCATTGATTGTATCAAGCCCTATAAGTTTTGCATTAGCATAGTGTGAATTAACCGTTTCGTTTTCATATACAAAATTAAAAATGGTATCTTACATCTTTGGGAAAATAACTATTTTGATCTTTTAATTAAGATTATGTTTAAAGAAGTAAATTAGCGCAATATATATATATATATATATATATATATATATATTTATACATATAAATATACATATAAAGAGAGTGAGGATGGATTATAAAATGTTGTTGTATTGATGTGACGTATAAACAAAAACAGACAGGCGAAAGTTTTTTTTATTTTTGTTATTTTTATGTTTGTGTATCCAGTTATTTTCTTAAATAGTCACAATATAAATCAGTAAACATGCACTTACTGCTAAATATAACCGGGATGATAGATGTATTTACTATTTCGAGACTATTATCTCTTAAAAAAAAAAAGACTAAAGAATGTCCTTCCCAAAAAATTAAAATATCGTAAAACTCAGAAATAGAAATGGTTCAGCTGTAAAGCAGAAATAGGATTTACGGTCTCTTTACTTATTATCTTGACATTTATTTGACCATTACTACAGACATTTTCATTTTGATGTTTATTTATCTGTTTTTAGCTTTTATTTATTTCTTACTTTATTATTTAGTTTAATTTTAACGAATGAGATATCAGATATTATTTAAATGCTGATCGGAAATAAGTGGTAACTTGTTCTTATCAATCAACCATGTGACGTCATGAAGATAGAGTTTAATGCGAAATTTATTCTGGATTTTCTACTGAGCTGTGTGTATCTATTAAATCTGCTCATTTTATACATATGAATGTATAATTATTTTTTAAATGCAATTCTCTTGTTAATTTAATTTATTTTGTTTTGTTTTTATTGGCCTTTTTAAATTATCATTTTTATTGTTATCGGGGTCTTGAGATTATTATGCGAAGTAATGTTAAACAGCACAGGCGTTGTATTGGGAACGCGCTATGAAATTTATATAATTTACTCAAATTTATTGTTTTTATTTAAATAGTTTATTTGTGTAATTTATTTTTCATATATATATATATATATATATATATATATATATATATATATATATATACATACATATACATACACATACACAACACACACACACATATATATATATACATAAATGCATATATATATGTATATATATATATGTATGTGTGTGTGTGTGTGTGTGTGTTTTCTTAGGGTTTTATTTCTGTAGTATTATTTGTTTTATTCGTTTTCTCTTTATTTTTGGTGCTAATGCACTTACTGATCCGCGCTATTTTTTAAATCGTATTTCCAAGTTTAATTAAAGTTTTATGATATGGTTTTTTATTCAATTGTAAGATTAAAGTTCAGAATAGGTACAAAACACTCTCCTTTCCCCATGTTAAGAATGGCTTTTTAAATAATAACGTTATTATATCAGCACGGATCAATAAGTGCATAAGTACCTTATTTTTTAATTGTATATTTTACTTCACTTTTTTTAATGTTCTTGTTTCATCTAAATTTGATATTAATTTATATATTATTTCATTTCTTATGTGTCTATATATTATTAGCAGCTCCATATATAATAATTTGATCGTAGAAATTCCCCTCTTGACCAAAGTACACTACGTTTACTTCAACAGATGCAACATACAAATTTATTATGTGTAAACTATTAACCACCATATTACGTAACTTTTAAACGCCATTTTACATTTCTTCGTTATATTAAAATCTTACATTATATCCTAGGAGCAACATCATCACAGTCACAACCCTTTATAGTGGAAGTAAATGCTATTTTCCCCTCAAAATAAAAAGTACTCCTACCACTCCCAGTCAACACCGGGAGATAATCTGCATTTTGGTCAGAAATGGAGTTGCACACTTATTATCTGGCTCATATACTTATATATATATAACATAATTTTTCCTTTTCCCGATTCCAACAATAATGATTTCTCCCTTCTCACATTTCACCAAATCTCATTGACTGAGAACTGACTATTCGTTTATTCCAGAATGTAAATCCGACTAAAAAAACGAACGCTTCAGAAATTTGCAAACATGGCTCCCTCTATACAAGAGGTAACCGTTTTAAATAAAACACCCCAATTACAAACATTTAAACAAATCGAAACATGTTCATAAGCTAAGACTGCTTACATTTGTACATTAAATATACCGTACATGTTTACTTTTCTTTTACTGCTACGCTAGCGTGCAACACCTTTTGTGTTTACATACACCGTATATACTGTTTTCCGACACATTGTCACATGCTGATAGCCATTTTTCTTCTCCCTTTTCTAAAAGCTAGCTAAACCTTTATTTTTTAAATTACGATTTACTAATATTCTTTCTTTATAAACTGATTGAAAAATCTAAAACAACCGATTACGCGATTATTAAAGTCGAGATCCGGCTATTGTGCGCTATGGAAGCCTTTAAACTGTTTAAAACGTTTGATTTCTTCTTTTCTTTCAAACATCTAGATACACCTTTCTTTTTTTTCTTAAAGTACATCTGACTAAAATCATTTCTTTAGACGCTAAATAGAAAATAAAAACCAATTACGCGATTACTACAGTCATGACCCGAATTTTGTATGATTTGGACGCCTTTAAACTGTCTATGTTTTATTTAATTATTTGCAATTAAACACATTGATTAATAAAAATAAAATGTTGGTTTACTTTTATGGTAGATATTCTTCTCGAAAGGAAATATCGCAGGATGAAGTTTTAAAATGATTAAATGTGTTTTGTTTTATCATTATAATTAAAAAAAAAACATTGAAAAATGAAAATATGTTGGTTTAATTTTACAGTAGAGCAACTTCTGTTTACATTAGGCGAGTTACCAGTGTGGACCAAACGAGCCCCTTTTAGTTATTACATGGTTCGAGGTTATTTGTACGATTTTTTTTACATGGAAGTCACCACTTATCAAGGCCCGGAGGCCACTCGGGGATAAGGGTTATTGTGTGTACAGTAATCAATGGGATAATATCGTAGTAATCTTTAGTAATGGAGATGCCATAAAGTGGATTACTTAAGGGGGTGGTTTATCAAAAATTTGTTTATGTTGGACTTGAAGACATCCAAGTTGTAGTCAGGCGGGAAACAGCCAAACGAAAGAGAGTTCCACAGGCGTGCACTTCTAAGAAAGAAGCTTTGTTCATGGAATCTACGTTTTGATTTAGGCACATATAAAGAGTGGGGAAAATTATTGACAGTGGTTTCAGCTAGACGGCTTCGTGAAAGATTGGCGAGGGGGGACCAGAGATTGGAGCTTAGACGAGCATTTGCCATGGAAATAACGATAAAACAAAGACAGGCTCGCAACGTTTCTTCTGTGGGAGAGGGGTTGCAGGGAAGAGAAAAGGGTATCCCCCACTAAGCTACGAAATCTATTTTGCATTCTGTCAAGGCAGGATAGGCTATTTTTAGCAGCTCCTGCCCAGATATGGCAGCAGTACTCCATCATTGGACGTACTTGGCTTTTATATAGATAGAGAATTGCATCAGACGTGAGATATCTACTGGACGGTAGAAGAATCCCACCATTTTTCCAGCGACCTTGATAACACATTTGATGTACGTGTTCCATTTCAGATCAGGAGTAACGATCGAACCCAGAAGCTTATCAAAACATGAAGCCTCCCCTAAGACGCGAGTCATCCAGTTCAATTGATGCCAGATGGGGATCAGAGCGTTGATGATGTAAAGATAGAAGCTTGGTTTTAGATGCATTAAAAGTAACCAGCTACCTCTTCCCCCATTGTACCATGCGCTCAAGATCAGAGGAGAGAGAGAGAATAAGAAAGAACTTTGTCATTTATGGCCTTTGATGTGCTGCTATAGATGGTCGTGTCATCAGTATAGATGTCAACGAATGATTTAAGTATGTGTTTTGGGAGATCATTGATGTAGACCAGGAAGAGATTTGGGCCCAGGATGAACCCTTGAGGGACACCAGCATTAATACTGTGGGCTTCTGATTTCTGCCCATCAACCACAACTCTTATGAGCCTATCAGAGAGAAATGATTTAATAATTGAGAAAACATTTTCAGTTATACCGTAGCTGGAAATCTTGTGTAGTAGGCTTTTATGCCATACCTTATCGAAGACCTTTCACATGTCAAGAGCAATTGCCCTAGAAAGGAAGCCTTTATCGAGAGATTCACTAATCCTATGAGATATAACGGTTACACATCTGCTGTAGGTCTAGCAGAACGGAAACCATATTGCATGTCACTAAGAAGGTTATTTCTGCTGAGGTGGTTTACTACTTCTTTATTTAACATGGATTCCAACAACTTACTCATGACACACAGATGACTTATTGGTCTGTATTGAGAGGAAGATGACCTGTCACATGAATTCTTAAATACGAGGCATTCTGACGAGGTTTTCCAGTGTGTTGGGAAGCAATTCTCTTTAAGGCAACGCTTAAACAGTTTTGTAAGTATGGAGGCAAGTTCTGGTTGAAGCTTTTTCAACACTATAATTGGAATGCCGACAGGGCCAGTTGCTTTACTGGAATCAAGGTTCTTGATTAGCTTGGCGACATCACACACATATATTTGCATATCGTGTTGTCTGTTATAGAAGGAAATACGAGGAGTTGATGACCTTCGTCGCATAGGGTAGAATTAACTGCAAAGTTCTTGGCAAAGAGTTTGGCTTTGTCTGATGCTGACGAGATGACCTCAGGTCCACTGATGATAGTTGGGATAGAACGCACGCCTCTGTTCAGGACCCTGTTTGCAATTTGTCAAAACTGGTGGGAACAGCCGCTGCTTAGCTACTTTGGATTTAAGGGACTGAGCATATAGCTCTCTTGGCTTTTTTATTACTCTTTTACAGTGGTTACTGGCATGCCTGAAAGCAGATTTAGTCTCAGTGCATCTATTACGTTGGTAGCTATGGAAAAAGTGATTTCTGTGCGCGATGGCAGCAGCATATTCTGAGGAGAACCATGGCTGGCTGTTAGGTTTTTGTTGGAATTTTTTTGATGGTATGAATCGGTCTATGCCTACAATTAACCATTCGGTCAGGTCTGATACTATAGAGGACACATCTTTTTAAACATGGAATGCAGATGTAGATCAGGTATAAATGTGCGGAAACTATCCCAGTCAGCCGTACAATATCGATATACTGTACGATGAAAAGGTACGTCCGAAGACTTGTTACATTTCATTTTTATCTTAACTGATACAACCGAGTGGCCGGAAGATTCCAGAGGAGATAGAACGGAATATGAACATAGCTCAGGGGAAGTTGTGAGATAAAGGTCTAGAAGACTCGCATACTGACCGGTAGTATCGGGCACACGGGTGGGTTCATGAACAATCTTAGTGAGGTCATAGGCAATGGCGAAATCATGATATAACCTCTCCTTATCATCTGTCTTGTTTGAGTGGGTCAGCCATTCCACGTTGTGGACATTAAAGTCAACACAGATGTGAATGTTAGCCGAAGGATGAGCAGACAGGATGTGGTCAATTTTCTCAGATATGCTCTTAAAGATAGTAACTCTGCTGCTGTGGGGGCGATAGAGGGCAAATATAAATGCGGTGGTGTAAGCAAGTGCAACCCGGGAGCACATATAAGGTAAATTAGGGTCTTCTCTGGAGATATCCCTACCACACGGAAAGCCATCATGAATCTAGGCACATATTCCATGCCCATTGCGATCTTGGGGGTCAGATTTAGATGTTAAGTTAGAGTATCCTTTAATTATGAACTCATCTAGGGAAGTGGTTGGCCCTATGCCAATTTTGTCTCCTTCAATTGGGTTTCAACCTCTGGAAGTTGGAACGTAGACCCCCCCTGACGTTGGAGAATGAGACATGATAGTAGGGATCTACGTTGGAGGATGGGGTTCTAGGTTTGTTCGTGTTTTTTTTTTCTGAAGATAATTTATGTTGACGCTTTGGGATTTGTGGAACAGGTCGACAGATTTATTTAGAACATGTTATAGAGGAAAAATAAGAGAAAAAGACAGGTTTTTTTTTAGCACATAAGGTAAAGCCGTAACAATTACTCACTAGTATGGCATCAAGAGGCCCCACCAGAAACTACTGCATGGTCCAGAATCCATTCACCAAATGGCAATACACAGCCCCGGTACTTTGTATCTGCTGATAGGACAACCTCCTTAGTGGTTAATCTAAGGTTTAGGACCCTGACTATTAGGCGGATAACGTCAGCCCAGATGAAACGTTTACCAACACCCTTACTAGTGATATGGCCACAAGGATAGACGTAGAAACAGAAAATTTTCGACACCTCAGACTACTGTTCACGCAACTAAACGGCAAATCTTTAAACGCGCTATTTCGAGGGTCGTAACGCCGTAAGGTCGTCGTAGGCTAGTCGACTAAAGATTTTCCGTTTTTTGCATTTATTTTTCCTCTTCGCTTTCCACATTCGTGTCTGCATAATGCGGCTTTTTTTGCGCTCGCACCGGTACTCGCTGCTATTTACATTTTTTTAGGGGGCTGCTTATTTTTTTTCTGACTCGCACGGGTAATAACTGTTGTTACATGTTTTAATTTTGAATTTTGAATGCAAATAAATCACAAACAATTTCTTAATTGTATTTTTTTGGGGATATATATATATATATATATATATTTTGAAAAATGTGTGTGCGTATTTTAAACACTTGTAACATATAATAAATATTTGTTTTTATTTTTATACGAAAATAGATCAGAAAACAATAAATTGTTTTTGCCTAATTTTCCCCAATTTATTTCCTTTTAGGTGTATATATATATATATATATATATATATATATATATATATATACACTCTCACACACATACACACACATATATATATTGAAAACTGTCTGCAAACAATATATATATATCAAAATTATATATTTAAAAAATCTGTTTCTCTGTCTGTTGTCTAACACTTAAAATTTAAAAAGTTTTACATCGTTTCAAATTATAGAGTGTTCTATTTATATTGTTTATAATACAAACAAAATTCTGTATATATTGTTTAAAATAAATAATAATGGTTTATTATTTAAAGAAAACGTTCCGTTTATATAGTTTTCCCCTGCTTATTTAAAATTGTCACTCTCTGAAATACCTTCAACATGTGTATACGCTAACGTGCAGGTGGCTATAGAAATTTAGTTCTGTTTAAGTGATAGAGGGTTCGAAAGCATTTTGCCACCTACATCTTGCCAACAAAAATACCATACTTTTAACCATACCCTAAATCATACTCTGAATCACACTCTGTCCGCCATATTAGTATGCACGAGCCAAACGACACTGCAAACACTAAATTTTCTTATTCGCTCATAGTATTTGCGAGTATCCAAGTTACATTTCAGGCAATTTTTATGACAACCCCACCCCTACTCACAAAATTAGATGTCTATTCCGATATATGTTCTAAACATAGGGGGGTTGGGGGTGTCCATTCCGAAAGTCGTTCTTAATGAGGAGGTTGAGGATGTCTAATCCGGAAGCCGTCCTTAACATATGGAGGTTGAAGGGTTGAACAACAACAACAACAACAACAACAACAATACCAGCAGCAGCCGGACTTTAATTTTTACGCTGGGGAGGGCATGCTCCCACCTGGCAACGTCGGTTAACGGGTCCTGCTAGTATTTAATAATGCTGTGTGTTATTAAATCGTCTTAACTTGTATGTTGCTGTGTCTTGTTTTTTTTATTCCTTATAATGTATTTATTTTATTCATGTATTTTCAATTATATTTAAATATTTATTTGTATCGTTTATTAATATGCTTATCTTAAAACTTATTTTTCTAATTGTAAATTCTACTTTTAATTTGATTAATTAGTTTTATTTATTTATTTTTAAATTATATACATATATATATGTACATGAATCTATTTATTTTATATTTATTTTATTTTTATATTAGCTTGTCTGTAATGTAATCTAATAAGAAAGATTGTGGTGGAGTTGCTACATGTGTATATTGCATTAATAAATTACTGTTTTGACTATAAGGTATGAAATTGGAGTTGCATGAGATTAGATTTAAAATACGGATGAAGCATTAATAAGTTTGGGAAGAGGATGTGATGGTGCAGCTGTATTAAAAGGGTGCGGGAGGGTAGTATCAGGAATGTTTCGGCTATAGTGCCGGCTATAGCGGTGGATACTGGTATATATATATATATATATATATATGCACATATACGTACACATAAATACATACACACATACCTGACAAAATAATAAAATTAACAACAATCTAAGAACGTTATGAACTTCCTTAATGGGGCGGGGTCACCTCAAACACACAAAAAAAGGATTATAATTTCAGAAAGTATCTCCACTCTCATTGCACCTACTCTCCTGCCCGATCTGGAATCGCTCAGCACCGAGAAATGAAGCTCGTTTAGTAGTTTCCAGCTTCACGCGCGTACGAGATTATGCGAGAACGCACGTAATAAAATGCTGGCCGCCATCTTCGTTTTTCCTTTTCTCGGCCTGAACTCACTCGCTGAGCACCCACGGTAAGACTTGTTTTTTCTTAGCTTCTAACCACAGGTTATATTATGAAGGGGAAGTTAAGTTTAGGTCTGTTGAATAATGGGAGTTTTGTGGTTTGATATGGGAAGTGCCTTCGAAATCCTTCAGGTTAAAGTCAGTGGAGAATGTTCTAAGTACCTAACAATAAACACACATAACTTTTTTTTAAAGTTTCCTTTGGATGTAAAGTAGCTCCAAGCCTATTCCAGCAAATAAAGTACACGATGCACACTAGTATGGTATATACAATCACACATTTAGACGATATTGTGATAAAAAGCGAAAATAAAACGCAACACAAAACCCATATTATGTATTTACGAGAATTGAAGAATACGGATTCAAGCTGAGTTCTGAAAAATGAGATGTTTTCTTAAAAGAGATAAAATATTTATGACAAAAAAAAAAAAAGAAAGCCAGACCCAGAAAGGGCTGAAGCTATTAAGAATATGTCCGCACCCGATAACGTTGCTAAACTCAATACTTTTTGAGGATGAGTAAGTTACTATATCATGTATATCCCGAAAGTATATGAAATGAGAAGGGCGTTAGATAATTTGTTAAAAACGCGCACAAAGAGGATATGGTCATAGGAATGCGAACAAACGTTTTTAAAAATCTGTTTAGTAGTAGTAGTAGTAGTAGTAGTAGGAATATTGGTACATTTCGACCTGAGGAAAAAAATCACTGTAATAGCGGATGCTAGCAATGAGGTACTTGATGCAAATTCGTGGATTGACCTACAAAACCTCGAGAAAGGTGTTGCTGCGGAACCAAATTACAGCCAAATTGAAAAAGAGAGTTTAATAATAATTTACGCTGTAAAATATTTCACTCAAACCACAAACCGTTGATAACAAATTTTGGTTCGAAACAAAAGTATACCGACGTATACAGCAACTCAACTACAACGTTGAGGCATAAATCTATTGAATTAAGTTTTGAAATAAAACATGTACCTACAAAGAAAATAAATCACGCCAATGTGTTTTCAAGATTGATACCTAAATATTCGGAATCACTCGAAGAAACAGCAATAGTGGTGCTAATCGACGAAAGTGACTCGTAGAGTTTGTAATGTAATGTAATACGATTAGAGAATTACTGATTACGCTAGAAGATGTGAAAAACGCACTATTAGTAAAATGAAAGCCATCCCAGGATTTCACGAATGAAATCATTAATGTGAGATTACACGTATTAGTTTAGGATGAATCAGGGCATAGAAATCGAGTATTTATAGAAAAGACGTATTTAGAAATGTTTTGACAGTGCACAGAATCACACCAAACTCAAATAAGACGTCACGTTTAATTTTATACAGAGCCAGAACCCCCCCAACAAAAAACAAAACAAAAAAAACAAAAAACAAAAACAAAACAAAAACAACAAAAAATAAAAACAGGTGACTAAAGTCTACAAGCCAAGGACAAGGTTTTCTTAAAAAACTTTGGATGAATGTTTTGGGGAAACAGAACCCGACAAGCCATATATGACATGAAAAAAAAAAAAAAAAAATGCAAAAGACATTGGAATCAGTTAAGACCCAGGCAAAGTATAAGAATCACGGAGAGTACCGAAGAGATACTAATCGAAGTTTTATATTTGAAATTCCTGTCCTGATAAGTCAGAATTCTCCAATAAATGTATCCTCGAGCTAGAAATATCAGGTAGTCAACGGTAACCATGTCAATCCTTGAATAAGGAAAGGCTCAGTTAGAAAAGTGACTAAACTATATGTCCACATTATAAGAAGAGAATATATTGAAGTAAAATTTCGTGGTAAAATTTAGCTCAGATCCTTTCCTCCTGCAATATTGTGATTAGCTGATTAAACCATAAATACCGGTTAGTAGAGACATTTGGAGGGATGTCGAAAGGAACGCAAGCCTCACGCTAAGAACCCTCGCTTTGACTACAATACTCGTTCATACTGCTACATACACGATTTATTATTCGAACTGAAGCAAAAAAAGGCCCGCTACTTCAACGATATATATATATATATATATATATATATATATATATATATATATATATATATATATATATATATATATATATATATATATACTTCCCCCCCGAATAATAAATTAAGCAAAATAATAAATAGAGACTCTGTAAAATTATCTTTCTCAACGTTAAGAAACTTAACTAACACTATAATCAGCTCCAACAATAGAAAAATCAGCAAAATAAGGAACAATAACGAACTAGATTCAAACGAAAGTATCCTAAACAGAAAATGTAATTGCAGAATACTTAGAAATTGTCCTTTCGATGGGAAATGTCTAACCTCTGAAATAGTGTATAAATGCAACATAAAAACCGACAACATTAAGAAGATATATCTGGGAGCCACGGGAACAGTGTTTAAGGAAAGATATAGAAACCACGTAGTGTCATTTAAAAAGGAACCTGAGATAGAAACCAAAAGGGATGGCGTAAACGATAGCAGGGGGTGGGTACAAAAATCAGCATTAAAAATAAAAACAAAAAGAGGAATACAACTGCATTAGGTGACTGGGCTAGGGAACTTAACAGAAATAATGAAAATTTTTAATTAAAAAGGTCAGTATTAGACAGGGGGAGGAAGTACAGCCCCGGGAAATCAAAAAGGTGCAGTTTATGTTTATTGGAAGCCTTCCACATAGTGAATTCCAAAGAGGAAATTTTAACAAAAGACGAGATGTCATACAGGGGTGTCTCCACAGGGATAGATTTCTACTATCACGCCTTAAATGTAACTGAGGTATAACTTTTTACAACAATAAGGATCATCAGATGCTAGGATTAAATTTTAAGGTAGAGTTAAATCCAACATGCGAATATAGTTTCTATTATTCTAAACCGGGTAAGAAATATAAATAAAGTATAAAGCTCATCTAAAAATGGAACTGTTCTCCATAACGGTAAGCATTTTTGTATTCAGTTGTAGCAGTATTGACGGTGAAATAAATGATACCCTCTTCAAATCAATAAAACAACTTAACAATTAAACTATTTTTTTATTAAAAATTAAATTAGCAATATTGGGGGCTGAAAATTAGTTTAATAGATTTTGTCATCTGACATCTTAAGTTGGTAAAATCCATGCTGATTTACTTATTTTCTTACTTCACTCCCTGTTCTAAATGTTTTTACCCATACATGCAAGAGTAGACATCTTCTCATCGGAGTGAAACATATTTGTAGCTATTGGGTGGTTTTGCTGTCAGAATAATAATTAGTGAATATATAATGTTTTATTTAGATACCCAAGAATACAACACAAGAATTATAAGACCTGAGCAGCATAAGTGATTAATAACAGATGTGGGTTAAACCCATGGGTAAAAACCAATTTTTTAAGATTAAAAACATAATTTATATCCTTAATTTGTTAAATAAGACATCGTAGCACGTTCTGGATCTGTCTGATTGAATTAATTATTAAATCATATACGCCTTTAAGTAATCAATGAACAGAAAACATCAAACGGCCTGGATTATCTCCCTTTAACTGCGATAGGAAATAAAAATCGACCCAGTTTCCAACAGAATTAACTAGTAGCAATTAACAACACAATTGGATTATCTTCCTTCATAATTGTCTTTAGAAACGATATGAAAACATTCAAGTAGAATGACAATAAATTTTAAAACATTAAATAATAATAAATAGATTAGAAAACCTCACTCGAAATGTTGTACAAGGATTTATATATATAATACAGCCTTTTTATTTATTCTCATATTCAATTAAACTTTAAACCTAAAATGGTCCTTAATCTAAGTACTACAATAACGATAATCTGTAAACATTACTTACCACTAATACGAAACTAAAATTAACTGTAACGTTATTGCAAGATTTTTACGGCCATACTATAAATATAGAAATAAAAATTAAAAACTCTTTTTATAAAAAAATTAATTATTGGAAAATAAAGAAACAGCGAGATCTAATTTGGGAACTCAACGAATGGAATATATAAAAATTTTTTTTAAATGGCTTAGGGTTTTCTGTGAAAACTTCTCATGACTCTGTTCTTAAATAAAGATACGAAAATTAGGCGATATATTAATATTTAAATGGGATTTTCCGTAACTACCGCAAAGGTAAATGTTTCTCACATGCTTTTCCCGTTAAGGGAATTTTTCTTTTTTCTTTCTCTTCAAAAATGCTCTATTGTCAAAAGTGTGTTTATTCATAAAGTCTGAAGAAATGCTGGTTTTGGAAAGTTTTCAAACGATATAATGTTTGAAATTGTTCGACTGGACATGGAAACAATTGCAACGGAAAATGAAGTACACTTTTTGTTGCCATCAACACCCTGTTTGAAGTCTTGATTTTGCTTGCACAGTATATAATTGCTCAATTATGAAATATGATAATTTTGTAGCTTACTTCTTAAGTCAACTCTTTCTGGCTTAAAACTCATCGGTATATGAAAACTTACTGAATTACACGAACTCAGTATATTACATATAAGTCTCTCTCGCTCTCTCTCTCTCTCTCTCTCTCTCTCTCTCTCTCTCTCTATATATATATATATATATATATATATCCCTTTTCCTAGATCATATGCATATTGAACATTAAACATTTTGCAGTTTGTGTATTTTATAAATTAATATTTCAATAATATTATCATAATATTGAAAAAATCATGCATAATATATGTGTTGCTTTCGTATGTAGAACACGTGCCCCTGTTCCATTTTATATCGACTTTCTTAAAACGTGTAAAACATGAACTCTGCAACATGAATATATTGTTTCTTTCACATCGTTGCTGTCCATGATTCATAGTCACGTCATTATATTGTATTTTTATTGGAATTTTACCTTTTCGTGTATCCCATCTCGATGGCTTTGTGATGTACCATCCCACTGGGTCGTCACAATATAAACATCGAATAATAAACATTGCGGAAAAGAAAGTCAATCATTTCATATTGACATTTATCACCTCCTGAGACAGTTTAGATTTATAAATGGCAATGTGCTCTTCTCGTTATGAAAACATGAATCTTTTATTAGATAAAAAGTATTAATAGATAATTTACGATTTATGTATTTATTTGCTTTCATTCAAGTGCCGCTGAGCGAAACAAGGAAATTAAATTCTCGATTAGAGTAACGTCACATCTAATCTCGTGTATTAGAAATAAAATCGACAGAGGATACCATATGCTGTTATAAAGGCATCGCGTTTTATTTTCAAATGTTGGTATATTTATCATTGCATTAAATGAAGAACAAAGACTCATCTGCTATCGTCTTTATTAAAATCATTAGATAAACTATTGCTATTATTATTAAGCTTGTATCTTTAAATGAAGACAACAAATAAACAACGTAAAATGGAAGAAAGTAAGGAAGATGTTATTTTAATACTAGCACGAATTATAACAGGATAAATTATACAAGAATAATTCTTTCGCTCCCATTGTGCTGAGATATTATAAAATATATCTATCTCCTATCAACCATTATTTATTACATTGTTAAACGTTTGTGCTTAAAGATTGGATAAATATTTTCTGAAGGTGATTTTGTTTCCTAATGCATGAATTAAGAAGCTTAATTTAAGTTTTCTTCCTTTCACTGGTCAACTCAGTTTATATGACTTATAATTCGATTAGTAAACCTTAGCATGAGTTTGGGGCTGAATTATCTCCCTTAATTGAGTGTTCTGTTGCATTTAATGGCCGTTATTTTTCGAAAACTAATAGATAGTTTTCGAAAATAACCAAAATAAATGTATGGTTTTCGAGAATAATCGTCACTAAATGCAGCGAAACTCTTAATTGGGGGAGATAATTCGACAGATTTTATGCTATCGTGCTAAGATTTTCTAATTGAATTTAATTTTCATATAAACCTGACCAATGAAATTTCCTCCAATATGAAAATATGTTTTATTTATTCCTTCTGACGGAGCTGTATTTTACAACTGAAAAGAATTTACTGCTTAACTTATTATTTTTAAATAAATTTATCACCATCTATTAAAATATTATCATTGATAGAATATTTTATAAACTAACTTTTTTGAAGAATAAATCATCTATTTAAAAAATATATTTTACTTCTCTATCCAATTATTTTAGCTTGCCATCAAAGAAACCAGAATAGAAGGTTTCTTATCTATTTTTTTTGTTTAATGTGCTTGTAATCATTAAAAATTCGATTGATAATGATGCGTGTAACGAATTGATAAAGATTTGTTATACTAAATATAGCATTATGGACAACATATTCCTGAAACATAAAGAAAAAATAAATAATATTTGTTGATATTGGATTTCTCGGAGAATGTTTACAAAAAATTCATAGTATTATGCATTCTGTATTTTACTTTTTTTGTTTGACGTTGGACCTGATATTTTGGACATTATTTCAGATAAAATACTGCAGGTGAAATTAAATTAAATATTGGGATTTATTCTGATCATTGGGCTAAATTGAACGTGCGGTTTTAAGTTTATTACGGGGATTTCAAAATCTCATTTTTATATTTATACTAGTCTGGGTGACCGGCGTTACCTGTGCGTTTGGAGTTGTGTTTATATATATATATATATATATATATATATATATATATATATATATATATATATATATATAGATATATATATATATAGATATAGATATAGATATAGATATAGATATATAGATATTTATATATATTAATTTATATATATATATAGTATAAAATTTTATTAAAATTTATTTTTATATATATATAAATTTATATATATATAGTATAAACTTCTATTAACATTTATATATATTTATATATATATAAATTTATAAATTTATATATATATATATAAATTTATAAATTTATATATATAGATATATGCATTTATCTCTCTATATATACATATATATTCATATATATATTTATATATATATTTATATATATATTATATTTATATATATATTTATATATATTTATATATATTTACATATTTATATATATATATTTATATATATATATAAATTTATATATATATAAATATATATATATATATATTCACATATATATTTATATATATATTTTTATATATATACGTATATTTATATATATATTTATATATATATTCATATATTTATATATATATATATACATATATTTATATATATTTATATATATACATATATTTATATATATATTTATATATATATATTTATATATATATATTTATTCATATATATATATAAATATATATAAATATATATATTTATATATATATATTTATATATATTTATATAAATTAAATAAAAACAAATTTATTTATAAATATATATATATATACATATGTATGTATAACAATATATATTAATTTATATATATATATATATATATATATATATATATATATATATATATATATAGTATGTGCTGGACTTTACAGTGTATATGTGTTACTTTAATAGCAAGGACTCATGGCGCAGTGGTTTAAAAATTATTCAGTTGTAAAAATTTCCTCCTTCTGAAGGGTAAGAGTTCAATCCTCACTGTGGTCAACCAAAAATACAATGTGAATTTTTCCATCCAATTTAAACATAAAGAGAATGCATGAAAGTTGTCATATTAAATTACTTTTTTTTATTGTTTTTTTTTTTTAAAACAAATTAAAAAAGATTTTTTGTAACATGACAAAATGCTTAAATGCTGGTTGGATGACCACGTCCCATGTCGAGATGAAGTAGGTCTATTCCACAGCTTGATTTCGTCGTGGTTTACTTGATATGTCTTAGTTAATAGAATTTATTGTGTGCGGGGCGTTTGCTCAGTTTGTAGAGTGTTTGCCTCGCATGCAGGATGATCGGTTTAAAATCCCGGATACGGATACGTCTGACTGATGAGCCCAAAATGAGGGCGAAACTCGAGTCTTAGACTTCCGGTTCGTTGGCTGGCATGGATCTTCTGGGCTGCGGCGTTGTTTGGGCTGTGGATATAATTATATATGTATATACATATGTACATACTAGAAACAATACCTAGTCCCAGTTTGTAAAATGAATTTACTTTACAGAACAGTTTTGCACCACTTTCATGCCCAGTTAAAAAGATATATCAGTTACGAAGATATAATCAAGATGTAAACATACTAAATCTAATGTCTAGAATCTTGATTTTACTTTTACTCAAAATAATATAATGATTTTGATTCCCCTTTGCTTAAATGTAAAGTTTAATCTTATGGGTCTTACGAAGAAATTAAAATTCTTCGTAAGATTCGTTACATTAAATAATTAAATTGTTTAATTGTTTAATTGATGTCTAATGAGCATGGATCAAATTCAATTCAAACTTAAAATATAAAAATATTTAAAATGGGAGATTTGGTTCATATTAAACCCATTAAAGTTCTACTAAAATAATCCCAAGAAGTTTTTAATGGGTGAATATTTCTAAATTGTGTTAAAATAGCAATTAGTAAAATTTTAAAAAGGTAGGGAGTATCTGAATTTTTACGAAACCTCCCGTTTATATCAGGTTTAAATAAATCGTATGTTTTCTAGCTGTTTCCTATTTAGCGCTTGTCTTGATGCTGTCTTTGGTAGTGTTAATCAGCCTTCCTCTATTTTTTTCGAAATATGTTTCTCTAGTTATATTATTTAATTGCATCGTCCACACCAGTGGCGAAAATTGTGGGAACGCAGGCTTACCTCTTAAACAGCCTCGGTGTGTGCTTTGCCGACTCAGCGTTCTGATGCTGAAAAGGGTCCCAGATGGCGCCTGGGGCCTTATATGACAATGCAGTCTCGCAGAATCTCGTGTGCTCTCACGTACATATGCAAATATGCAAATTTAGAGGACTCTGTCTTTTATAAAAACAGGCCACTGGAGCAGATGGGACAGAGGTGAAAACGAGTCTACAGAAAGAACTAACTGACGATGACGACGCTGCTGCAGTGAGCTGAGGTTTTGTGTACTCTTTTTTTCTGTGCAACAACAAGCTACCTCAGCGTACATTTTTACCATGGGCAAGATTCAACCTTAAGCTGATATCAGAGTTTGACGGGTCCCCGGCTGGTTCTTCGGTGGTTGAATGGCTAGAGAAGGCCGAACGCGTTTGCCGGTTGTGCAAAATTAAGGATCCAGCTATTGTCATCCTGTTGAGGCTCACTAAGGGAGCTTATGCCGTGTACCAGCAGCTCGGGGATGAGGCGACAATGGAACAGATAAAACAAGCGCTGTACTTAGCATTCGGTGCGGACACTTTTGTTGCCTGGAGGCAATTCTCTGAACGACGGCTTGGGTCAGGGGAGACTGTGGACGTATACCTGGCCGAACTGAAGAAGCTTGCTGCTCCCTTCGGCGGTGTAAGTGACCGAATATTGGCATGCACATTTTTGCCTGGGTTCCAGGATGACGCCAGTCGGCTGTTGCGGGCGTCTTCGAAGCTCTATGAGCTTGGGTTGGGGGAGTTGTTGGCTAGAGCCCGAAACATCCTAAAGGACGACATTTCACCCTCTACCGCGCCAGCCGAAGCACTGCAAAGGTACCACGTCAGGGTGAGAGGCATAGAGACCAGCCAACTTCCCGAGCAGGAGGCGACGAGAGAGAGTATCAAAGAGGGGGGACGTCGCATGGGTTAAGAACCGCCGAGGCGAGTGCACCACACGCTTCAGAACCGAGCGTGTTACTGAGGTGATCAGTCCACAATCGGTGCGAGTTGATGGGGTGCCCCGTCGCATCAAGGACCTTCGATTGACATCACACGCAGCCACCACTCGGCGATGAGAGCGAGACTGGATCCGAAACCAGTGAACCATCGTTTTGGGTTACGCCGACTTCGGCGGACAGCGACCCTGAGATTAGCAGCGTTAGGTTCACCAACCCTGAAACCGAGGAGGACAACTTGGTGAGGACGAAGCCCCGGCCTCCCTCTCCGAAGAAGAAGCACCTCTCTGTGATGACGAAAATTCTGGGAACGCAGGATTACCTCTTAAACGGCCTTGGTGTGCGCTTTGCCGACTCAACGTCATAATGCAGAAAAGGATCCAAGACAGCGTCTGCGGCCTTATAAAACAATGCAGTCTCGCAGAATCTCGTGTGCTCTCGCGCACGTATGCAAATTTGGAGGACTCTGTCTTTTATAAAAACAGGCCACTGGAGCAGAAAGAACAGAGGTGAAAACGAGTCTACAGAAAGTACTGACGGACGACTCTGCTGCAGTGAGTTGAGGTTTTGTGTACTCTTTTTTTCTTTGCAACAACAATTCTCAACCGATTTCATGTTATATTTTTATTATTTCATGTAATATTTTGTAGGTCTACAAGCAAAACACGTTCTTATGTTCAATACATATGTTAAGTTCACAAAGAAAAAAGAAGGAAAAAGGAGTCCATGGTTGATAACAACTGATCTACACTAGCATCGGTAACACCAAGTATTTTCCATTCATTAATCATTAAATGATTTTATCATAAATTATGCAGCGATATAACTTTTGTTATTTCTTTCTTCATCACGACTATTTCTGTATTACGACTAATGCTTCTAGTTGCATCGCTCTATTCCTTCATTTGTCAGTAATTGCACATCATCTATATTTTTACCGGAACTGTTTTTTTCTACGCTAACTCTCTAATATCAGCGCTATGACGAATGAGAGTGATCATAGAAAGATCTCTGCATATATCCTCATAACTACCAAGTGTTATCCTCAAGCTGTCAGTTGCCATCGACATTTTCACATCTCTTTATAAAGTTAATTAGTATTATTTGTACTCATTAGGAATACTCACACGGGCCATTATCAGAGATAACTCACTGACAACAACCGGTGGTGTTCACTGGAATCTGAATGACAACAAGTTTTTCCAGATTTTCTGATTTCCAGTATTCCCCATCTCTTTCAATAACTTTTGTGAATGAATTTGTGTCATCACAATAGCCACTAACCACTAATTTCTAGCTGGCAGCGACCATTGACCTTCACTTTTGGTGGAAACAAGCCTTGCCAAAGTAGCAGTCATCTTTGCACTTATCCAATTCAGCGCTAGTTAATACTATCCCTACTCAGATATTCTATCCTCCTTAACATTTCACAACAATTTGGTGTGTTGCCAGTCGATGCCGACTATTATTTCGGCGGAGTCATAGCTAATTAAAAATTTTGCGGTTTCAATTTTTTTGGTTCCATGTGGTGTTTCTTTCAAGCTTTTTGTTTTATTTCGGTGGAAGTTAAAATGTTAGCGTTTGTAACTCATGCAGGTTAGTTTTCGCATTCGAGGAGTTTTCTTAAGATTTCAGTTGTCTTCAGCATTACCGTCTGTTTTATATTTTTACTCTCCCCTTCATGATTTTTCTTCTTCTTCATCTTCATTATTATTATTATTATTATTATTATTATTATTATTATTATTATTACTACTACTACTACTACTACTACATTTAATATTACTATTTATATAACAAACCATTTTCTTTTGCAGATTTGGGGGTAAAATTTTACTTTCATCTTGTTTTGTATTTATTATTATAACTTATTTTGACGTCAGACATTGGCAGCGAGTTAACACCATGGATCTGAAATCACAACGAAGTGTTTGCTGAGACATGTTTATAATGTTTAACGCAAATAATGAAATCAATAAATCCTTGAAGAAGTGAATTGTTGGCGTATTCACTTGGGATTAAGCATATATATATATATATATATATATATATATATATATATATATATATATATATATATATATATATATATATATATATATATATATATATACTTCAAGCTATTAGCTGTAATCTGTGGAATTGTATGTAGTTTAATATCTGAGGAGGATGGAGTTTGTTTGTTTTACTGGCGTTACCTGGAAAAAAGTGTGGGAAACAAAAAAATCCTGCTACTACGACTGAATCCCATAAAACTATTGTCATTCAATTAAAAAATTGAATAAGTATGAATTTTGAAGTTATAATAAATGAAAGAAAATATTTTCTATTTATGGATATTCGCACCGTAATTTTACTGAAAAAACCTAAATAAAAAAAAGTATTTTAAGAAATAAATTGATATTTTTGTTTTTTACAAATGAACAAAAATGCTTTATAATAGAAATTAGATTTCGTAATGCCATGATATTAGTAATTCATTTACCTCTGGGTGCACAGTCGGTGTTTACATAATGCCGGCCTTAAATAAAGAGTATTACAAACAATGCAGAACTTGCCTAAGTGATTGGGGTATGATGGAGGATTTCGAACAATAGTCTACTCCCCATGCAGATGCTATATACTGTCTGTGTGTGGAACGTATAGGAGGGAAATAAAACGTAATATCGAACTTAGAAAATAAATGATATCGTCTCTGGGTGTATGTTTCTTATATAGGGTGTTAAAAACCCCTAAAAATGCTATTTATAGTTTGGGTGAGAATAATGCTATTTTTTCTGTTTCGTTGTTTCCACTAACAGCATTAAGAAGTAATGTAACGCATGGAAAAGAAACATGCGTTTGTATTTGCATTCGTTGTTTAATGGACATGAATTAATTCTGTCATCATGTGAATGTATGCATACAACTATGAACTATTTCCATGTTATATACTCTTGTAAATTAATTGTTTTGACTGTAATCAAACGGATTTAGAAAGTTAAGCTAATGATATAACGGGATGTGTGCTATAATAAAAAAAACAACTAACTAATAGTCTCAATTACTCCAAAAAATTATCTGACATAAATGTAACTTGTCGGATTTTCAAAGACCGACTTGAATAGCAAATAACCTGATATGTCTATACTTGATTCGAATTAGCATTTTTTAAAAATTTTCTCTTTCCACTAAGTTTTTGTCATGTATATATTCTGTGATTTGTATTATGACTTTTTATTAAAAAATGTAAAATGGAAGATTGTAAAAGTAAAGATTTATACATTGTTGGATATTGTGACTCCCAGGAAGCGCCGTGTTACTCGATGAAGCGTGGGAACAAAATATGGTGGCGCTGCGGTATATTATATGATTGTTGAAATGAATGTTTCGATGACAAAAAATATTATTGAAATGGGGTAGATATTTGAAACTATAATATTTACAGGATTCTGCGATAATGAAATATGACTGGAATTTAGTTAAAGTCAGAGTGTTCGCATAAACAAAACTTAAACTGTTAACAATAACAAGATTCATATGGTTACGTGGCGTAAGATAACAATGAAACGACTTATAATATAAACATTGACAAAACACTGTCAGTCAAAGTTAGTTTTGTAGTCAGTTAGCGAACAGGGATTAGATCGAGACTGGAATTGTCGGCTCGGAAGAGATTTGGTCTCCTGCGATCCATGGGAGCATCCAATAGGTCACAACTAGATAAGATGTAGAAATTAAGATATACGTGTGCAAACTCTGAGGGAAAAGTGAATAAGTTATCTATGGATTATAAGATGTTAGTTTTAAGGTGTTTCTTTCCAAAGAAGATTCTGCATTTACAGCGTGACATCAACTAATAATAGAAGAAGGGAAGCAAGTGAAACAAGGTATTATTACTACCGTTGTCTAGTGTTCCACGGAGACGAGGAATGTTATATGCATTTGTAAAAGAATGTTTCACGGCCATCTTTTATTGTTGTAAAATATAAACATAAAATAAATGTCTACAAAAACTGTTATCTTAATTAGGCACACATGTACTTGACAGTAATTAAACGTGAAACACGCACACACAGACATCCACGAAGGAGATAAATGGAAATATGTATATTATACATACATTAAAAGAGACGTTAGAAGATACGGGCCGATAAGATACAGACATGTATATATACATACACGTATATAGATGTATATGTATACACTCTGCTATACAACATTATAACACAAATATGATACACGCACGATACAATAACTGAATGTTACAATAACTGAATGTTACAATGCAACGACTAAGACAATGAAAATCCAAAGGTGAAAGCTGAAATAATGTAAAAGTGTAAATGTTATTTTTCGTTAATATTTCTAACTATGCAAGGTTATCATTTGTATTTTTTTTTCTTTCTCTATTTTATTCGTGTTATTTTGGTTGCCCCACCACCATCTCCCACTCCTAAGTTTCAGAAGGAACTCTTGCTCAGACAACAATGAAAAAAAAAAACTACCATTTCCAGAAAACGTTTTCTTAACTACAATAATTTCTTTATCGTCTGTTCACTTTCTCCGTATCTCTCTTTTAAAAACGAGTTCATGACTAAGCACGCAAATCATCAACACCCACAAACCCCACAACTGTATGCTATGACGTTTGCTATTGTCCCGCTCGACAAGCAAATCATCGATGCCTCTTTAAACTTGATACGTTTTAATCTCTATCATCACGACTCTTCCTGATCGTATGATAACACGGGTGACAAAGTGAGTCGGCAAGTTTATACCAACACTTCGTAGTTTCTCCTCGTCTAATTGCTAAGCATACGGAAGTCTGGATTGGTTTCCGCTCTTTTTCGCTCTCAGGCAGAGTGTCACTGTTACGTGTATTGTACCTGATTCTCACCATTTATTGATTTCTGGCGATACATCACTAGGTGTGTCAGAAATTTCGCGAAAAATAGTGAATAATTCCACCCCGTCTTTCCAAGCTTATAACTCCTCGAAAAATGTAATTCAAGTCCTAATTTTTCTTTTCTTTAATTGAAAGGGCAAGGGCCAAGGTTTCATTAAAAAGACAAAACAAAAAACAAACAACGTGGTTAAAAAAAAAGGTTTTAAACTTCGGACTTTACAGGTAAACTTCTAAAAAAACACTACTTTTTTTGTTTTAAAATTGAATATATTATTTATTCACCCTTTCTCTTCAATTGGGATATATAACACTTTGGTGAGTAAATTAATTATTTACTTTTTAATAGACACTTGAAAATCGGGGTGGGGCTTGAATAAAAAAAAACGTTTGTCTAAAATATTATATTCGGTTTATTGAAAAGAGCATAAGATTTCACATTGACCCTGAAAATACCGTAAAAATAGAATCAATAGAAAAATGTTGATAGATTTTTAAAGTTTAAAAATTAAAAAATATTGAGTTCGTAAAATTCATTACTGTTTAAAAAAATATTTCTATTACTTTTAAAACTACTTTAATAGTTTATTTTGGGATCCATAAAGAAAATAAACAACCCACTTTTAAAAGAGAAATTACGAGTTATTTATATTTTATTCGCAGTTTCGTGTTAGGGGTGTCAAAAATTCCTACAAAAATTCTGATATACCTAATACATCACTGCCAATGAACGCACGTCCCAACATGTAAATATATTCTATCAACGACTACCGACTTTGATCTGGTTCACTCAGTAATGAAACCTATTCTAAATTTCGATGGCCACCGTCCATGTAGCTTTTCACCTAAACTGCGTCACTTTGAATTTCTGTACCCCATCCCCAATGTCCATTCCATCCTCGAATCTCTCTTTTCAATTCGTTGCGTTATATCTATTCACTTCACTTCCGATCCCTGCTTAACACAATGCTGTACATACTGTTTATCCGGTTGTATTTCTTGAATTTTTTTAGTTTAGTTCCGTCTCGGCCTTTCTCTTCTATTTTTCGCGTTATGCTTATTTACCACATCTCCAAACCCTTTCTCTACATCTGACCATGTTCGAACCCTTATTTTCCTTTCTCGATCTCCGTCATCTCTGCTTCGTATTTTTTCATACATTCTGTTCGTCCTGTTGTTTATCTTTTGTTTCTGGTCTTCATATTTTAACATCTGTTGTTTATTCGACTTATCGCGTTATATTAATGATATTTGATCCTGTTCGTCTCGTTCTTATTTTAGTCTCTATTTTGTTCCGAGTCCAACCATTCATCAATTTCCAGTACTTTTTCAACATTTGATGACTGTAAATTTTAGTTGTCTCCTTGCTTCTCTTCTCGCACCATGGTCTCATTTTACCGTGTGTCATTCGTTCTATTCACTTCATCTATGATTTCGTCTCCGCCCCCGGCATTTAACCATACATTATGCTTGTTCCCCTTCCTTGTTCTGTCGTGCATTCGTTTCATCGTGTTAGAATTATTAACCTCATCTCAAATCAATGGCATTTCATATTTGAAGGTAAATTACGTTTGTCCTGTTTTCTTAATCTTGTTTCTGATCTCCTTCTTTTCTTGGGCATACCTTTCATTCGCATTAAACTTTGGTGGCCGCTTCTTTTGCAACACTTGGCTGCAGATCTTTTTGTTTTCTTCAACTCATCTAGAGCCTTTGTGTTTTTTCGCAATTTTCTGTTATCAATTTGATTCGTCATAATTGTCCACCTTATCCTCACTTTTCGCTTCTTTCACATTTCCGCCAACATTCTGTTCATCTTAGTTCACTTCATTTTCGATGTGTTGTTATTTTCCCGCGCACATTTTTCATTCTGTTCGTAGCGTTATATTTATTCACATCATCACCGATTTCGCTTCTTTTTCGACAGTTGTCCGTAACCGCTATGTGTTCTTCATCTACTTGTCCTTCTCGGCACTGCTAATCATTCGCTCCATCGTGATAGAATTATTCATGTCATGTCCAATCTCTGCTTCCTTTTCGCCATTTTCGCTTTCATTCACTCGGTACCGTTATTTTTCTTTCGTTTTCTACCATTAAAAAACAAAAAAACAAAAACAAAACAAAGCAAAACAAAACGTCTCTTTCTTCCTCGATGTGCCTGGCATTAAGCTGGATTTTCACGGACAGAGCATTTTTTGCAAAGGTTTTCCATCTGTGGAAAAATATCGCTAAATTGCATCCCTTGCTGGTTATAATTTGTCTGCCTTCAAATCAATTGTTAACAACAAAAAACCTACAATGAATATTTTCATATCATATATATTTCTTTATCTTTCATCTGACAATAATTCCAGTCTCATTATCCTTGCGTGGCTCTTAGCTTTGATAAGTAATGTCTTAATAGTACATGTATCTCTGGTCTTCGTTTCTTTCCTGGCCCAGCCTTACACTCTATTCATCGCGTTGTATTTATTTGCACACATTTGATGTTCGCTATAACGAACATTAATAATGATAAAGAGCAATAGCTATTATTATGTCTAGAGCTAAAGTTACAAAAAGTAAGCTGATTGATTTTTTTTACAAAGGTGTTACCATTTATCAAAGCCCGTAGGCCACTCGAGGATAAGGGTTAATGAGTGTACAGTAGTCAATGGGACAATATCGTAGCAATTGTTAGTAGTGGAAATTTGGTAAATTAGATGACTTAAGTGGGCAGCAAGAACTTGTTTACGTTTGACTTGAAGACAACCATATTGTAGTCAGCTGGAAAACAGGAAAACGGAACAGTTCCACATGCGTGCAATTCTAAGAAAGAAGAACATCATGGAATCTACGTAGTGATTTGAACTAGACGAGTGTTTTTCGTGCAAGACATGCCGGATAGGGGACAATACATTGGAGCCCATATGAGCATTTGCCATGAAAATAACGATAAAACAAAGACAGGCTTGCAATGTCTCTTCTGTGGAAAACACATTGCAGGGTGAAAAAAGGACATCCCTAACTGGGCTAAGAAGTCTATTTTACACTGTCAATGCAGGTTAAGGCCTTTTTAGCAGCTCCTGCCCAGATATGGCAGCAGTACTTTATCATTGGACGTACTTAGCTCTTATACAGGTAGAGAATGACATCAGCAGTGAGATATCTATTGGAGCGGTAGAACAATCCCAACATTTTTCCAGCTACCTTGGCAACGGATTTGATCAGAAGTAAAGGTCAGACCCAGAAACTTAAAATATCGAGCCTCCCCAAGACAAGACCCATTGATTTCAATTGATGGGAGACGGGGATCACAGCGTTGATCATGTAAAGATAGAAGCTTGGTTATAGATGCATTAAACTTAAACAGTCACCTCTTTCCCCATTGCACCACGTGATCAAAATCAAAGGAGAAAGGACCAGAGAGAACTTCGTCGTATATGGCCTTTGAAGTGTTGCCATAGATAGAATGTTGTCAGCATAAATGTCTGCGAATGATCTTAGGATGTAATTTGGGAGATCAGGAAGATTTGGGTCCAGAATGGACCCCATGATTAATATTGTGAGCTTTTGATATCTGCCCATGAAACTATCAGAGATATGTTATTTAATACTTGAAAAGACATTTCCAGCTGGAGAATTTGTGGAGTAGACCGTATTGCCATACTCTATCAAAAGCCTTTGATATGTCAAGAGCAGTTGCCCTAGAAAGGAAGCCTCCGTCGAGAGATTCCCTAATCCTATGAAATATAACTGCTAGCACATCAGCTGTAAATCTAGCAGAACGGAAACCATATTGCATATCACTTAGGAGGTTATTTTTGCTGATGTAGTTTACTACTTTTCTATTTAACACAAATTCCAGTAACTTATTCATGACGCACAGGATACTGATTGGCCTGTATTGGGAAAGAGATGAACGATCACCTGAATTTTTATATACGGGACATACTGATGAGGTTTTCGAGCGTGTTGAGAAACAATTCTTCTTAAGACAACGCTTAAACAGCTTTGTAAGTATGGGGGCTTGTTCTGGTTTAAGCTTTTTCCAATTTACAGGAATGCCGTCAAAATCAGTTGCTTTACTGGAATCGAGGTTTTTGATTAGTTTGGCAACATCACACACAGATATTTGTATGTCGCATAGCTTATTTTCAAACACGGGAGGAAATACAGGGGGTTAGCATAGGGTAGAATTAGCTACAAAGTTCTTGGCAAAGAGTTTGGTTTTGTCTGATGCTAACGAGATGACCTCAGGTCCAATTATGATAGTTGATCTAGAGCACACACTTCTATTTAGGGCCCTGTTTGCCAAAACTGGTGGAATTCAAGCTGCTGTTCAGCTACTTTGGACTTGACGGATTAAGCATAAGACTCTCTCACGTTTTTTATTACTTTTTTACAGTGGTTGCTGGCAGTCCTGAAAGCGGCTAAAGTCTCAGTACATTTATTACGTTGAGAACAATGGAAATAATGATTTCTGTGCGCAATGGCAGCAGCACATTCTGAAGAGAATCACGACTGGCTGTTAGGTTTTTGGTGGAATTTTTTGGAGATCAATTTTTGAATTTGATTAAGAATACACTTTTAGAATTCAAATGTGTTTTGACGGTATAAAGATTTGTCCTTTGTTGTTTGAAATAAGGAAACCCTGTATCCATTAACAAAAGTACGATCTGGAATCTAAAATATGAGTAAATGAATAAATTCACTGGGTTACGAGAATGTCTTAAGCGCTCGCTTAACAGGTGGCTAACTGGGCACAATGTGTGTGTTGAAAAACATCTTTATATATTTTTTAACATTCATCTTAGTTTACTTGAATGTTTGATTTTTAATCAGTTCACGTGCGTGTCAGATTGGTATAGTGGTAACGTCAACATGTTTGAATACTACAGTTTAGCTTTCGGCTTCGATTCTAGCTATCTTATATGTAAGGAAATTGTTTATTACGTTAGAATTTTTATGAAAACATCTTTTATTTTTGTTGGTATTTTTTGTAAGAAAAAATATTTGTTATGTTTTAGAAGGGGTATTTTTCATTTTGTTTACTATTCCTTTTTTCTGTTAAGGTTAGGGTGTAAGTTATTTCCTAATGAATCTTTTCGATCGACCGAAGAACAACCATCGACAGCAAAAGTGGTTATCCTTTTCATAAGATTCGTAATAAGATTGTAGGATCTACGCAATTAAAACTTGTCGTAAGGCTTCCCAAAAGTCGGATACGATCATGATCCCTGCCGACATGATGTACTTTTTTCTTATGGAAATAGGTTAGCGTTTCGGGGTTACGGTTTAGCACTATCACTAGGAAACCCTCCTTCTTGTGGAATTATATCCTCCGAAGAGGCAGAGCGGTTCGAGAATCTCCAAACGTTGTTTCTTTGTGTTGAATAGTAAGATATTACCCAAGCTCGCTAGATTCATGGTGACGTCTACGACTTTTTTTTAATGATTTAAATTTTTGAATAAAACTAATATGCTATTCAATTTATTAACCGTCGTCGTCTGAAATTTCCATTGTCTAAACGTACACAGCGCATTTGTAATGTTGTCCATCGATTTTCATTGGCTGAGCGTGTTCGCCATATTCTGACAGTCTGCATAAGCTGCTAGGATATACCGAGGCAACATTCACGAAAAAAAAACCCAAAAAACAAAACAAAAACACACAAAAAAAAAAAACGGACCAGTAAATGCAGAAGTATCTGGTATTTCATCAAGATTAGAGTAAGGAATCTAAGTGATTGACACTATTTACTGATTTTAATCTTTGTAAAAATTGGTGGACGGTTCTTTGCTAGAACACAATTTTCCGAACAGAAATGTTACTCAATTTTATAGGCTCTTAGATAAAAATACATCTACATACACAAACGAACACACGCACATGCACACACACACATACACACACAAACACACACTCACACATACACACATATTAGTAAAATGTTTATTTATGATATATTTATTGATTTGCAAGGATCATTTCCTAAATCTTCATCACCAACAGTATAACACTAATTACTCTTCCGTACACATGTTTCTAAAATGTCAGGAGGGTAGAAGATTGTAAATTAAGTAAATTCCTTTATCAATACGAAACAGTCAATGTATCGTTGATTTTTTTTAATAATTAGGATCACAACATAAAACAAAAATTATTTTTTCTGGCGTCGAGGAATCTCAACGGTGAAGAGATTGGGTTTTGCTGCTTATCGGGTTAGTCAAGAGACATAGAAGAGATGCAAATGCTATAGGTTTATCACAGCACATTTCATTAAAGTATTTGTAAAACCGGTACAGGGATGCGACATTGCGGCGACAGAGCTTGGCCAATACTGCGGGACCTATTAGATTTGAGACTCTTTTTTTATTCTTCCTAAGAGTGAGAGGTTAGTGATAGATGCACTAGCCCAGATGTTAAACAATACTCCATACACTTGTAGCTTGGTAATGATATAGGATACTTTCTGAGATGAGTAATTTTCTAACACAGTAGAAGGAGTCTATCTTCTTTGCAAAAGCCTTGGCAATATTCTCAATGTTCCAATTTATGTTTGCCGTAAATGTTAAGCTAGCCCCCTCAAAATGCAAATCCGAGAGATTAAATGCTTGAGGGCATAGTTCAACGAAATTTCAACGCATGGTTATGACCTTTGGTGTGGTTTCAATGAGGGCCACATCATGTCACCTCACATCTTTGAAGTCAACTTGAAAGTCAACACCAAAGTGTACTTGGTGCAATCAGATGAAAGCGTACAGACCCTGGATGTGGCAGCAAGTCTCTGCGCCGGCCCACAATTCCAAAAAGGAGTGCTACGACTTTGTACCCTTCTCTCATTGGCCATCTCCTCATCCAACCTGAACTAATTGGGCTACTTTGTTTGACCATACGTCGAGAACATCACCAGCATGACCTCCCAAAACATCAAAGCCAGTCTGATCGCTAAGCTCCCGCTAAGCTCTCCCTAGCGCTTGTTGAAAAGACATGCTCTCAGTTCTGTACGCGTATCGAGGCGGTGATTGAGGTTGAAAGCAGCTACATTGACTTGATCTTAGTTTTACTACATAATCAAATAGCTACATTCATTTCTTCAACAAAAAGTTTTAAAACAAAGCTGTAGTATTGTTATTTAGGGCGGCAATTTTATCATTCCACCCCGTATACACAGAAGGGCATTTTACCCAATTGCTTGTTTGGAACATTTTCCCTTCCCCAAATATAATAATTCAGAGAAAGAGTAAATATCATTTGGAAATTTGATTTTGTTGTTTCATGATTCATCAGTGTCGTTGGGCCGAGTGAGATTTGTAACTATAACCCACAAACCCTGAAGATTTTCTACTAAACCTCGCTAATGATGGAATGTATTGTTTTTTTGTAGATATCAATTTCGTGTAATTTGCTTGCGATATGTTATATATATATATATATATATATATATATATATATATATATATATATATATATATATATACTTATTTGTAGCATTCCGAATTTTACTGAATTTATATAATTCAGTAATCGTTCATATACCAATAAATTTTAAGCTAAAAAGATATAACTTACATTGTAAGCTACAAAATTATCATATTTAATAATTGAGCATTCATATACTGTTTTAACAAAAACTAAAACTTAAAAATACTTTGCAAGGATACGATAGAGGTAAAATAGTTTCGCTTGTTTTCTTTTCATTATAAAGGAAATGGTTTCCATAATGTTTTATTGTTAAAGTGTTTTTATTCAATAAGTCTGAAGAAAGGCTATTGTTGTTAAAATTTTCAAACGACATAATGTTTGGATTTATCCGAATGGTTTTGAAATAATTGTAACTAACAATGAAATACACTATTTGTTGTTATCAACCCATTCTTTGAAGTCTTGGCTTTTGTTAAAACAGTATATATATATATATATATATATATATATATATATATATATATATATATATATATATATATATCGGTTTGCCTCCAACTCCACACTGGACCCTTCTAATCACCTCCTCCCTGACTTTCCTTTGCGGACAGATAGACGATTTGAAAATCACCTCTGCTAAGGTGCATGCTATCATAAGAAATCTTGACACTTCAAAAGCATGTGGACCCGATCTCATCCCAGTTGTGCTATTAAAAAAGTGCTCCGCCGAAGTAGTTCCAGTTCTCTCCAAACTTTACACCAAATGCCTTAATGAATCTTGCTTTCCTGCCTGCTGGAAAACTGCTTCTGTAGTACCAGTTTTCAAGAATTCTGGCGAAAGAACTGACCCAGTAAATTATCGCCCCATTAGCCTCCTCCCACTTTTCGCCAAAATATTTGAGACAATAATTAACCAAGTTCTAGTCCATCACCTTACAGATGCCAAACTTTTGACTGACCAACAATACGGATTTAGGTAAGCCCGTTCCACAGCAGACATCCTAACTGTAATCTCAGAACGTATATACCAGTCACTGGACAAAACGGGTGAGGGTAGAGCGGTAGCTCTAGATATATCTAAGGCTTTTGACAGGGTATGGCATGAAGGTCTTCTCAGGAAAATCAGATCACATGGTATCACTGGAAGAATTTATGACATAATTAAATCCTTCTTAAATAAGAGAAAAATCCAGATTGTCCTCGACGGTCGTACATCTAAACAATATGATATAAATGCGGGAGTGTCTCAGGGGTCTATCCTAGGACCCCTGTTATTCCTAATATTCATAAATGACCTCCCTGAACAAAATTGCCTGTGGGATGGGTATATATGCTGACGACACCACGCTCTATAACAGACACGACAGGAAAACAAATGAACACATATCTAAAGAAACACTAGAGGATGACCTCCGATCTGTAGTGGAATGGATGGTCACATACAATGCTGCTAAGACTAAACTTGTTTCCTTCAATAATTACAAGAAATTACTTCTACCACCAATAGCAATGGCCAATGATTCTTTATCTGAAAGTACATCTTTTCAACTCCTGGGCCTAACGCTCTCAGGAAACATGAGTTGGAACAATTACATTGAGAGTATCGTCAGGACCGCTGCGAAGAAGGTAAGTTTTCTCTACCGTGCTAGAAAGCTAGTATCGCCCGACAGTATCCTATACCTCTATAAGGCCACCATTCGCCCATGTATGGAGTACTGTTGTCATATTTGGGCTGGTGCATCTACCACTAGTCTCTCGCTCCTAGACAAGGTTCAAAAGAGAGTCACCAATCTGATAGGTCCTGAACTGTTATCTAAACTTCAGCCTCTGTCCCATCGACGAAATGTTGTATCCCTCTGCCTGTTCTACAAGTACTTTAACGGTGAATTCTCTGACTTGTGCTCCCTCGACGTAAATACCCCCGAAAAAATCCGACAAGCAGCTAAATCCCACCCCTTCACAGTAGAGATCCCTAGATGAAGGAAAGTTTTTTCCCCAGGATAGCTAGACTTTAGAATTCACTTCCGGGTCCTTGCTTCCCAAACTGTACTGACATGCAGAAGTTCAAGTGCAACGTGAACCGACATATTGCTGCCCAACTCCCTACACAGTACCCCTGATGCCTATGTACCTGATAGTAGCCCCATAGAACAAAGTGGCAATGTGCCTTGTTTGGGGTGAAAATCTAATAATAATAATAATAATAATAATAATAATAATAATAATAATAATAATAATATATTAACTACATTTCCAGGTTTATATATATGTAACTATATAAAATAACTTACATTTACATGTTTATACACACGCACACACTCACAAACACACACACACAAACACACACACACACACACACATATATATATATATATATACATATATATATACGAGGGGCGTGCAATAAGTAATTCCACTGACCCACTTCCATTTGTCTGATCTAGCTGAAATTATGCATGTGCAATAATTTATATCACTACGCGTTATGTGGCAAATTACAGCTCTAAACTAATTGTGATTTCTGTTTTACAGGTGTTTGAATTGAGTCAGGTGTGAAATGGAGCCTGTTGAATGTCGAGCAGTGATCCGGTTTTTGTATTTGAAAGGACGCACACCACAGGAGATGAAATGAAAGAAACTTATGGTGATAATGCCCCATCATATGACTTTGTAAAACGCTGGCATCGTGAATTCGAACATGACCGGAAGTCTGTGGAAACAGCACCCAGAACCGGCCGCCCCCTTCTGCCTTTGATGAGGCATCTTTCAGTCAAGTTTAGGCTGCCAAGTTGAAAGATCGGCACATTACTACTCGCTAAATATAGTCCAAGATGTCAAGATTAGTACAGGGTCTGCGGAAACTATCATTCATGACCATTTGCATATGCATAAGGTGTCTGCCAGATGGATTCCCAGATTGCTCACACTTCCAGAAGCGAGACGCGTCGCGTGCTCGAGGACGAATTTGGAAATGTGCCAAGAAGATGAGTCAAAGTTTTTCTCCAAGGCTGATTACACAGGATGAAACCTGGGTCCATCACTATGATCCAGAGACCAAAGCCCAGTCAATGCAGTGGAAGCACTTGGACTCACCACCTCCAAAGAAGGCAAGGGTGCAGCCCTCCGATAGCAAGGTCATGCTCATAGGCTTCTGGGACCAGGACGGAGTAGTGATGACAGATTTCCTGGCAAAGGGTACCACAATTACAGGAGCCTATTATGCTTCACTTTTGAGAAAATTAAGGGAAACTATCAAAATCAAGAGGCGGGCAAGATCAGCAAAGGTACGCTCCTCCTACAGGACAACACTCCGGTCCACAACTCACATGTCGTCAGATCAGAAGCACGAGCGTGTGGTTATTAAAAACATCCCCATCCTCCCTACTCTCCTGACCTTGCACCCTCTGACTTTCACCTCTTCCCAGCCATTAAGTTGTTTTTGAAAGAAGAGCGTTTCCCAGATGATGCAGCCTTGATTTCTGAAGTCACGTCGTGGTTGGAGGACCAACTTAGGGTGTTCTACAAAAACGGTCTACAGAGCTGCATCAAACGATGGGAGAAATGCATAACTCTGGGTAGTTCCTGTGTAGAGAAAGCCTAATAAATGTGCAAAGTTTCGTTGCTCTACTGCCATGGGAAGTGGATCAGGGGCATTACTTATTGCACGCCCCTCGTACAGTCCAATTGTTGGTATATTACTAATTGATTATCTAAAAAAAACTACTTTACCGATTGCTTTGAAATTTTGCTATAGCATTTCAATCGCATGTATGCGTATTTTTATATAAAAATTATTATAATATTAAATGCTTTTGCAAAGTTGATGTTTCTCGAAACTAACCGATCTACAACGAACGTGACATGTTTTCGGTCACACTTTGTTCTCATCACACTCTTTTCTAATTTCTCCTTCAGACATTCTATTAAAAGTTTTCTGTTCGTTTTTTTTTCATTGAATTATTGGCGATAAAACATTAAACTTTCACGTAAACAAAATCGGCATAATGTATTATTTGAACAATTTTTTAATGGTTTCGGATGTTCCTTTTGCCCCTTTAAAAAAATTCATTATTGTTTACATACGAGAATTTTGGACAAAAAACGCTAATTCAAATTTGTTGTTAGTGTTTTAACATTAACAACAACAACAACAACAACAACAACCACCACCACCACCACAACAATAGTAACAGCAACAACAATAAATGAATATTGTTTTTTGCTTTCCCGGTCAAATTGTCGTTTTAACAATACAAAACAAAATAAAACAGAAACATTCTACAACAATTGCAGAATAATTGTAATTTTCATTAAACAAAACATTTAAGGAATTGCACAAAACAAAGACGACACTACTTTTTTCATAACATAACTAATTTTTCAACTACTTAATTCACCATAACAAAAACTGTAAAATTTACTACAAAAAAGAAAAGAAAAATGCGATGATACTTGCAGAGGTATTAAATTAGAAACTTTTAAAAAAACTAAATGTGTTCATTTACTTTTATGAATGTACCATATATTCTTTTTCATATAAGTATTTTTTTATTTGCATATTGTTTTAAATGCATTTATTTGCAGACATATTTTCACAGTAATTAATGAATGCAGAATGCCGTAAACTGTTTTTATAAATATGTTTACTTAGTTTTATAAATTTATCGCATATCATTATTTTTTAAAATGCATTTTCGATATTTTTTCAAATTTATCATTCTAATGTAATAGTGAATATTAAAAATTATTTGACATTAAAATCGTAAATATTTATTTGATAGAAAATAATATATGGATATTCTCATTTATTATATTTGAAAGCAATATTTTTCTTTAAAAATATACAAAAATAGGCATATTTATTTATATAACAAATGGTGCATGTTCATGATTGCACTTATTACAAATAACAAAGATACAGACAACTCTTTATGATGTATATACTTTTCACGAAACGAAATTGCCATATTTAAAAAATATGTAAATTGATCAAGTAGTATTTTTTACTAAGAAAATAAAAATTTACGAGTTTTCGAGATTTTACTACTAAACTATTGTACATAAGGCTGTGTACACACTTTGAATTGAGTTATCTCTCCCTGATTTATTTCATTGGAATTCCTCATGGCGGAGAAAACTCGCTTAGCTGTATAATCTGATTTTATTGAATTAAAAAAAAAACTACTTGATCAAATCACTGGATTTTTTTTAAATATATCATTTTCGTTCTGTGACCGGTACGTACATCATACAGACTTTTCTGTATTTTCTTTACATTTAATTGCCGTCATAAGTGCAATTTAGAATTTACATAAAAAGTACAGTTTATCAAACTATTTTCTTTATTTAAAACTTATTCAATAACATTTTTTCATTCTTTCTTGTTTTTTCTTAATGAATTATCGATCTCTCACTTAACTGTGTTGGCTTACTAAAAATATTTTTTCATTCCGATTTTAACAGACTTACAGATGCTCTTCTGAGAAAAGCTTAAGTCTGTGACTTCAGCTCTGCAGCATGAATCTCGGTGGGCTGAACCGACAAATGTATTTTAATAAGTCTGTTTTCATTTTTTCCATCGATTTATTATCGACTACCTCAAGTACTCGGCGTTGCCAGGTTATATATGATATATTTGAATATTTTGTCGTCATACATTATAGTAAAAGAGATTAAACAAAACATAAATTCATAATGGCCATTTTTATTCACACACATACACACACACACACACACCATATGGTGGGAGTAGTAAGTGTGTTTTATTTTATAGAGGTCTCATCAGTAGCCCTAATCGTTTTTGATAGTTTAACCTTCTATCCTTTAGCCCTTCTTTTAAAATATGATGTAGAATTGCAATTATTATTTTATATCTTACTGCATATCTAAAAACTGTTAAATCTCCTTTTGTTTTAACTATTTAATGTACTATATATATATATATATATATATATATATATATATATATATATATATATATATATATATATATATATAATAAATTCCACAGCCAAACACGTCGCAGCCCACAAGAGCCATGAAGAGCTGCGACGTGTTTGGCTGTGGAATTTATTATATACAATCTCTCACATTCTGAATATATATATATATATATATATATATATATATATATATATATATATATATATATATATATATATATATATAAAGATGGCATTAGTAATATATTCTATTAATGAAATAAGTAAAATTCAGTTTCCACCAGTGCATATCTGAAAACTGGTAAATGAGCCTGTAGCATTAATTTTGAAGAACCTCTACATGAGCAACTTTTTAGGTGTGACCTCTGACAGGTGTATAAATGTAGAGGTTTTCAGGACTTCCAATGCTTGGGCAATCAACCTACAACTTGCCATGAGAAAAGGCGTCTGAAGATTAAGTCCAACAATTTTTAGTCTTGTTTCTTGAGCATAATTTGACCCAAATTCTCGTGAATTCCCGCCAAGCATGGGCCGGGTGAGATCGGCAATCATCGGTGTCAGTCGAGCGTCGTAACAGACGCAGACTAATAATAATAATAAAAAAAAACAAAAACACGGAAAAATACAAATGCAAATAATAAAAAAAAATAACAAAATAAGAAACTACCTTGAGAAATGAAAATATGTTTATTTATTTTATTTTTTTTGCAAAATATTTATCAATAGAAAGTTTGTTTTTTCCTTCAAGAAAAGATTTTTTAACCGTATAATTGTTAGGTGTAAGTACAAGTTTGTTTGTTTGTTTTTCTTTTTGTAACCGTATTTTTTTCTTGCTTTTTTTATTTTCAAGACTTTTTGTTCAGTCAAGCTTTTTTTGGGGGGAGGGGGCAGTCCACAGAAATTAATTTTTTTTTCCAAGAAAACTTGAGATTTTTTTCGGCTGTTAATTGCCGGCGGAAGAATTTTCTTGAGGTGAGGATATCTCCTTAGGAATTTTACTTCAGTCGACTGTTTAACGGCCATCGACAGCAAAGATGGAGGAGATGGGGTAGAGGAAATATTTTTTAGAGTTGCCATTTCGAACGCCCACAAATAAATGATTTTTACTATTGTTGGAGTCTTCACCACACACGATCTTTTTTCAAGCAAACATTTGGGTTTTTACAATTGTTGCACCTCATTTTTTGGGACAGCAATTTCTTCCCTTGACAATATGAGATTGTCTGCATCAATGGTTACAGTGCTTTTTCTAACGTGCTTAGATTTATTTACTTGCCTGTCATTTTTCTGCATGTCGAGTTTGAAAATATATTTGTTTATTTTCTTTTTTTTGTTTTGGTTTAGTCGTTTTCTTCCAATTCGAATTTCGTCTGCTTCCATTTAGATGGCAGTTTTTCATTGGCTAATCAAACTCATAGAAATTGAATAAAAAAAATAAATAAAATAATAATAATAAACAAATACATAACAAATAAGTAACTAATCAGAAAATAAAAAGCCCCCCCCCTTTAATATCACCTGAAAAATTACTAAAAACATAACAGAAAAAAAATTAAATAAATAAAATAAAAAGTCAAGTTAGCGTTTCAATATTTGAACAACGTTCGGCTGACATCGATAATTGCTGGTCTCGCCCGATTCATGCTTGACGGGAATTTACGAGAATTCGGGTCAAATTATGCAAGAGTACCCTAATTTTTATTGGGAATTGTAAACGTTTTAACTGAAATTGCATGTCAAAATGAATAAGGGGCATCCAAGAGATTAATACAGTTTAATCCTTAAAATTTCTAGTTATTTAATGGCTTCCAGAACATTAGTTTTCAAAGATTTTATTGCTAACCGTGTGAATCAATTTTTTTTAATATATACGGGAATCCTTCCTTCAATCTCAGATTATGATGTGGCATTTCAGGTTTTTGTAGTGAATTTAGAAATTCTACAAGAAATTCTACTGTCTGATCTCTATCAATTACACAACCAATAGATTCAGGTAACTCTTGAAAAAGATTATAATTGATCAGTTATGTTACCATGAAAACAATATAAACAATTTTTTAAAATAATTTTAAACAATGAATAGTTTTGTTTTGATGATAAACAATATTAATAGAAATAGAAATATTAAATCATCAAAACATATAAAAATTAAACAATATAAATAGAACTCTTCATAATTGTAAACTTTGAAAACTTTTTTAAAGCAATATAAGAATAGAATTTTTTCTAATTTGAAACTATGAAAACCTCTAAGTTTAAGTTTAAACAATATAAATAGAACTTTTTATAATTTTACACAAAGTAAAAAGCTTTATTTTAATGCAAAATTAAATCACGTGATTACTTGTTATAATAGATACAAATTAATATTAAACATGCGTATTCTATTGCGACTTATTTTCACGTGCATTTGTTATATATTGGTTATCATTGAAGGCACCATTTACGTTTGGTGTATAACATAAAAAGGATTCCGTGTGCGTATGATTGTCTCTAATATAAATGGTTGTGTGTTTGATTATCATAAAGGGAATCGTGTGTGTGACATGTATTTTCAGAACCTACCTCTGCTTCTTCGATGTTGAACCATCTGGAAATTTCTCATCCTGGAGGGAGACTTGATACCTGTTTGACGAAGATTTATCGCTCCAAGACGATGAATGGGTTTTATAGTTTTTATTTCACTTTCCCCAGAGGTCCTGCAGAAGGTGGAAGTGAAATCTGCTTGTGTGGGTTCTTCTTCTACACACGTCAGCGTTCGTCTCCCCCCTCCCCAGTTAAGAGGGGGAGACAACGGAAAAACAGTCCGTCTTCTTCAAAGCCCAAATCAAATCTCACAGATCTGCCAACCACGTCACTCATACGTAATCTGGTCAGCTGACCTTCGGTTCTTGTAAACGTGTCTACACTCCACGTTCACTCACCCCTCTCTCTCTGTCTGTCTGTCTCTCTCTCTCTCTCTGTAACACATTCTCTTTCAATTATTTTGAAATTTATTAATTTTCACGTGTATTCTATTTCACAACTATGGCCACCACTTTTAACAAAAAATTATACTGTTTAATAATCGAAAAGCTACTTATTTGCGGAAAATCAAAATGCGATATTCGTTTTCAGCATACCAGAAACCAGTAAAAGTCGTCATTTTAACGAAAAATGATAAGATGGAAACCAAGTAAAAATTAACTGTTAAAAATTATAAAAAGTTCGGTAGTTATGTACCGTGCTGAAATAATAGCATTATTGTTTCGAATGACATTCTTAAAATAAGAGTTGAGGCTGTTTGCAACTATTCTGTGCTTCAACCTAACAATTTAATAAAAGCAAAGATATTGTTAAATTTGAATTTAACCTGGAAGAACCTATTTTAAAATAGCGCGGTACAAAAATACACAAGCACCGAACTTCTAGTTAAATTGGTTAAAATTTAAAAAAAATACAAAAAGTTTTGTTTCTTTTGTTTATAATATAAAAAAGATTTATATTGTTTAAAAAAAAATTATATTGCCTAAAATTAAAAAAGTGTTCATTCTTTTTTAAGTTGTTTTCACATTGTTTATTTGTTTTTAAAGAAGGCCTGCTTACTTAAAATTTAACTTCTGAAATACTAATGTCATTTTTTATATACTGTTGGCGTAGTAACATAACGGTGATTAGGGAGTTTGGTTTCTTTTATTTGATAAAGGGTTCGAGATTATTTTGCCACCTAAACTCCAGTCTTGAAATAATTTTTGGTACATGTGCAGTGTACGAACCATGCTAGAATAATAACGTTATTATTTAGAAAGCCATTCTTTACATGGTGAGGGGGCTTGTTAACTATTCTGCGCTTTCACCTAACAGTTTAGTGAAAAAGGGAAATTATTTTAAGAAAAGGGAAGAAGCTATGTAAATTAAGGATATTATTTGAAGAAAAGAACTAATCTTAAAGAAACAGATGTAATAATTTAAAGAGAAAGTAAAACGAATTTGAATGTTGATTGGCAATTGTATCGATGGGGAGGGATGGACGAAACTTTATGAATAAAATTTGATTTTTTGAGCAAACTCAAATTTTATTTAATTTCGTTTAAAAATAATGGACAAGAAAACCTCTGTTTATATTTGAATGATTGCTTTCGTGTCAACCTTTCATGTGTTGAAATAGCCTCGTAGCGGTGTCTTGATTGAAATAAGTGGCAGACGACAATCTGACTATTTTGCCTAATTTTCCTCAGTCAAAGTAGACATGTTTTGTTTTTGTTAAGAAAATCATATTCACGGAAATTAATTATTCTACTGTAAGCAAAGTTTCGAAGGTAACCAAGTGCATGTATTTTTTATCGTAGATGTAAAATATAAAGCTCATGAGACATTGTATCTGATTAGGTATATATATATATATATATATATATATATATATATATATATATATATATATATATTAGCAAAAAACCTGTATTTTGTGTTGTCATACTATCCTTTGTTAGAAAGCTCTATCTGAACAAGTAAAAGTAGTAAAAACGTACGCATTCGGAAAAATTTGGCAGTTTTTCTTTGGTATCAATAGTTGTTTACAAACACACACACATGTATATATATATATATATATATATATATATATATATATATATATATATATATATATATGTATGTATGTATATATTAGCACGGGTGTTTGGATGGGTGTGTTGAGCAAAAAAAAAAAATAATAATAGTAGGAAGGCAGGCTCGAACCCGTACCGCGAAGGAGAAAAAGAACGTTATAAAAAACGTGACGTCTTTGCTGTTACGACTACCGCTATTTTTGAAAATATCTGCGAAAAAAGCAACCCCTACCTGTAAAAAAGTGCCCAGTTGAGGGTGAAGAAATGAATGTTTTTAGCCAATTTTTCGGTATTTGTCGTCTTAAGGGTCGAGCTTCAAAACGATACTAATCTTGTGAAAATCCGTCGCCTCTGTCGAAAGTTTTAGGAAGACATGCACACATACATACATAGATTTATATATTTGTAGCTCAAATTTTCGACCTAAACCGATTAAAAAGCTTGTCCTATCTCTGAATACACTTTATCTTAAATTTCAAATGTTAAGACCAGAAATTGTCTCAGTAATTTGGAAGAGACCGCAAACGTTAAATCTTTTTTAAGCTTTGTACCCCTATTATGACCCCTTAACATTTTTAGTTTTGGGCTCAAATCAAATTATTAAAATAGATCTATGTCCAAGGAACCTATATCTAAAATTTCAAGTGTTTAGACCCAAAATTGTCGGAGGAGCTTGGTAGAGTCCTCAAAGGTTAAATCGTTGAACTTTGACCTCTTTTATAGATATATAGATATAGATTCATAAATATATATGGATACAATTTTGTGTTTACTGTGATACTATAAAGTTGCCCTGGAGTGGATTTGAGCCACTAAGTGCTGAGAGGGGGGAATAGACAAAGGAAGAGGAAATAGCTTAGAATAAACAAAGAAATCGGAAATATCCTACAATCAACAATAGATAGGAAATAGCTTAGAATAAACAAAGAAATCGGAAATATCGTACAATCAACAATAGATAGGAAATAGCTTAGAATAAACAAAGAAATCGGAAATATCGTACAATCAACAATAGATAAGAAATAGCTTAGAATAAACAAAGAAATCGGAAATACCTACAATCAACAATAGATAGGAAATAGCAAACAATAACAATAGAAACCTACTGATAAAACAGGGGATGGCAGCTTCCTGTAGCCAGGGTGGGGTCGGCGACCTGAAAGACCAAGACAGAGGAGACAGTCAGTTGACATCTAGATGCGCTAGACAGCGGATGGAAGTTGGACAGAGTTGACATCTAGATGCGCTGGACGTCGGATGGGAGTTGATAACGACTACAGTTGAACAGTTATAGAGTTGACTGTGAAATAGAGACGTGGACAATTTTAGAGTTGACTGTGAAACAGAGATAGACGAATGTAACATCAATAGAACGGGGAGAAGACACACACACACTCACAAGTCCAACAGTCAATTTATATGTGAACATTGGCGTTTGTGTTTTTCCTTTCTTTGTTCATATTTCTATTTTGTGAACCGTGTGTGTTCTCATCGACAGTCGCCAACGGGAAAATGACGATCCGGACATAAGAGAAATAGAGGAATAGTCGCACGAAAAATCCACGATACACGACGTTGGGAGTCGGCGATCTGACGAGGTAGCCACACGTGGGGTTACATTACTGTAAACTTTTTACGCAAAGTATAAATCATGTAGAATATCTGCATAAATATAATTACACGTAATAGTTAACTAAAGATGATCATCCTATGAGAAAACAGAAAAAACTAATAGGGAATTAATAAAAATGAATGTTTAAAAGAATATGCAAATTAGCTAGATCTTTTGTTAGTGAATGCAATTCCGCAACCCATATATAAGAAAATTGTATTTTCTTTTTAAACAAATAGAAAAGTGGGCTTTTAATATGAATATCGATACACACAAAAGAAAACGAATTTATAGGCGTATATAAATATTTATATATATGGTTAGGAGCCTTGACTGCCGTACAAACGGTCGGGTTTCAATCCTGGCTTGAGGTAGTTGCCTGTCTAGCCGCACTGATGAGCTGTGAAACAGCGAAACAGTACTGTATGTGGATGAATATAGTGCTCCTCACCTTGAGTTGAGCATATTGAGAAGTGAAACACGAATTACCATTAGCATATATAAGCGACGCTCTTTGTGTAAACAAATCGAGCGGAGGTATTTCAGACGATATCAAAACATCGTTAAACTCACTACTCGTTCAAGCAGCCGCCAATAGCGTAATGGTTAGGAGCCTTGACTGCCGTACAAACGGTCGGGTTTCAATCCTGGCTTGAGGTAGTTGCTTGTCTAGCCGCACTGATGAGCTGTGAAACAGCGAAACAGTACTGTATGTGGATGAATATATATATATATATATATATATATATATATATATATATATATATATTTATATACATGTCTGATTGAACACGACAGAGTTATTTCTTTCTCCGATCTTTCTGGAAATCTTTTTCATTTGCCGAGCGGTCTTTTTTATTTCGACAGGCATCTTATATAGAATGGCACTCAAAAGCTATCGTTCGGACATATTTTTATCGCCACCCCTTTATAGGCAATTAATATATATATATACATCAAACCCCAAAGGAAAAGAAAAGGAAAAAAAAACAACAATTACGCCTGAAGATAATCGGATGCACCAACAGAAAGCGCCCGAGGAAAATATGGTCGAACAAAACTTTTGGGCGCCATTCTATATAATATGCCTGCCGAAATTAAAAAGACCGCTCGGCAAATGGAAAAGATATCCAAAAAGATCGGAAAAAGGAATAATTTAGTTATTTGTAATTTGTTAGATTTTTACACCCACACGCACACACATACGTCTACTGTTTCATTTATAAAGATAAGCGATTAAACTTTCATGAAAACAATAGGCTAAATTTATTAATATTTTTACGTGGATGATCACAAAATTTTCATAGTAAAACTAATTCCCATACCTTTTTCCTTTTGTCCTTTGTAAACATCAAAGGTTTATAATTTATGTTGTCTTTCTCTTAGTTAAAATTAGCATGGATATCAAGGGTTGCCTGGGTCCACAAGAATTTCAGTTTGGACAAACCTACTATACTAAGGATATTGATCAATTTCAATCGTAGGCAACGTCAATACCCCCAGAACAATTTCAAAAATAAAAGAACGGATAAAAACTCGAAAATGTAATCGCCCTAAAAAAAAAAGTACATGACAACCTCCCCACCAAATATTTCAGCAGATAGGATACGAAGAGAAGAAGCTATTCTCAGGATATTAAGCACTTTTCGTTGCCCGTGTGCTGGAAAAAACTCCCTCCAAAATAAATAAGTGAATCAAAACAATTTTTCTTTCAATCAAAATAGCAAGGAGTGTCCGTGCGACGCATAAATTAATAAATAAATAAATAACCGCGGCGGCCGGGCTCGAACATAAACGTGAAGAATGGGGAGAATGCAAAAATTTATGAGCAAATGCACTTGCTCACACGGCCACGAGTACTTAAGACGTCATAAGCTTTTAAAACAGTTTGATACGCTTACCTAACTTGCAAAAATAGTGACGTGAAAGAAGCCCCCTTTTCAAAAAGTGGTCTAGTTGACTGCCACAGAAATAATCTTTTTCTAATCTTCACATATAATTGGTATTATATTCATTTTTATTTTCATCTTCCATATTCCTTCCAGCTCTCTGGCAAATTCCGCATATTAGTTTTATTATTCTGCCTCTTCCATCTTCACCCTGTGGGCTTCTGAAACGGCAAAATCTATAATTTGTCAGTTTCTTTCCTTCTTATTATTATGATATCTGGTCGTTTTGCTTTGATGGATTTATATTTCTAAGTAGTCTCAACTTCTACATGATTTTAGTTGGATTTTTTTTCTTTGAACAACAGGTCAATTTCTTTGACTTTAGATATTCAAGTTGTATCATAATGCTTTCACTGTTCCTAACAGGCAAGACTTTTGCAAAATTGAGAAGAAATTGTCTCGTCAATCTGATTAAGCTATTTATGGTGGCTTTCGTTATAATCCCAAGCGTTCCAATTACAATGGGAATCACGTTGACTTCTTTATATTTCCATAGTCTAACAAATTCTTTATATTTCCATAGTCTAACTAATTCTTTATATTTCCATAGTCTAACTAATTCTTTATATTTTAATAGTCTAACTAATTATTTATATTTCCATAGTCTTACTAATTCTTTATATTTTAATAGTCTAACTAATTATTTATATTTCCATAGTCTAACTAATTCTTTATACTTTCATAGTCTAACTAATTCTTTATATTCCCATAGTCTAACTAATTCTTTATATTTTCATAGTCTAACTAATTCTTTATATTTTCATAGTCTAACTAATTCTTTATATTTCCATAGTTTTACTAATTCGCATTTCAGATCTTGATATTTTTTCTCATGTTTTTTCATTTGCATTCTGGAATCGAAAGGGCAGGCTAGGATTGCGCAAGTTCTCTTGTTTTTGTTTAGAAAAATTTATCAGAGTTGACGTGTTCAAAGACCTTATCAGTTCGTATGCACTTGTTCCAAATAAGTTTGATATTGTCGTTTTCCTGTACTACTTCCGGTTTATGTTCATACCAATTCTTATTATGGTCATCTAATGATGAGTGTGCATATCAGCGTTCATCATCAACGTTCTGATCCACATCTGGCATCAATTGAAATGAATGGCTCTCGTCTTGAGGAGGCCTCAAGTTTTTACAAGCTTCTGGGCTTGACCTTTACTCCTGATCTTAAATGGAACATGTACATCAAATCTGTTGTCAAGGCCGCTGGAGAAATGGTGGGATCCTTCTATCGATCCAGTAGATATGCAATTCTCTATCTATATAAGAGCCAGGTACGTCCAAGGATGGAATACTGTTGCCACATCTAGGCAGGAGCTGCTAGAAAGGACTTGCCCCGCCTTGATAGAGTTCAAAATAGACTTCGTAGCCTCGTAGGAGATGTCCTTTTCTCTTCGCTGCAATGTCCATCTCACAGAAGAGATATTGCGAGTTTGTCTCTGCTGTATCGTTATTTTCATGGAAAGTTTTCGACTGAGCTTCAATCTATGGTCCCCCCTCGCCAAACTTTCACAAGAAACACTCGTCTAGCTGAAAACACTATCAATAATTCCCCCACTCTTTATCTGTTCCTAAATATAAACGTAGATTCCATGAACAAAGCTTCTTTCTTAGAACTGCACGCCTGTGGAATTGTCTTCCGTTTTCCTGCTTTCCAGCTGACTACAATAGGGCTGTCTTCAAGTCTAACGTAAACAAGTTCTTGGTGAGCCGTTCCACTTAAGTTAACACATTTACCGAATTTCCATTACTCACGATTACTATATAGTCCAATTTCTACTGTACACTCTATAACCCTTATCCTTGAGTGGCCTCTTGACCTTGATAAGTAGTGATGCCTATGTAAAAAAGAAAGATGCTACCAATTTGGACCCAGTCGTATACGGATGACAGAAGTTCTTAGCAGACATACAAACACACACACACACCAACACACAAACCGCTCTCCTTTATATAATAGACCAGCATGGATACCCGGCGTTGCCCGGATTCACATGATGTTCCGTTTGGGTACATCTACTAAACTATATTGAGAAGTTTGTCCTTATTATATCTCAACTCCATCGTTATCCCTACAACAATTTAAAAAATAAAAGAAGAGATAAAAACACGAAAATGTAATCGCCCCAAAAGAAGTACGTAGCAACCGCCTCACACCGGATATTTTAGAAGAAGGGATGCAAAGAGAAGACGCTATTCTCCGAATATTGAGCACTTTTTGTTGCCTGTGTGCCAGAACAACCCCCTTAAATGAATAAATTAATCAAAACAACTTTTCTTTCAATCAAAATAGCAGGGCGTGCCCGAACGATCACAAAAATAAATAAATAAATAAATAAAAAATGAGCCGAACGGACTCAAATGTGAAACTTAAAAAAGAGGAACAAACAAAAACTTACGTGTAAACGCGTTTGCCAAAAGGGCAACGAGTGCTTATGACGTCATAACGTTACAAATACGCTTTTAAAACAGTTTTAGTTTGATATGCGTGCGTTCCTAGCGAAAATAGCGACGCGGTATTAAGAACTCCCATCACAACGATTTCAAAAATAAAAGTACGGATAAAAACACGAACATGTAATCGCCTAAAAAAAAAGAGAGAGAAAAAGTGCGTGACAACCTCCCCACCAGATATTTCGGCATATATTTAAATCCTAAATTAAACTATTCTTATGAAGTTTGGAATAAAGCTGATAGATGTAAAGTATCGTAATATTTGTTCTGATGTTTATTGATGTTCGACTCGAACGCAGAATCCACGATATTGCTTTAACTCTAATACAAAATTATTGACACCATTAAATTCTTCTTGGCGCATATTTTGAGAAAAGTTGTTTGATTTTTGTGGACAGATTTGATAAGGCTACACGACAAACATAGTATTCTTTACTTAGTTTTCTTTGTTATTTTCTATACTTTTAATAGAAACTTCGGTGCTGAAATTTGACCATAAACGGATAGTAACATCTAATGCTACTAAGACTAAGCTTCTAGTTATAACTTAGTCTTTTCTGTTTTCACTATTAAGCTCAGAATAATGAACTCAGCAACTTACTTTGAAGTCATCCCAATATTGTTCATGTGCGTGAATCGATTTTTAAAATAACATTTTTCTGTGGACAAAAACGAGTAATCATAAAAGAAACTGACCAATAAGATAAGCCTACAGGTTCAAAGGCTCGAGATTTCAATACGAGAAATGTGAGTCTAAGAAGGATGAAAAGCAATTTATGAACGGATAACATGAGCGCGAAAATCTAGCGCACTGATTATATTGCGCCGGCATACGTGATCAACATCAACGCTAACTGCAATAATAAGAGTACAGTGACCTTACGGAGTCACATTAGAGAAGACTCTTGAAAGAACAACCACCATATTTATAGGATAGAACAAAGAAAAAGCAGCTTAAACAATTAGAGAAGTTTCCTGCTAAACTAGCAAAATTACAGAGCGTGTAAAAAGGAAAAATTATTGTCGTACTCAAAACGTTTCGGATAGGGTTGAGTGCTTTCCTTTGTTTCACCTTTTGGCTTAAACTATAAAATAGGAAAAATATATTGAGTCACTTTTAACAGTGACACCATATAAAGAAAACATTAGTGCACATACCCGCTGATTATGTTATGCCACGCCTTTTACTGGGCTCCAAATGCGAAAGTTGTTGAAACTAAAATGAAAAAAATCCAAACAAGAATGTTTTTTTTAAATATCTTACACTACGTTTGGTGCATATTTGACTAAATGTAGATATTTCTGTCTTACTATGCAGTCAACTCCACAGGTAAAAAAGAGGAACGTTCACTTACTTTAATCGAAAGTTTCCTTTGTTATTTTCTTCCCTAATCTCGATCGGCGACAATGAAGTTAGTTATGCAATGATGTTTAATAACATGTAAACTAATTTATTATACTTAAAATAAATGAATAAATTGATAAAGATAACTTAGTTAAATGTTAGAAAGGGTTTTGATGTAATATTAGGCGACCAATTATCACTAGTGTGCAGTGTATATACTGTTTGGACAAGGAATGAACTACCAGCCTTCAAATTATGGGTCAAACCATAACACCATACCAGGAATTTATCAACTTAGAAAATAACGAAAGGGTTAAAATTTTAACGAATAGTTACCTACCTTACAACGTCCAAATTAATTAAATCAATTAAGTAAATCAAAATAGATTTGAACGAAGGAAAAGTAAAAATAAAACAAATTTTAAATCCCAAATTCAAAAATGCAAACTGAGCTAGCATTGAATAAAAAGTAACACGAACCTTCTCCCCCTTATGGAATAAATGTAAAAAAACAACCGCTTTTTGAAATTACATAAATAAGTATGCCGATATAATTGTAAATTGCCAATATAATCATTAAATACGAAACTAATACAAGACCAAAAAATATGGTAGGAATGTTAAATATCAGGTCCGGAATTGAGCAAAAATAAATAAAATAAAATAAATAAATTTAACTTAATAACTTAGAGAAAAATAGTAATAACCTAAATTAAGTGAACATAGGTAATTGGTTGCTCGGATAAATGAACAATCGATTGAACATTTAAAAATAGAGATGCGAAAATAGGTAGATATAAAAAATCCTTAACAAACAGAAAACGGAAAAACCTGTAAAGAAAGAAATGTAGGAAAATCTTTTATCGTATAGTTTTCCTTAAAAGGGACATGAATTCCATAGTGTTTTTTTTTCTGAACGTCTGAAAATAATATATATATATATATACACACATATATATTATATGGAAAAATGCGCGCATGAAAAGTAATATTCTTAAGATTTTATTAAACCTGGAAAAGTAAAGGACAAGAAATTCAACCTGGAAAAGTAAAGAACAAGATATTCTAGTAAAGTAAAATATAAGAATTTTTTAGACTTAAAATATTGCAGCTAAAAATAAAATTTGAATATTGATAAATATTTTATTTATTATTTGCATATGTTGTTGTTTATTGTTGAGTTAGAAAGGGTGTCAGTCGCTGGATTGAACTTATTTTCCCCCTATTATTTGCATATATTTATGTAGTGAAAATTGTTTGAATAAAATTAATTCATTAGTTAGTTAGTAGATGGAATTAATAATTTTATAATTTACATAAAAATTAATAATTTTATTATATCATAATTAGGATCATTTAATTCATCTTTTAGCTGCAATATTTTAAGTCTAAAAAATTCTTATATTTTACTTTACTAGAATATCTTGTTCTTTACTTTTCCAGGTTGAATTTCTTGTCCTTTACTTTTCCAGGTTTAATAAAATCTTAAGAATATTACTTTTCATGCGCGCATTTTTCCATATAATCTATGATTTTTCCAGGCATTGCTATTGTATTAATATATAAATTTATAATATTTGTTAATGATTGTCAAAAAAAATTAGCTCTAAAACACACATTTATGCAATATTTATCATTCAATCACAGTAATTCCGAGCCAGGGTCTCTACCGAGACTGCGGTTCATAAATTCGTGATCTGTATAGAGCGTAAACTAACAAAAAAGATGGCACTCGGTGTCTTTTTAGATATTGTTGGAGCTTTTGACAACATACCCTTCAGTAGTATGTTCAAGTTGCTACGAGAACTCAATGTGCCACCATTACTCATCCGATGGATTGAGTATATGGTGAGGCACAGAACAGTTCAAGTAGAACTACTGAGGGCAACTGTTAAAAGGGAAGTAGTTAAATGAACCCCCAAAGTGGAATTTTATCACCTTTACTATGGGACTGTATGCTGAATCCTCTGTTAAAGTTCGGTTTTTTAAATATAAAAAAACGATACACGGGATTGAACCTAAAATCTTTCCAACAACCCCCGGTACTCTAACCATTACGCTAACATGTCATATTGGCAAAATCGCAGTAAAAAATATTTATATACAAAAAAAAGTTATGCAAAATAAAAAAAAAAGCGTTAGTCACTTATGTACTTACTCTCCTGTTTGTGAACCCACATATTTTGTTGTAACTTTTTTTTCTACTGAACCAATTTTCGAATTTTTTTTTTTCAAAATGTAGCTAATGAGGTGTTCTATCCAACTATATAACCTGTTTGAAATTTGGTTGCGAACGGAATTCGTGGTGGGGGTTTGAATATGTCTTGATTCATTCAATTTCGGACTTAAGCATATATTCAACCACTACCGTGGTTGAATGATATATATATAATTATTTTTTACTATAATAATTAAATACCTACAGACACTAGTGTTTCATCCTTTCGGGAATCTTCAGTGCAGGATGTACCGATTAATACTAGTCGAACGATTCGAACCCCCGCATCACGAGACATCTCTGGCGCGATTAGCGAAGACCTAATCCATTCGGCTATCATTAACCGCGTGAAATAACGTCGAATTTTATACATTTTTAATTTTTTAAATGTTCTTTACGTCAGTCAGACAGTGATCTAATCGTTATATGATGATCTATGCATAAGAGCTAAATTGACCGACTTTAATTCAACTGAAAGTGCTCAACGATAAGAAACGAATTTCTTAAAGGGGCTGTCATAATTATTTTTTTTACTATAATAATTAAATACCTACAGACACTAGTGTTTCATCCTTTCAGGAATCTTCAGTGCAGGGTTTCACGATTAATACTAGTCGAACGATTCGAACCCCGTAATATATATATATATATATATATATATATATATATATATATATATATATATATATATATATATATATATATCATCCTCCAGTTTACAGGTTCGAGCCTGCTTGTTCCCTACAACTTTTTTTCATCTCTCTCCACCCGGGCTGCCTACTGTATTTTACTCCACTCCCTTCACACCCGGGAAACGCCTGGTATCCCCACTAGTTATTAATAAAAGTAATAGTATAGTTTGTGCTTCAGAGAGACACCAAATCTACATTAGAAATGAATAGAAAGTGTAGTTTTTGCCAAAAAGATATCAAATGAATATTAAATTAATATAATTTCAAAACAGAAGGGGAATTCAAGAAATGGCATGGGCGGATCAGTAGTTTCTATCATTTGCAATTATTTATATTTCGCTTCTGCTAAAGTTAAAGTTTAAAGATTCAATAAACTAGAAGTAACGCGAAGACAACATAAAATACGGCTGTATTTTTATGCATATAAATATATTCATATGTACATGTATTTATATGAAGCTGTATTTATAGTAGACGAATTTATATGTTAAATTATATGTAAATATATATATATATTTGTAGATGTATTTATATGCATATATATGTATATTTAGATGTACTTATATATAAATGCAGTTATATGTAAATATATTTACATGTGACCGCATTTAAATGTAGATGTATTTATATGTACATGTAGATTTATTTACCTGTATATATGTTATATGTAGATTTTTTTATCTAATATAGATATATTTACATGTAGGTGCATTTCTATGTAGATATGATTATATGCAGATATATTTACATGTAGATGTATGGATATATTGGTGCATTTACATGTAACTGTATTTATACGTAGATATATTTATATGTAGATGTATTTATATATAGCTATATTTACATGTACATGTATTAATATGGAGATGTGTTTACGGTATTTATATGGAAATGTATTTACATATGGATGCATTTACATGAAGAAATATTTATATATGGGTATATTTACAAATAGATGTATTTATATGTAACTGCATTTACATGTAAATACAGTTATCTGTTGATGTATTTATATATAAATGTATTTATATGTAGATTTATTTACGTATATGTGTATTTACACGTAAATGTATTTATATGTAAATATATTTACATGTAGATGTATTTATACGTAGATGCATTTACATATAGATGTATTTAAAACAACTGTATTTCTATGTAAATATATTCATATATTTTTCGGTAAGCATAAATGTCTTTAATTATAAAATAAGAGATGCATAAGGAAATATATTTAATAAAAAATAAATTCATGAAAATCAGCTTCTTTGAATATCAGCTGCAGGCCCGATGCGGTTAAATATGCACTTGTAAGGTCGATCATATACAGATGATCGACCTTTGCAGAAAGTAGTGATGATGACGTAATAGGCACAAACAACTACCGGCAAAGAGGATAATACGTCGCTTAGATCTTACTCACCACTGATTTTTTTAATTTTAATATTGTTTGTTAAATAAGTTAGGCTTAGCAAAACACAAACGCCTATCAACACTCGTCATCAAAAGACGGAAATAATTGAACCAGTTCAATCCGAATACATTGCGCAAGCACAATAAAATTAAAGCAACTACTCGACGTTCTGTACCTAACTCAGCAATATGATAATTCATCACTTCGAACGACACGCTCTGACACCCCCACAAACACCACAGTTGTACTTATTCCTTCAAACGAGAAAACTCACTGACAAAACTTGCGCTTCAGACTTCGATCATAGTGCAATAATGGTCTCAACAATTGTTACTAATAAATTATCAACTAAAACGAATGCATTCTGTCAGTAGTACTGGCACATTTTACTGGTCTCGTCAAATTTGCAAACCCACTTTCAAAAATCGAACTAGCACAATCGTGCAGACTACCTACATACTTGATATCAGTCATAATGCACTAACAATGATGGCAACTGAAAGTTCGTTAAAAAGAAAATGACACCATCCGCAACACTGATGTCTACTTGTTTCCAGCTCCTCTTCAACTCTAGCTGCATCTTCAGCAGCTATTGCTCAAACTCATTATTCCAATACCATCTCTTGCTATAACATTTATAGCTCTTGATTTCTCTAGTATATCTCCTGTTCCTGGTGCTCTCATCCCGGGCTCTTTCCATTTAGCGTCCGTCGACGTTGCGCCTTTCCAGTTTTCATCGACATCCTATACTTACCTGTCCCTGCTGATCCAGCACCTTATCACGTGTACAGGAAGCAAACCTACCTGAGGCAAATCATTACACCCCTGGGATTTCCGCATTAAACACCATGTGACGTCATGCCATGATGTTCAGGTTCCAGTGACGTCACTTAAACTATTGAAGTTTTTCCAGCACTGCTAGTTTCCATTTCTTTTTTTTTATACGTTTGGTGCAATAAAAATGGCTACTATTTTTCACCGTTAATCTGCATTTGTCATCTTTTTCTTGCAATTAACTTTTTACCCATTTCTACGTTTTCTTTCTTAGGTTTAAAGTCGATCACCTGTAACCGACCTCTGCAACCTGCCAAACAAGTGCAGTAGACTACGTTAACATCTCCGAATTCTATTTTGGATTTTCACTATTAACTATTTATAATTTGTTGTAGTAACTCATTGTTTAGCCGTGACTTTGTTTCTATTGCTTTTATTTCAGTTAATAACAAGTGATGGCTGATGATTAGATAATTTGTATTCATTGCAACCATGGATGTCAAAATGAACAGAATTACTTTTGTCTTCTGCTTTTTATGCTCAATATATATATATATATATATATATATATATATATATATATATATATATATATATATATATATATATATATATATGTGTGTGTGTGTGTGTGTGTGTGTGTGTGTGCGTGCGTGCGTGTGTTGTGTGTGTATAATTGAGCTGTTCGTCAGATGTTCACGTTTAACAATTGTATCGAACAATATATAAAAATCGACAATATGTTGTGGGCGTCTGTTGGACAAGTTGCCTAGCCCGCTCGAGTGCATAACACACGATTCAATAAGTCTCTAACCCAACCCATATTGCAGCATATTGTAGGTAAATTCACTCATTAACATTCTATGGCAATAGAGTGATTCCAACTTCTCCCTAACAATTAGATGCTTTTTTGTAAGTTTTCAATATCACTTCTTCGTTGGAGCCACGTATGTTTCTCTGGAGCATGATTTTAGGGTCTGAAAGCAAGCAGTTGTGATGGGAATAGTTCTGGAGAATATGTGAATGCTGAAGCCAATCTGAGTGAATTGATATAGTTTTGCTATCGTTGCGATAGATTTGCATTGTTTGGTTACGAAATTTTTCTTCTTCATTTTTGGACTTTTTTAATTTCTTCTTTCAAATGTATATATAATATTTGCTATTGATACTCATTATTTTCCCCAGATAATTAATAAGCAAAATATTCCGCGCATCCTGAAATACGGTAGTCAAAATCTTGCCTGCTGATGTTTGCGTCTTTGGTAGCTTTAGACCACTTTCACTTATGGCTCTCCACTCAAATGATTTTACTGCAGAATGAAGTAATCATTCAATGCCTTATCTATTTGCACATATGCACATATGCACATATGCACATAAACTATCTTTTGCTGCATTGAAGCAGTTGCAAACAATGCTCTGAATCGTGGATGCGTTATGATTTTGAACACATCTTTCTCATTATATAATAATCGCTTCTTTTTACCAACATGGAGGTACTTCCTTATAAAGCTCAATGCACTCTAGATAGAACGGGAAGCACCCAATCGCTTTATAACGGAAGTGGTGCGATCGAATGTTGCTATAGAAAAATGGGACTACAAAACCGATCTAACCATCTACGAATATAGAGAGAATGATGATACTACCTTATCTGCTCTCTACTGCTAAAACCAGTTCAATTTTAACAAATCATACAGATTACTGTCATAATGTGAAGTGTTGCGTAAAAAAGTTTGAAACTGTCGAACGCTCACATGCCTGAAAGGTAAGAAAAGAAAAAAAATGATATCCGCTGTAATTGTGTGTAATTGTGAAACAATGATTACATAATCTTTAACCTTCACCTCTCCTTAATCGGCACTACTTTAATCCACTGGCAAGGGAAAATCCAGTACGACTTGAAACAATGTCAAAACAAGCAGTGATAATATCTGGTATTTCCAAATAATCACCTATTATAAGAATTTCTAGTCTAATAGACCCTTTATTGGCTGTCAAGCACCAACTTCTGTTACATCGTCGCAGTGTTGCGTCAATGTGCGTGTTTTACGGTTAGGGTCAACATCGCTTAACTTCGGTGATCATGCGGGAATTGGTGGTCAACACACGAAATTCAGATTTTTCGATTGTTTCAAATATTTGAAACAATAACTTAAATTATTGTAATTTGAAACTAATAATCACATATGCAATCTGAAGACTAGTACTTCATATATAACGCCTATGACTAATTGATTAATGTTTTAATTCGCATCTAACACGCCTGTTGGTCAATTGTTGAGTAGCTGTTGGGTTAGCGCCTATATTAGTCACATTTTAGTTGTAGTTGCACTAATAATATCAACGTTTGGTTAGTCAAGAGATTATGGTTATTGACATGCCAAGTGAGTAAATACGAATTTTGTAACGTTGTTCTGAAAAGACTCTGATATTTTGAAAAGTATTGACCAAAGAATCACCAAATTTAAGTAATTGACTTTCCTATATAGAACACAGTTTCCCAGAAAAGGCACTCGGATTTCATCTCCAAAGTCTTGGCGAATGATTTAAAGAAGACTAAAAACTTTCTTTTTTAATTCAAACAATAAAACTTTTTATTTCACCATTTCTTAATTTACAATAATAACTACAAATATAATAATAGAAATCATTAAAATGAACATATTATTCGATTGTTAAATTAGTAAAGCTTAGTCTTCAGATAAATCTGATTTAAGACATATAGAAATTATGGAATTATAAATCAAGAAGGAATAGGTGACACTATATCTAAGAAGACGCGTAGTTGCATAACCAATTCCAGAGTTCACGAGGTTATCTATTAAGATAACATCGTGAATTTTAGAATTGGTTATGTGGAGTTGAAATCAAACGAGACAGATTGTAGCTATCAACACACTATTTTTTTACAACCCAAAGAAGACTTGAAGATGAGAGTCAATTAGTGTACGATGTTCACCGAGACAACAGTGTTGTCATTGTCAGTGGTTGAAATGTGGCATACTTTGATTATTTAGCGACCGGTTCAATAAGCACTTTTATACATTGGACTTGAATCGGACAATATTGTAGTCAGTTGGAAAGTTCCCCAGGCGGGCAGTTCTAGGAAAAGAGACTTTCTTCATAGAATTTGCGTTTAGAATTAGGCAGAGACAGAGTTTTTTGTGAATGCTTGGCAAAGAAAGACCATAGAAGAGCACTTGCTATGAAAAAAACGATATAGATGAAACAGGCTTGCAACGTCTCAGCTGTGGGAAAGGAGTTGCAGACAAAAAAGGAAATCCACTACTTGATTTCGAAGCCCGTTTTGAATTCTATCAAGGCAGAATAAGGTGATCTGAGCAAGATATTGCAACAGTACAGGGCGTACTTGGTTCTTATACAGGTAGATGATTACATCGGCAGTGAGATATCTTCAGGAACAATGATCCAATAATTTCCCCCGCTTTCTTGGCAATGGATTTGATGTATGTGCTCCATTTCAGATCAAGAGTAAATCTCAGTCCAAAAAGTTTGTCTAAACATAATTCTTCCCCAAAACGAAAGCCATTTATTTGAATTAGGGCCAAACGGCGGTTAGGGCGTTGATGATGGAAAGAGAGAAGCTTAGTTTTAAATGCATTAAAATTAAGCAGCAATTTTTTCTCTCATTGCGCCACGCGCTTAAGATCGGAAGAAAAAGAATCTGATATACCTTGATCATTGTCATTCTTTGAAGTGTTGCCATAGATACTAGTGCCGTCTGCATAAATGTCTACGAATGATCTAAGAATATTATTTGAGAAATCATTGATGAAGATCAGGAAGAGAGTTGGGCCCAGGATAGGACTCTGTGGGGCACCATCATTGATACTGTGACCCAACCACCCAATGTGGTTGGATTTTACAATAATAATGGTTATAATAGAGTTGAGTTTGAGTTTTTATTATGTGAATAATCCCGGGCAATTCTCGATTGCCTTACTGATTCCATTTATTTGGGTGATAAGGCAATCTAGAACAAAGCAAAATGGCTTCAGTTGGCAGGTTTGGGATTCATAATAATATTTAATAATAATATTGTTTTGTGAAGAAAACCATTAATTTAGTATTTGGATTAATAGTATGAAAGTTGTTTTGGCTAAACTTGGGAACAGTATTTGGTCCGAGGACCAATTCCTAATGTTTGCTCAGCGCGAGAAACTTTCGATTGAAAGTTATTTAATTAATATGCACTGGTGATTTTACCAAATTGGCCAATCCGGTTGAATTCAATTCTGATAATGCAGAGGCTGATTGGATGAATGTGAACTTGGATCTCGTCTGCCCTTCTCCGCTCCCCGACTATAAGAAGACATGCACGAGCAGATTTGGAAGAGTCACAACTAGCTCCCAGCTGGAAACAATTTTCCTCCACGCCAGCCGCTAAGCCTCACTCTCACTGGCCACCAAGCGACGGGAACTAAGGACAAACTAAGGAAAGAAAGAAAGAAACAGAATCGTTTGTCGCAGATAGATTTTTTCTTTTTTAAAAATAACTATTATATCTCTGTAAATATTGCGTTGATGAATTTAATTTCACGGTATAATTCCGAAACATTGTAGCCAAAAGCTTTATTTGATAATATATTTCTTGTAAAAACAAGAACTGACGTCTGGAATTTTTACTTATTGTCTGGATTTATAACTTAACTATCAAGCTGACCCGTTCACTTGATTTGTTTTCTTACAGGATACATTGAGCAGAAAAGGGCACTTACCCTAGTGCTAGGAACACGTTGTGGTCCGCGGATCTAAAAGAAACACAGCATAGCGCGTGCCACACCTATTTCCTCTGGAGACTTTGAATTGTTTTCCTTTGTTTTTTTTATCATTTTTTTCTTTTCGCTTTGCGGTCTGCTTGTGAAAACGTACTAACTGGAATAACGCTTCAAACTCTGCCATCGTAAATACGATCAAGGTTAAGTGGCTCAACTTTCTTGGGTGTTCCGAACTGCACTTACATACCGGTGAATACTCCTTGGAATCTTCATCGGTTACAATGCTATGATCTGATTTTTGGCCATCAACTTCTAGTCTTACAAACCTATTAGAGAGAATGTAATAATTGAGAGAACAAATCCAGTTATTCCATAACTGGAAATCTTGTGAAGTAGACCTTTATGCCATACCATAATTGAAAGCCTTTGATATGTCAAGAGCAATTGCTCTAGAAACGAAGCCCTCGTCAAGAGATTCACTAATCCTGTGTGATATTACAGTTAGCACATCAGCTGTAGATCTAGCAGAACGGCAACCATATTGCATGTCACTGAGTAAGTTATTTCTGATTAGGTGGTTCACCACTTCTCTGTTTATCACATATTTCAGCAACTTATGACACACAGGAGACAGCTTGGTCTGTACTAAGAAGCAGATGACCGATATCCAGAATACGGGGTAAACTGATTAATTTTTCCAAGTTGTTGAGAAGCATTTTTCCTTCGTTTAAAATGCTTTGTAAGTATGAGCGCTAGTTCCGGTCGAAGTATTTGGAGCACTTTGATTGGCATATCGTCAGAATCGAGGTGCTTTCATCCACAAAATGAGTTACGGGGAATAGGCGGCTCTGATCGCCAAAAGTAGAATTTGCTGCAAAGTCTATAGCAAAGAATTTGGTCTCGTTAGATGCTGTCAAAATTACCCAAGGTCCATTGATGATAGTTGAGATTAAGGCACAATTAAGGTTTAGGAACCTGTTTGTTATTCGCCAAAACTCGTGAGAACCAAGCCGTTGCTCAGTTACTTTAGACTTGATGGATCGAATCTCTCGCGTTCTTTATTACTCTCTTGCAATGGTCGCTGGTAGTTTCAGGACATCTATTTCGTTGAAAGCAATATAATTAGTGGTTTCTGTGTGCAATAGCAGCGGCGCGCGCAGGACTGAACCACGGCTGGTTGTTAAGGGTCTGCTTGAATTTATTGAAGGCTATGAATCGGTCTAAACCGACAGTCAAACAGTCAGTCAGGTTTGATACTATAGAGTAATGATGTTGGGAAAATGTAATAACCTGCATCGGTAGCTGGGTGTGAAATAACCTACGTCGTTAGCTAAGTGTGAAATAAAAACTTGTGTTGAATTAATCGTATAAATAGATCGTTTGCTGTAAATATTTTATTTCAGCATTTAATACTCTAAAAATAGTTGACTTACTTTTTATAGGATAAATCAAACCAGATTTGATGATGGAAAATAATAAACGGTTAACATCTTTTTATATTGAATCTTTGAGTATTTGAATTGCTGACTTATATATCCAATAATCTTTATAAATGTTCAAATTGAATTAAAAATAAAACGAATATTTCTCAAGCCTAATAATCGACTTCCTTCTTTTGTCATTTATGTTATCGTTTAGAAAAATGGACGGACAAAGTGTCTTGATGAAATTTGTCAGAAGAAAATACGTCGAGCAGGTGACTCCTTTACGACACCATGTTTGGAAAAACCGCTGTCCAAGCTTTATTTTACTTCAACTGAAGTCCAAATTTACGGCTTCAAATAAGAATTAGATGCATAGAAACGAAATCTGATATCGCACTAGTGCTTTTACCTGAATAATCGAATGAATCTGGAATCGAATGCAGACATCAGAAGTTTTCCTGTAAAAAAGGGTGATGCCAAATGATTTGGTAGCTTTGAAGAGAAAAGAATATTTAAAAAATCGGGTTGTTTTTCATAAACCAAACCCAACATAAACATTCACAATGCTCCGCTCTCGTTTATTGATGTGAACACTTGACGGGCATTTAGAATAATGGCGGAAGTAGTAGGTTTAAATATCTGCTTTGATCATTTGAGGGAAACAAACCGGTGGATAATAATGGATATTATGTAACCAATTTATCTAAGAAGCGTATTGCTATTTGATACAGTCTGTATTTTGCCATGCATTAGCAGATCACCCCCATCGGAGATTCTTTTTACATCCCTTAACCCACAGGTTTATTGCGAGAAATACATATAAAACAACGCACATTATATACAAAAGTACATATAAATATATTTATAGGCATGCTGATAAAAAAAACTACTTGTTCATAAAATGTATTCTATTAATAAAACAAATCAAAGGAAAAACAATTTTCATGAATGCATTTCAACAAAAACATGACAGAAGGTTTTTCTTTTAGAAAAGTTTACGTATTCGGTTTAATGTAATTTGTTTCTCTTTACAGCAAATCAATTACATTTAACTCTGTTTATTCTATACGGTTTAATCGGCACAGCATGTTATATTACCCCGATGTGGAAGTACTAGTGCATGAATGATTATAATAATTCCGAGGTAACATTTGAACTCGGCATGTTTGAGATCACATAGTCGATTGCACACATGTTAGGATTAAGCTGAAGATCTAAAATAAATGGATGAAGTCTCTTCTTATTTGCTTATATGTACAATTTTATTCAACGAGACGAAAAAATTACATTCAAAATAGCTTCGCTTAAACTTAAAATTAATGAATTACATTCGTAAAGAAAAATCGTGAAAGCGATATAATGTTTAATTTCAATTACATAAGCTAACTATCTTTTAGTGAAAACCATTTTCCAGTTTTCTATTCTGAAAAGACTATTTGAGAACAAGTCAAACAGATAATTTCGTTGATTGTTGTCTATTACCTATCTTGTAATAAAGTGATTAGTGCGAATCGTCGGATAAAATTTCACCAAAATTTCTGTATTAGAATTGGACTACTGCCTCTAATCCGCCACTGTCAACTCTAGACGGACGCCTACAACTTTCATCTAAAAAATTGAGATTTGCATTCATGTTGCAAGTTGATTGTGTCATTTTATGACAAAATCTCAACACAAGCAAAAAAAAAAAACAAAAACAAAAAAAAACATGGTTTAAATTCATTTTTGAATTCGTAATAATATAAAATTTAAAATGAATAAAATAACAGCGGATGTAGAAGGATTCTTAGCTTAAATATGTCATATAACATTAGAAAGTTATCAAGTTTGACATTAGATTTATCATTTTAGTTGCCTACGTGTTTGGAATATATTATTCTCTGCTAACATAGTAATCATTTATCGTATCGTATTATCGCGATATTGACAAACATGCAAAAAAATGATATATATATATATATACTAGTAGTTCCGCCCGGCTTTGCTCGGGCCGTATGTACTGTTCATAAGGTTATGTGCATATGTATATATTAAAAAGTGTGAATATGTAAAGTAATAAACTACAATACAGAAAAGACAGACAGACATTTTGACTTATATATATATATATATATATATATATATATATATATATATATATATATATATATACATATATATATATAGGTCAATAGAGGGGAAATCTTTTATACTAGGACAATTATTATTTTTGGTCCCAACCAGAGTGCCCCTTTTGCCTTTTTTTCAGGGAGCTGGTTTAACCCCACATTAAAAACGACCTTGTGTTGCATTTTGCTTTGGTGGGAAAGCAAATAAATACTAATAGAAAAGAGGGTTTTTAATATGAACATCAATACACACAAAAGAAAAACGAATCTATAGGAGTGCATATATATATATATATATATATATATATATATATATATATATAGATATATATATATAGATAGATAGATAGATATATACATTATTGGACGGTTAGAAACACTCCAAATACATGGAAGTACACAAAGAAAACGGAAACGGAATGCTAAGCAATAAAAGCACATAACAATACAGAAATATAGTTGATAGAAAGATGAACAAATATGCGGATATATACTATTGTAAAAGTACATAGTCCCAACAATGGCAACGGGCTTCTAAGACAAAACTAAGAACAAATCGTTTGGTTCCTTGCCCAATGTCTGGGAATAAGTTGACTCGATATGAAATATAACTTACCGGAAAAGTCATTAATGGTTAAAAGACATAATACGAAACAGAGTATAAGATAAATAGACACCAGCTTTAAAAGTTGCCAAATAAGAAACACTATCGCTTCGTGTTGGAAAGAGCAGTGAATATCTTGACAGTAAGGGCGTTTAGCGCCAAGCTCAAATATATCCAAGGAGAGATAACCGCGTCTTAACAGCACTAACAGTTAATTAAACCATTATTCAGACAGTGAGTGGTAAAATTCTTAGTATTAGGTAAAAAATTCGAGATTATCATTTTTCCTACTAACCGCTAATATTAAATAATATTAAAATGACCAAGTTAAAACATTAGGTGATTGTAATTAAATTTTTAATTTTTCAAACAAATCAATTTAAAGACATGTGCGTTGGAGATAGCATACACGTGCTTTATTTTTAATTAAAGTCAAGAAATGGCTTATAATTATGATTGGAAATATTTACCGAAATATTTGACTCCAAAGGTGACTTATAATACTTTACTCTCGTGCGAGAATATCAAAACGAAAACCCTTAAAGAATTTACAACGGGGAAAATAGAGATTACATAACTAAAGTTATGGGCTCCAAATCTTCTTCATTTTGTGAGGTTAAGACTCTTTATTGTAATCTCTATCATTTAGTCGTATTTATTTATAATTTAGAATTTAATTAGAACCAGTTTTTCAAAGAATTGTAGCTGTTATATTTTCGTCCTTGCGGTCGGAGTTATAGTACAGTTATGCATATATAATACATACTGATGCTATGTAGATTTGTAAGCTTCGTTTATGGCTTACATCTCTTTGAAAAAATCATCATCATCATCACCGTCATCACCGTCATCATCATCATCATCATCATCATCATCATCATCATCATCATCATCATCATCATCATCATCCCAGGCGGATTGACCGGACCAAATTGACTCTTTCCCTCCATAGGTCACTATCTTCCATAACCTTAGGAAGCTCTTCAAGTTGTTAGCACGTGTCTTCAATCAATAATTTTGTGTACGTCTTGACAGGCCTTCCTACTTTAGCGGTTCTGTGTTTAGGATTTCACATCACTGACAACCTCCTCTTTTCCTCTGTAGCAATGTCCAGCATATCGCGTTCTTTCTCTTTTTACTGATAAGATTCTGGACAACCATACAGATGTTTAATTGTTGAGTGTGTTTCCCAGTTTAAGTTTAACACTACCCAAAGCATTCTAGTGTAAGTTGCATCAAACTTACTTTCATTTTTTTCTCAGTAGAGAGTCCATGCTGGTGAACCATAAAGCAACACCGCTTCAATTATGGCTCTAAAAAATTTTTTTGAGGGCAGATTTCCATATATCTTTCAGCTGATTAAGTGCACTCTAAGCCTTGGCTATTTTGACGCCATCTACTTATTTGAGCGGTGTTCTGTCTAGTGTTTCAATTGGGCCGGTTTGGTGGAAAGTATACATTCTGTTTTAGTTGAGTTTGTATGCAGTCCAATCATGACATTTGACTCGTACAAGATATGTAGCAATTTTTGTGCATTAGCATTGTCATCAGCTAACATAGCAGCATCACCAGTGTAACCGACATCGGTAATCTTTTTTTCTGGATATCGTCTGCTTCTTGCTGGAAACAATGTTAGGCCATATTTCTCATATTGATCGATTGAGTGTTTTAGTAATCGAGACAGATCACAAATAAGAATGGAGCCAAAGTGTCACCATAAATTGCACTGGCTTTTATTTCAAATAATGACGAGTAATCTATATTAAGTAATGTTTAGCCTGGTCACTACATATATGGTGAGCATTTTGGAATAGCAGAGGCCCACTTTAAATGTTGATTCCCTTCGAAAAGAAATAATTAACCTATTTTTTCTTCGCTATAGATGGAATAATAATAGTATTGTAGTTACAATAAACCTTCAAATCTTTGTATGGCAATACAAGGAAAGGAAAACTCCGGTACATCGCACTCTTTCTCTGCACATATTTCAGCATTGCTTCTTGGCGTCTTGTAATTATTCCTATCACTGAAATTTTAAGCATTGCTGAGTTTTTAGAAAACTGCTTGTTCAGTCATTGCTTCACTATCAACGCCTCGTCGCACATGCATGCTTTAAGATAAAAATGATTAACATGTATAGCCGTGAATGAAAACGTAATTTACAAAAAAGAAAAAGAAATGCGAATGAACAAAGAAATAAAAGAAATATTCACATTTCTTATAAAAGTGATTGAAATTGTTGTACAAGAAATTTCTTCGTCCAGTATATATTAAGAGTTACATCGCTTAAATCCTTTTCACGTAATATCCGATGGCAATACGTTAAATATGTCGAGTAGTAAAGGAATGATAACATTTTTCTTCTGATTATGATAGAATTACTCATTTTGATTCCAAGAAGTAATCATCTTCGAAACTATAAACCCACATATTTGAAAGCGTCATTGAATGGCATCGATTTAAGGTCGTTTATAAAAACGATATTTGGAGCTTTTCCTATCGCATTAAAAAAAATACTAACATTTATTAATGATGTAAAAATGTAATAAAATATATTGAACAAAAACAACTAACACTTTGTGCACATCAGTTTTTTTTTACGTTGAAATGAAATCTATAAAAACGGATATACTTTTTGTATCAAACTGATGAGTTAGAAAAAACAATACACACTGGTGATTTCGTAAGTAAATCAATTTCTTTCGGGATAGTATTTTATGGATATTTTTTGCGATCTTATAAGGGCCTTTAGACAAATCTGGCTTAAACTAAATAAAACATTCACAAGCAAGGTTTCTTTCCAATAACTTCCAGTCCTTGTTAATAAGCTAATAGGTAAGGCTGAGCGAATGAAATATAAAAATCAGTAATTTTGAAAGAAACTTGGGAAAAGAAAAGGTTCATAAGAAGAAGAAATTTGTGTGTAGTTTCTATTTATGAAGTGAAATCGGTCAAATATATACGAGAAAGTTCACTTCATTTCATATATAAGGCATAATTGTATTGTAATATAGCATTTCATCTGTTTGCTCGGAGTTCAGCTGGAACATTTGTTGCATGTGCGTAGGTATTGTTTTTTTTTTTTAGCGTTTTATGATAAAGCTGCCAAATAACGACCACATAAATATTTTCGATAGCTAAGGTCATCGATTTATTTTCTTTACTACTAATTTTCATTGTCAATTTTTTTATGACCATCTCTGCCGAACTCTCTTATTTACACACACACACACACACACACACACACACACACACACACACACACACACACACACACACACACACACACACACACACACACACACACACTTTCTCTCTTTCTTAATTCATTCTCTTTTTATCACTTTTTCATGATTCCTACTCCATCTCTTTTCCTGAGTCATCCTCTATCTTTTTTGGCATGTATCCTTTTGAATCTCTTTTCTGAATCATTACACGTAAAACAGATATCTTTAACAGTCGGTTTATTTCATGACGCACAGCCCGTGATTCCGCTCCACTTTACAAATATATTTATAGATTGTATTTGACGAAGGCATCGTTTTATGTACTTCAAAATATTTTACACAAGAAGTTCCTCATCAGCATGCATATGCATATGCATATATATATATATATATATATATATATATATATATATATATATATATATATATATATACATGTGTCTAAGTATATGTGTATTATATTTTTTGTTTTTCGCATTTAATAAATCAGATACCTCGATTAAATCACACAAAACTCGGGTGAGTTTTACGCAAAATTTTAAAATTCGTATGTGAAATTCATTATTTTTAATATTTAATATAATTCATAAAGTGCTAAACCGTTCTAAGATAAGCGCGAAATATATGCATGGTAAACTAATTTTTTCGATAAGGCAGAAAGGCAAAGGGGGGAAAAGGGGAGAAATGAATAAAATAAAACCGCTTCTTGTCAAAAGTAATATCGACAGATTGATAATGACAAGGATAAGTAAATTATAGGTCACAAATCTCCCCCAACAGAATCTATCCAACCAATGTATATTAATACTCATAACAAATAACAATGCAGACTAAGAAAAAACGCAAAACCTACAGTGAGAACACTAGATAACAAGTACATAACAAAGATATGCTAATGTATGGAAGTAAATAGATGACATTTTTCCCATATACAAAAGAAACATATCTGCAAATACTCTCTGAAAAATATCTACAATGAAAAATGAATAATAATACCTTTTGGTACATCAAAAATATGGACATTTTTGTACATTCTATTTCAGATTAATTCAACCCTTACATACTTGCATTATTTAGATTATTCGACTTCTGTTATCATTTTGAATTTTATTAGTACAAAATCTCGCCCGGTGTAATTTCCGCTCTACTTCCGTAATGACTTGTCAGACTCGAGAATCTGTATTGAATTTCGAACCAAGCCGTTAATTTAACCCTCGGGTGTAGTTTGCTCTCATTTTGTCAACCATAACGAGTAAAAACTGTGTTCTTAGTATCGTTCACACTGAGTGTTAGACGTTCAAGCCTCGGAAAACTGTCACCTAGGACTGATTAGCACGTTTGCCCTATAGACTCTTTTCTTATTCCCTAGAAATGAACTTGTTTCTGCTACATTTTCAATTATTTATTTTGAAATATACCTGTGCATTAGTACTCTGCAAATCACTTTCGTTTAATTTTAAAGCCTCACAATGTTACATTTGGATTCCATCAACACATTCTTTATTAAATTCTAAAACATGCTTAGCCCAACCCCCTTTCATTATAATCAATTTGTGTTGAGGAACCGGACTTCAATCATATTAAAAACAGATCCGTTTAGTTTTTAAATTCGTCAGGATGCAATTATAAAAGAATTGTCAAAGAGAAAAACATAAAGTTGCCTACAATTTGAGGTTAATTGGGCGACAATTAGCAGGTCAGTTCTTTCACTAGAATTCTTGCATACTGCTACCCGAAAAGTGATTTTTTAGCAGTCAAGGAAACAAGATTCGGTAAGTAGTTTCGAGAGAACAAAGTCAACGCTAGCGGAGCATTTTTTAAGAAGACGCCTTCTAGATGTCACGAACATCACATCATCAAGTGTGGCTTCCATTCACAAAGGGAAATTAGGGACAGAGTGGTTTGTTGAGTCTAAAGTAAAGTTCGGGCAAACCGTCGGGCAAGCAGGTCAGCCTTCTTGGTTGCCATGCCAACAACCTCATGGTTGTTGGATAGTGGTCAAATTGTTGATTGCCAGTTAGTTATTACACTGTTATAAATTTTCCAGAAATCGCGAATTCTTATTTTCTGCGACTGAATGTGTTTGCTGGTGATTTAGGTCTACTTTCTGGTGCCTGCGGCTATTTCACCCTTACAATTACTTCTAGCTTCTATAAGCTTTATCTATTTGTAATTTACTTATGTCGGATAAATAATCGGAATGCATGCTGCCTTTCAGCAATAGCAGCTGCACAAGTAGAAGTAAATCATTAGGGACTGCTAAAAATGCATATGAGAACATCTGCTTCAATTGTTGAGTTGAACATTCATTAGCACACTGTGTTACAAAAGTGATCATTTTTTTCAACATTTTTAAAGTTGTATTTTGTAAGGCTTATGAATAAGACAAAACAAAGAAATTCAACACGCAACCATGCCAATTACTACGAAGACTAGGCGTTGTGATAAATTGAGCTACCTACTGCGCGTCAACAAACCATAACCATCTACAGCAAACGTATTAAGATGTTTATTTACGGCGATTGGACAAGCATGTCAGCCTTCTCTGTTGCCGTTCAAACAACCTTAATGTCGTTGGATAATGATGAAATTGTTGATTTCACTGGATAAAGCAGGGGAAACAAAGGCAGTAGCCATATGATATATCCAAAGCCTTTGAAAGGGTTTGGTACAAAGGCATTCTAATGAGATTTTAATTATACTGTATATATATGGACGAATATAATCAAATCCATTTTAGACAATAGAAAAATCTAGGTTGTTCTCGATAGTCGTACATAAGCAAATCATGATATAAATGCACGCGGACTTTTATTATTCTTTATAAACTACACACTCCTGATAAAATTACATACAAATTGGGTATATTAGCGGAGTACACCACGCTCTTTTACAGACACGAGAGGAAATAGAATGTAAACATATCTAAGAAAATGGCTGAAACCTTAGAGAATGACATCCATTCACTTGTAGAATTGAAACGTAAATAGATGGTAACATTTCCTTTAACAATTACAAGAAACTTTCCCAACTACCGATTTCCATGACTAATACTACGCTACTTGAAAGCTCTTCATACACTCCTCAGTTTCACATTTACAGGAAAAATAAATTAAAGCAAATGCATTGAGGACATTGCCAAGGCTGCTGCGAAGAACGTGGGCACTATTCACACCTGACAATATCATATATCCTTACAAAGCTACTATTCACACCTGACAATATTATATATCCTTACAAAGCACTATTCACACCTGACAATATTATATATCCTTACAAAGCACTATTCACACCTGACAATATTATATATCCTTACAAAGCACTATTCACACCTGACAATATTATATATCCTTACAAAGCACTATTCACACCTGACAATATCATATATCCTTACAAAGCACTATTCACACCTGACAATATCATATATCCTTACAAAGCTACAATTCACACCTGACAATATCATATATCCTTTCGAAGCTACTATTCACACCTGACAATATCATATATCCTTACAAAGCTACAATTCACCCTTGTATATTATGTTTGCGCATATGGTGCATCTAACATTAGTCTATCGCTATTAGACAGGGTGGAAAAATAAATATCTCCAACCTAAAAGGTCCCAAACTATTAGCTAAACTCCAACGATCAATACAATATTTCACCACTTTGTCCGTTTTACAAGTATTTTAATGGAATGTACTCTGACGAACTCGTAGCACTTGCGCTCTGCATCCAATATAAATAGCCCTCGCTATCCCAACAAAGAGCATAATCCTCCCTTCACTAAAAAGATCACTAATGTTGGAAAGTCTTCTACTCTTATAGTTTCCTCCTTCTGCACTTTAATATTTTGTATTTTTAATTTATTCTTCTACAAGTTATATTTAGTTTACAGTAATATTATAAATTATCTCCAGCTCTTCGTAGAAGATTTGAAAAGGACTCTGAGACACGTACTTCCTTCTTACAGACACAATCGAAATTAAAATCCACAATATTTATCTTAACATGTCACATTCTTGTGACGTCACTTCCTTTTAACACATGCTCCTAATTACTAGTAGCCATTTCCTTTTCTTCTTAACACATCATAGGTTTAATATCATAGTGTTTTCCTGACAAATCAGAATTTGTGCTTCATAAGTTTAAAGATGAAAAACCTGAATATAATAAATAATAGTCCATTTCTCCTCTAATTTAGTTGTCAATCGAAAGGATAAGTGATCAGAGATTGGTGCAAATCTACAATGAAATCTACCATCGATCTCCATGCAGGTGAAACTTTTACCAACAAAACGAATATTAGCTAAAATTCTAAAAATATACTCACGGATTTTCATTATTCTGCAGTTAGTCACCTAATTAATTTTCAGACGCAATATCAATTGATTAATTAAGTAAGGGGTAACATATTTTAGAAGCAACAAACCATCACCAAATTTCTTTAAATGAACCAATGATTTCATTAAAAAATTCGTCCTTTGTGTTTGAGTAACAAACGGAAAAAACATGTTGCGATACTGAACAATTGAAATTGATTCGTCAGACATTCATCATGAAACACCGATTATGATTTAAAATCTCATATGTTTAATATCGAGGTGACAGATGTGAAAACAGCTGCTTGCCTTTAGTGAATTAAAATGACTTATTTTCACTTACAATATAACCTAACTTCAATGTTGTTATATTTCAAATAAAATTTTCGGATTGACATTTAAAATGAGCTATATGGTTCTTAAAGAATTATCCGAACGATTGGCTAATTGGAATTAATATATATTCTCCAATTGTGCGTAAACTTTTAATAACAAATCGGTGACAAATTATAGCAACGTATCTATCTCTCACCCTTTCTATATCACTGCAACTTCACTGTCTATCTCTCGGTAGTATTCAAATAGTTTATCACTCTTTTCTCTAAATATATAAAAATGCCAGGCAATACGCACACACATATGCGCATGCACACAAAAATGCTGGCATATATCAGCATACAAAATGCTTTAAAAAGCATTAAAATATCAATTCTCGTTCAGTAAGTCCTTTTATTCTCAATCAAAACAAAGAAACAACCGTTTTTAATATTTTCATGTAGAAATAATTGTGCCTATTTTCGTCTGTTATGAATGTGAACAGTTTACTTCGTGTTTACATCCGTTTTAAATCTGTCCGTTCACGGCCTAACAATTTCTTTTTTCAGTATTACATTATGAGATTCTTCTATCTGGTATATCTGTTAATATTTTCCCTTCTTACTCATAAAATTTACTAAGATAACTTTTCATTTCTCGTTCCTTTAATCGTTACTTCATGAATTTTATTCGGATGTCTTCTTGCCTTCGTGTCCATGTTCTTAGATTTTCATCGGATTTTTCGTTTTATACTTCATTCTGAACAATGTTATTATGTTGATTTGTATGGCAAACTCAGGCTCGTATCAAGGCACACTACTCTGTAGACTGGTCAAATTTCAAAACCTGCATGGCAAATATATACAGTGAACCAAGTGCAAAAGAGACACAAAAAATTGCGCTTAAAGGAACGGTTAGAATCTTAAAAAGAACTCTTGGTTTGAATGTATGAGATAGCAGGTAAATTTCTGGCATTTGGTAGCTAAAACAAAATAACAAATAATAAAAAAGTCAATTAGCGACGAATAAATAGATTGTTACGTTATGGTTGAGAATACGTTGTCTTAAGGTTAACAAACATGTCACAAGTGCACATCGAATTAGAGACCTGTGTGCTTGAAGTCGGAATTTGGGTAGACTATCTTTAGTGCAACAAAATGTTGGCTTAATTGAGCTAACTAAATACGATATTGTCGCATAGGTTTCTAATATAAAACAATATATTAAAACATACATTATGAACCAAACTGATATCGACTTGGTATGTTCACACGTCTATTAAAATGAACTACGTGTCACACATTTTATCGTCGAATTAATAAACAAACCAATACTTTTTACTATTTAGCAAAACTCACGTGGTCGCGTGTAAATTCCACTCTGCTTTCTACATCTATCTGTATTTATTACTGTTAATAGCTCTTTTTAAAATTATAAATATCTGCCATTTTTATACTATTAAAAATTAACTGTTTCGCCTACAATATAAAAAAGTATAAGTGTCAGCTAAATATTCTCCAAACGATTAAAGCATTCTTTATTTATTTAAGTTTGATTCTTTTTTAAAACAATAAATATTTTAACGGCAAGAAGTTACCGTCAAAATAATTGACAGCTAAATAGTTTTTCAAGTGAAGGGAAAAAATGTCACTTTATAAAATTAATAATTTAAAACTGAACGGGCTACATGATTTTTAAACAATTCATTTTAAAACAGGTGAAGTCGAAATTATTTACTTTAGTGCATTCATATTAATCGCTAATCACAATCTCTGCTGATCGAATAATCAAATTTTTTAATGTGTCTGAAAGATGATAACATAAAATGTCGTATCATTTTATAGATTATATGGCTTGAAGGATGCCAACAAATGTATCGAGAAACTAGAATGACTGCACAAGCAATACAATAAGATAATTATTTCGGGGAAAACTATTGGCAGTATTTACAATCTTTTCTTTCTTTCGTGTCTATAGAAAGAGTATCAGAAAATATACTTAATCAATACCTATTTTGATTCCTGTGTGAAATATTTACACAAAATCAATCGGAGGTTTAAAAAAGATTTGCAAGTTTGGAAGGAAAAAGAAACGGTTAGAATTTTTTCTCAATATATATATATATATATATATATATATATATATATATATATATATATATATATATATATATATATATATAAATATTTTCAACAGTTCGCTTTTGCTTTACAGTTATATATTTCCTTTTGTATCGAGTGAATGCAGTTTGGTTTAAGATTTGTTATTTAGAAATGTATGTTGAACCAGGATCAACTGTCAGATATAATTGTAAAAAGACCATTTATTTTTTGTAAGACGAAATTATTTTCATACTTTGTAGTTATTTTATATTGGATAGCCACGGTTGGCTGGTGACCCAATGTCTTCATACTTCTATTGATCTACATAGACGATACACATCTATCTATCTATCTATCTATCTATCTATCTATCTATATTTGTTACTGGAAAAAGGGGCGCCCCTTTTCCATATAAATAGGAAGAACATTAGATAAGTGAAAATGAGATTAAGATAAGCCGAGAATCGAACCTTGTAAGCAAGGTTAAGAAATAGAATGTTAGAAATCGGAATGTTTAAAAGGCCTATTGTTAAATTCTATTATAAATAGTTAGATATTGTTTATAATGTAAAAATAATTGATTGTTCATTCTTTTACAAAACTGAATATCAAAATGTCAATTAAAAGAATGAACAATACAAATTAAAAATGTATTGTTAAAAATAGGTTAGGTCAAAAAATAGGTTAATTGAGAATTCTTTGTTGTCAAAGTGTGTTAGGAAAAACGTGTGCATAGCCACGTGAATTAGTTAGGTTCGTTTTGGAAACACATTCTGACGTCATAGCAAATGGGTATTCTCAATATAGGAGCTAGAATTAGTGAGATCAGAGTTAGTTGAGGCAGAACAGTTGAGTCTGCTTGTCAGAAGAGATCAGGAGAGTCAGTCAGTTGGCAGTCAGTGATCAGCTGCCCCTTTGGAAGCAAAGGGTAGAAGATTAAACTATGTAGATCCCGAATATGAATTCCTGATGTCATCATCATTCGACCGGTCCAATGAAATAAAGAATAACCATCGATATTTTTAACTGTTTGTCTTCGTGTCGTCATTCCACAAATTGAAGGTAAATGTGTTAATCATCTTATAACGAACTTTGTGTAACCCTTCCAAGAATATGTATCTCTCCTCCTCTCTATATGTGTTATAAGAAATATAAGAACTGTGCATCTATCACCCTATCACCCTCAGTATATATATATGAAGTCCCAAGCATCTCAGAACAGAACTATATATGTATAAATGCCCCTCTCTCTCATCATTGTTATATATGTCCCCGTCTCTCTTCAATATGAATCCTCCGTCATACCTCTTTAATATATACCCCTATGCAACATATTTACATATACGTAAGTATATATATATATTGATATATATATGCGTACACCCATCCATTATATATATATATATATATATATATATATATATATATATATATATATATATATGGGGTATAAAAGATAATCTGGCAGTTTGAGATGTCAAAGTTTAATCCCTTGATAAAGAAGGGACACTAAAATATTTTTGCATGCTTATCTAATTGTTTTATTAAATACAAACATATAGAAACATTCTATTCTATGCGCGTGGGTGAACATCACTTTCTTGGGTTCATAGTTCTTCTTAATCCAGGATCAGAGAAATTCCTCCAGAATCTTCAGATATTTTGCTGTATTGATCTTCAGGTCCACTTCAATGAAGTGATGGGTATGACTTTCACATCGCTGGCAACACTATGACAGAGGTAGATTTTTACTCTGCGCATGACTGGAGGAACACCAGAAGGGTCATTGGCGATATCTCTCGAGTTCTTCGTTTGGAGACTTCGTCTAACACGAACTTTTTCTCATCCACAAGGATGCGTACGGTTCCATTATGGTGTTTCAGGTGATCGAGTAGTAAGGGGCTTCTCTCTTTATGAACGGTATTAGATGTCACTGTAAGAATGTTACAGCGCGGGCTGCAATATGACTTCATCCCAAGATCATTCCGTACTGCTTTAGAAATGGTCATTTTGGTCACATTTCAATTTTTCGCCAGTTCAGCCATTGATTGTAAAGGGTTTGCATCAAGCCACTAAGAAATCTTCTGAGAAGCATTTTATAACTTCTCGAAGTGTTTTGGACGTCTTTACCTTCCCTTAGTTTACATCAGACTCTAAACAATACAGTAACTCACATTTCAGATTGATGATGCCGCTTTTAAAAAACCTACATTTGCGAATTGAAATTACTGCCAATTGATTGTTTGCACACACACACACACACACACACACACACACACACACACACACATATATATATATATGCACTGAAGAATCCCGAAAGGATGAAACACTAGTGTCTGTAGGTATTTAATTATATAGTAAAAAAAATAATTATGACAGCCCCTTTAAGAAATTCGTTTCTTATCGTTGAGCACTTTCCGTTGAATTAAAAAGTCGGTCAATTTAGCTCTTATGCGTAGATCATCGTATAACGATTTGATCAGTGTCTGTCTGACGTAATGAACATTTAAATTAAAATGTTTAAAATTCAACGCTATTTCACACGGTTAATAGTAGCCGAATGGATACGGCCTCCGCTAATCGAGCCAGAGATGTTTCGTGTCGCGGGGTTCGAATCGTTCGACTGGTAGTAATCGTGACACCCTGCACTGAAGAATCCCGAAAGGATGAAACACTAGTGTCTGTAGGTATTTAATTATATAGTAAAAAAATAATTATGACAGCCCCTTTAAGAAATTCGTTTCTTATCGTTGAGCACTTTCCGTTGAATTAAAAAGTCGGTCAATTTAGCTCTTATGCGTAGATCATCGTATAACGATTTGATCACTGTCTGTCTGACGTAATGAACATTTAAATTAAAATGTTTAAAATTCAACGCTATTTCACACGGTTAATAGTAGCCGAATGGATACGGCCTCCGCTAATCGAGCCAGAGATGTCTCGTGTCGCGGGGTTCGAATCGTTCGACTGGTAGTAATCGTGACACCCTGCACTGAAGAATCCCGAAAGGATGAAACACTAGTGTCTGTAGGTATTTAATTATATAGTAATATATATATATATATATATATATATATATATATATATATACATACTTCCCTCCGATATCTAGTGGTAAATCCTTGGACAAGGTCGAGTACTCACTTAACCCAACCCGATCTAGGTATGTGAAGTCACATCAAGTAGTTGTTGGATGAACTGTTGAAAAACCTGATTGATTTTTTTGGAATTGGTCTACGCTTTATTGTGTTAGGCAAATGATACTGATTGAGGTACAATGGCTTAGCCTATCCTGTCTGTATAAAGTAATTACAACCTACTATAGACACTATACTGCAAAAAACAAAACAAAAAAAAACAAACAAACAAAAACATCATGGTTATACAGAGGAGTAATTATCATCAATGTCTGAGAAAACAGACCTGATACATGAAGAAGTATATATAATTCTACTTCGTTGTAAGTTTTCAGAAATAAGGCTGACCTTTTCGTGGGGCTATTACTTTATCTATATATAATAAACGTGTGGGTATGCATGAGTTCGTGTGTACGCAAATATAATAATAATAATAATAATAATAATAATAATCTGCACATTTATGAGAGGTACGTATCTACATTTGTGTATATTCCCGTTAGTTTAAGCTATTAGTTATGCGTCATTTGTAAGAGAGTATTATTTATCCATGTGAGAGGAAACACCGCTTGAATACCCAGCCTCAAGAAATATAGATGACACTTACGAGATCATTATACCGATTCGTTGGGAGTATGGGCGGTTTTAATTATATGCACTTGCAAAATAATATTATCAGAATTGTGTCATTTAAAAGCTTGGAATCTCCACCGAAAGTGTCTTTTTTATAACCAGAAGGATAATTAACCATATTTCAGCAACATTTTTAGTTATAGTTAGTTATAAACATTGGGGTTTCTTTCAACTAGTACACCTACTTGTCTCAGTTTTTAAAGTTGGAAGTTTGTGCAAACCTAGAGTGGAAGGATAGATTCAGTTTGAATATTATTCAATGAAATATTTTTATAAGTAGTCATAACAAACTTAGATCTTATGTATAGTATAAATGAATGCTTGATCGATCCTATACAGTCAAGTAAGTAGCTGAAAGTAATTTTGCTCAAATATAATATTGTATTTACAAAATATTGCTGCTAATAAATTGTGAAAAAAAAATGTGAGCTTTAATTGTTTAATGAAAATTAATCTAAAAGTAAACGGAAGAAACTTTCACAGATTTACGGCATATCAACCATTGTTGGCCCATTTTATGTGAAAATATACGATTGATTTTAGATTCACTTGAATTTGAGGAGTTTCATGTTAGATGCAATAGACGTCTCCGCAAAGGATCACCCATTTCGTACTGGCCAGGCTCAAGATCGCTTAACTTCGATGATCCTACATGAACCGATGTATCCATAGAATTATAACGACATTTCTAATCTATTGAGGTCAAGTATGTATTGATGGCAAAGAACTGAATCCGCAAGTTCCTCTTAAGAGGAAAATAGCAACTCGTTTTCAGTTAACAATTCCTTTTCTACTAACCTGAACAACCAGAATTTTTTCACTGGCACATCCTTCAGATGTGGTCTGGCAACTTGTCAGCCGAGTAGAGATCAATGGTCGTGAACCAACAGTCCAATGACCGAAGTCCAGGAAAAGCTTCTCCAGCTATGCCGAAACCCTAACAACATACCAGGAAGAGATCAGACTACACCTGTGAACCAGACTACTAGAGAATGGCCACCTCTTACTGACATGGAGATCTCCTATTCCTAAGCTCTCTCTTCCTATTCAAAACCATCCTGGATCCAGCTTAAAACATCCGGCCGCCCGAAAACAGGAATGGAGCGATCCAAAGTTGTTATGGCCAGATGGGTCTACAAAACTAACTTAACAATCTGGTGAATATACTAAATGAACCAAGTGAAAGAAAGATATAAACAATTCCGCTTAGGGAAACGTTTAGAATCCTAAAATATCTTTAGATTAGAGTCTTTGAAATGGCGGATGTATATCTGAAATATGATAGGATGGTCCACCACAAGGTAAAGCAAAAAAAAAAAAAGCCAACAAAATTGAAAAACAAACAACAGAAAATAAACATTTAAACACATACATTTCTAACTTGCGTGCTTTCTTCCATATTGTGAATATTGCACAAACAAGAGAACTTTTAACTATTTTAAAAGAGCGATTTCACCACGAAAATATCTTTCACATCATTGTAAATATCTGTAGATAGAAATATGTTTTGTTCCTTAACCATGCTTTCTTGGTTGTCTACAACATTGTTTGTGAATTTAGCACCTGTTAAATGCCGATCAATTAGTGGCTTTTAGTATAATTACAGAGACATGACAATTATCTGTATCATATTTAAGTCTACGCTACACAACTTTTCTAGCGGTTCATTTTCACTAATTATTGTTAACGATTAATTGAGACCAGTGGGTGGCCGTCGTTAAGTCATAACGACGTGAAATAGTCATCTTGGTTGCCACGTTCGAATCCATTCGGTTCCATAAGACTACTTTCACTTATGGATGCTAGCAACCTTTACGTGATACTTCTTGTAATAATCTGATTCTAGAAAGAATCGGGGAAACCAATGCCAAAAAATAGAATCAAACTAATTTTAAAAATCGTATCATTCGGAGTAGTGCGAATTTATTTTACTTTCATAAAAAAAAACTGAAGGTGTTTATTTATAGAATACCAAATTGAATGAAGAAAAGATGAATAAAGTTTTATATAGGGCAGGATGAATGTGAAAAATGAAAAGTATGTTAGAAATATTCAGGAAGCAAAAGAAAATGTGTCTTGGTGATGCCATTCAGAAGTTTAGTAGAGAAAATGAAAGTGAAAATATAGTATTGAGATATTTGGAAATAAAGAAATTAAAACAAAAAAATCAAAGAAAAAAAAGTAAAAATTACATTAAACAGATGAAGAAGAAATAAGTTTTACAATGCTTGGTGAAAAAGAAAACAATGTTTGGTGAAAAAGAAAACAATGCTTGGTGAAAAAGAAAACAATGTTTGGTGAAAAAGAAAACAATGCTTGGTGAAAAAGAAAACAATGCTTGGTGAAAAAGAAAACAATGCTTGGTGAAAAAGAAAACAATGCTTGGTGAAAAAGAAAACAATGCTTGGTGAAAAAGAAAACAATGTTTGGTGAAAAAGAAAACAATGCTTGGTGAAAAAGAAAACAATGCTTGGTGAAAAAGAAAACAATGCTTGGTGAAAAAGAAAACAATGCTTGGTGAAAAAGAAAACAATGCTTGGTGAAAAAGAAAACAATGCTTGGTGAAAAAGAAAACAATGTTTGGTGAAAAAGAAAACAATGCTTGGTGAAAAAGAAAACAATGTTTGGTGAAAAAGAAAACAATGCTTGGTGAAAAAGAAAACAATGCTTGGTGAAAAAGAAAACAATGCTTGGTGAAAAAGAAAACAATGCTTGGTGAAAAAGAAAACAATGTTTGGTGAAAAAGAAAACAATGCTTGGTGAAAAAGAAAACAATGCTTGGTGAAAAAGAAAACAATGCTTGGTGAAAAAGAAAACAATGCTTGGTGAAAAAGAAAACAATGTTTGGTGAAAAAGAAAACAATGTTTGGTGAAAAAGAAAACAATGCTTGGTGAAAAAGAAAACAATGCTTGGTGAAAAAGAAAACAATGCTTGGTGAAAAAGAAAACAATGCTTGGTGAAAAAGAAAACAATGCTTGGTGAAAAAGAAAACAATGCTTGGTGAAAAAGAAAACAATGTTTGGTGAAAAAGAAAACAATGCTTGGTGAAAAAGAAAACAATGCTTGGTGAAAAAGAAAACAATGCTTGGTGAAAAAGAAAACAATGCTTGGTGAAAAAGAAAACAATGCTTGGTGAAAAAGAAAACAATGCTTGGTGAAAAAGAAAACAATGTTTGGTGAAAAAGAAAACAATGCTTGGTGAAAAAGAAAACAATGCTTGGTGAAAAAGAAAACAATGCTTGGTGAAAAAGAAAACAATGCTTGGTGAAAAAGAAAACAATGCTTGGTGAAAAAGAAAACAATGCTTGGTGAAAAAGAAAACAATGCTTGGTGAAAAAGAAAACAATGCTTGGTGAAAAAGAAAACAATGCTTGGTGAAAAAGAAAACAATGCTTGGTGAAAAAGAAAACAATGCTTGGTGAAAAAGAAAACAATGCTTGGTGAAAAAGAAAACAATGCTTGGTGAAAAACAAAACAATGCTTGGTGAAAAAGAAAACAATGCTTGGTGAAAAAGAAAACAATGCTTGGTGAAAAAGAAAACAAATAAAACGAAAAGAAAGAAACGTTAAAAAGACGAAAGCAATAAAAAGTAAGAAAAGAAATCAAATAGAGAGGCGGGAGTGGGTAGAACTCAGACTTGGGAAGAAAAACCACACACATTTGAAATCCATGGTTGCCCGAGAGAGAAATACGTACGTTGTTAGCAGCAGCAGGTAGAAAACCCCTTTTCCCGCCAAAAGCCCCGCCACCCACGGGCAACTTCATTCTGATAACGAATCGCCGCCTTCGACATGCACACCTAACTAGCACTAGCCAAACGCTGACGTTGCCCGCTCGTCGCTTCGACTTGAATAGAGCGTCTTCTCTCTTCTTCCATCACTACTTTTAAGAGGCCCGGTTCCATCAGACCAGCACAGTCGCTTAGTAGTGGCGCTACCTCAAACAACTGTTGACTACTTATTACAACACAACGAAGGAGAGCAACAAAAAAAAAAAAAACCTACGGTCGGACATACGCCGTCACCCGTGTGTGTGTGTGCGCGCGCTTCCTTCAGCCGCCGCCGCTGCTGCAACCTCTGTTTATAGGTAAGTTATCAATCAATGTTTTCTTTCCATATTTAGTTATATTTTTTCGCGGAGAGATCTTATATTTGAGCGAAATAAAACAATCTATGAACGAGTAAACAAGAAAAAAACTTCTGGACGTTAGAAAAAAATCACAACTAATTTTTGTTACACGATCTGTATTTTGTTTTAGCTTTGTTTCACAATATAATTGCAGCTGTCTTTTAATCGTCAGTCGTTAAATATTTACATAACTTGAGATGAATCGCCCAAGATCACTGCGTGCTTTTGTGTGTACATGTGCGTGTCCGTATTTGTAAGAGTTATTTGGACTGGTTTTCAAACCAGATCAACATATTGTTGAGAAATTTCCGACAATTAAATATTTAGAAAAATATATTACAAAATGCGTTTAGATGTCAAACGCAGCGGAATATTAAATAGAGTTTTATCATTAAATCAAATTTCTCATATATTAAAATTTTTTCTTTTTATTTTACTAAGAATTTAGATTAAGGTATCTTGCCATCATAATTGTAGCATTACCATTGAGAAATATGCCTTTTTCTGAAACTACTTTCAAAACTTAGCTACTTTTTGGTGAGTTCTTATTAAACTTAAATTTGGCATTTTCAAACGTGTTCCTTTTAAAACTATATTATTCTAATATGAATGAATACATATATGTATATATGTACACACACACACACACACACACACACGCGCGCACATATATACATTCACACAAACACGCACACGTATATATGATTATATTGGATAACACATGCAACGAAAAAAATGAAAAACGAAATACTTAAATTGTGAAAATATCTTTATTGCCGATGTTTCTGCCAAGATACTTTTCTAAACATTTAATATATCGAATGATAGCAGTTAAATTCCTCAGCAAAACTTGTAAACGGAAGATTTTGATTCTGCAAAATTATTAAAAAAATTATTTCATTTATTAATAAACTTTACTCATACTTAACAACATATTCCGAGAAAAGGTTCGCTGAAACATCAGGTATATAAGCTGGTAAAGTAGTTCTAATAAATTTGAATATTTTATTTTTAATAATAATAACAATAATCTCATATATATATATATATATATATATATATATATATATATATATATATATATAGATAGATAAAAAAAAAGATAGATAGATATAGATATATATAGATATAGATATATTAGAAAACATATTTCTCGTAGGGTCACACATTGAGTTTTGGTTATGTTGTTTAGATCAGAAAATGTGAGTTTACTAGCCATTTAAATATAAAAAAAAATTGAATCACACATTCACAAATTATTCGCTTTCTGTGTCGTTCTCTTTCATTTTTCCAACTATATGTTCAATAATATTATTCCCTCTAGTAATATTCCGTTTGTTTATAATGGACGATTGTGACCTTTCTTTCTACCTTTTTTGCTACATTCAGTTGTTAATAAATATAGAGACGAGGAGATAGAGAAAGGGAAATATGGGTCAACTTTCATACAGTAGGAGAGGGTGAGAGTGATAGACAGAAACGTGCTAATAGCTGTGGTACTTGCAGAGTTAATAATTGCGTCTAATTGAAACAATTGAAATAGAATAAAAAAAACATGAGCAAAATTCAATAATAATGAGGAATATTGTGGCATGTATTTTTGGGTGATTTACATGTATAGCTGAAATAACTTAGCGAAACAAACATTGATAAAGGCAGTTATATATATATATATATATATATATATATATATATATATATATATATATATATATATATATATTTATTTATATATATGTAAACTACCAGGTCGACCGGCATTGCCCGAGTATAAAATACATTTAAATAATATATTTTGAGTAATGCAGATTTCGTTTTTATTGTTATATTATATATGACCTAATATATAATAATGATTTAAAAAGTTACCACCGACAATCGAAACCAAAACGTTTAGCTTATGATTTATTTTTTTCTTGGACGTTAATGCTATGAAAACATGTTTTCTGTAAGGCTGAAAATTAAAATATGAACCAATAGCTATTCCGTTACGCATGCATGCTCGTAATGCTGTCGTTTGACCTTCACCTGACAAATTCTTTAATTTCCACACTTTTGCACCGATTTCCCCCGAATAAAACCCAAATATAAAGTTTCGCATGGGTTTGAACACTCTATGTTTTAAGTTTCATTTCTGTAAACCAAAAACTCTAGGAGGAGTTTGGTAGGCAAAATTTTATATACGCATACATAAATATCTATAGAAAGAGGTTTGTGTTTTCTATAACCTTTTTACGCAAATATTATGTAAGTATAAATCATGTAGAATATCTGCTTAAATATAATTACACGTAACAGTTAACAAAAGATGATCATCTCATAAGAAAATCGAAAAAAACTAATAGGGAATTAATTAAAATGAATGTTTAAAAGAATATGCAAATTAGCTCGATCCTTTGCTAGTGAATGCAATTCCACGACTCTTTTTTAATAAATAGATTAAAGGGTTCTCTGTGTGTGTATGTGTGTGTGTGTGCGTATGTTTAAATTTCACTACCAAACTACTTTGTCAATTTTCGGTTTACAGACTCGAGATTTAACATATTACGTATTGAGATTCGGGAAAATCTTTTTAATCTGTTTTCGGAGAGAAATTTGGCTTTCAAGGGATCAATGTTCAACAATTTGATCTTTGAAAACTCTAACAAACTCCTCCGTTAATTTTAGGTCTAAACACTTGAAATTTTAAATGTAAAGTAATTGGACATGGATCAAACTTTTTAATTTTATTTGAGACCAAAAAAATAAAAAAATAATGTTAAAGCGTCAAAATTGGAGCCAAAGTTAAAAAATGTGACCTTTGCGGTCTCTACCAAATTACTCAGCCAATTTCTAGTCTGAACATTTGAAATTTTACATAAAAGCTATTCAGAGATAGGACAGGTTTTTTATTTTTTAAAGATTTAACCTTTGCGGTTTTTAGTAAACTACTCAGACAATTATTGGTCTAAAAATTTGAAATTTTACATGAAAAGTATTCAGACATGCGGCAAGCTTTTTAATCAGTTTTTGGGCGAAAATTTGGCTACTAAAAGGTCAAAGTTTTAAGAGTTGACCTTTGCAGATTCTACCAAGCTCCTCTACCAATTTTGTGTCTAAACACTTGAAAGTTTAGATGTAGGTTACTTGGACATGGGTAAAACTTTTTATTTAGATTTGAGACCAAAACAATAAAAGTTTAAGCGGCTAAAATTGGAGTCAAAGTTTAAAAAAAATTCCCTCTGCGGTCTCTACCAAATTACTCAGATAATTTTTGGATTAAACATTCGATATTTCGACATAGAGTGTATTTACACATAGGGCAAGTTATGAAAAGTACATAGGCCCCAAGTAAAGTGGGGCTGAACTGCTAATTCTTAAGTTGCATTTATTCTGACGCAGACTGCACATGTTCATAGACATGCACACCCACACACGCATGTGCACATCTGCATAAACTTTATATTGTTGCAGGTGGAAACAAGTATATCAACAAGTGTTCGCACGTGCTGCTACTGCTTTGCTCGCTTTTTGTTCCCCTATTCTTATCATTTCGGCTTTTTAAAACCAAGAGCTATCGTTTACTATCTTATGTTTTTAACCCTTCAAAAGAAATAGAAAAAGAATTGTTCTGATTTTTTGTCTGCGAACTTTCAGTTCTTTATTATTCATTTATAATTTATACCATTATTAACCGCCGAACAACACAATAGATCCTTCGATCCTATAAATACCAGCGCTATCCAGTAACCCTGAATACACTATACTGAAATAGCACAATATATGTTCTATTTTGTCGCTCACTTACCAGTTTATTTGAATGCTAAACTTCATTTCAAATTGAACGTTTGCTAGGTTTGAAAATGACTTAAGAAACCCACGCAAACTAACTAAAGTCTGCCCCATCACAAATATTTTTTTTTACACAGTGATCACCACTTATCAAGACCCGGAAGCCACTCAGGGATAAGGGTTATTGCAAGTACATTACGTTAGTGTGGAGATTTTATGAAGTGTTTACTTAAGGGGGCGGTTCATTAGGAATTTAATGTTAACGTTGTTATTATGTTATAATGTTAACGTTGGACTTTAAGACATCCAAGTTGTAGTCCGGTGGGAAGCAGGCAGACGGAACAGAGTTCCACAGGCGTGCAGTTCTAAGAAAGAAGCTTTGTTCATGGAATCCGCGTTTTGATTTAGGCACAGATATAGAGTGGGGGAAATTTTTCACAGTGGATTCAGCTAGACGGGTGTTTTTCGTAAAAGATTGGCGAGGGGGGACCAGAGATTAGAGTTCAGACGAGCACCTGCCATGGAAATAACGATAAAACAAGGATAGGCTTGCAACGTCTCTTCTGTGGGATAGAGGTTGCAGGGTAGAGAAAAGGGCACCCCCCACTAAGCTACGAAGTCTATTTTGTACTCTGTCAAGGCAGGATAGGCTGTTTTTAGCAGCTCCTGCCCAGATATGGCAACAGTATTCCATCCTTGGACGTACTTGGCTTTTATATAGATAGAGAATTGCATCAGTAGTGAGATATCTTCTGGAGCGGTAGAAGGATCCCACCATCTTTCCAGCGACCTTGGCAACAGACTTGATGTACGTGTTCCATTTCAGATCAGGAGTAAAGGTCAAACCCAGAAGCTTGTCAAAACACGGGGCCTCACCCAGAAGAGAGCCATCCATCACAACTGATGCCAGATGGGGATCAGAGCGTTGATGATGTAAGGATAGGAGTTTGGTTTTGGATGCATTAAAGGTAACCAGCCACATCTTCCCCCACTGAACCACGCGCTCGAGATCAGAGGAGAGAGAATCAGAGAGAACTTTGTCATTTACAGCCTTTGATGTGTTTCCGTAGATGGTCGTGTCATCAGCATAGATGTCAACGAATGATTTAAGTATGTGTTTAGGGAGGTCATTGATGTAGATCAGGAAGAGAGTTGGGACCAGGATTGACACCTGAGGGACTCCAGCATTTATATTGCAGGCCTCCGATTTTTGTCCATCTACCACTACTCTTATGAGCCTATATATAATTATATAATGGATATTACATTCATATATCTATTATTATACTAAAGTTGAATGAATTAACGGTTTTCAAAAATGTTTTCCTTGTATACGTTATGAACGCAAAACACGCTAAATAAATATTCATTTAGTTATGTTTTTTAACATTACATTTTAATTTTTCTAATTTGCTGTAATTAGCAACTAAACAATCAAGAGACCTAACTGAGCTTATATTTATCACTCTTATTCTTTTTCATTATATGTTGTTTGTCCCGACTTATTGTAGACGATGTCTATCATTCTTGCTTCCTTTTCTCTCTTACTGTGTAACGCTTTCATAATAAAATATAACTAATTATGAGACTCAAGATAGAAATAGACCATTATTTACACGAAAAAACACTCACACATGTAATATATATATATATATATATATATATATATATATATGTGTGTGTGTGTGTGTGTGTGTGTGTTTCTCTCTATGGTATATTACATTAAATAAAATAGAAGTTTTTTGTCTCTTAATTCTATTTTCGATCGTTTCCAACAACTTCTATACAACTTTGATATATTTGAATTAGCAAATGAGCAGTTGTGTTAAAAAAACTAAAAAATACTCAATAGAAACTGAAATATGGGAATATTTATTAATTAATGTCTAATACCTATTGTAAAATTTTCATAATCATATAAATTTCCCAGATGATTTCCACCACATTTTACTCCTTTTGAACAAAATATAGCCTACATCAAACTTTTTACGCCTAACAGCTGTGTTCTAAAATCCATAATAATTATTAGAAGTGAATCATTTATAGTCAAACGTATACGTGCATGCGTACCTAATTTTACCAGATTCAGACAATCTAGTTTCATGATAGATGACACAGTTTTTTGGAATATAAAACCAATACTATAATAATCTTTTCTTTCTATATTGTTTAATTTGATTTGCTTTTCGCTGTTTGTTTAGCATTAAAATCTATTGACTCGCATCAGGATTGAACTCACGATTTTCAGATTATGAGAGTTTTGTGCTTAATACATCCCCACATTCTCCAGTTACAACTTCCTTTCGTTTCATACGCCTCAGCTTTCCACTTATTAAATAATGTTCGGTTGAAATCGAACGGATGGAAATCCGTATCGACTGACACACATTTGGACTTTATTAATATTAGTTAGTGATGTAGGTACACATTAAATCAACCGAATAGGTATGCGTATATTTGATAAGGATAACAGTTAAGCTGCTTTGTATGCAGACAACAATATCAACGTCGCTACAATGAACAAAATAAAAGGAGAAGATTTAAATTAAAAAAAAAACAATTAGTAGCGTAACTGCCAGTTTCACAAAAAGTGATTGGATAATAGTTTATCGCGAAACTAACTGTTACACCGATAGTTAGACGTCGTATTAAGCGTTTGATATATATATATATATATATATATATATATATATATATATATATATATATATATATATATATATATATATATATATATATATATATATATATATATATATACCGGTTGTATCGATTAGTTTTCTAGATGAAAATTCAATGGAACTCGCGTGATTATTAAGAGTGCTCAATGCAAGACAGAGCTGGTATATAGTCTGTTTATTGTACAAACATTATTGATTACATATGTGAATACATGTTTCATATATGTACATATGTAACCAATTTAAAAATCTTATAAAAACTAATGTGGTCTTGACATACGTTTCCATATCTTTTTTGGTCTGATGAAGTGTTGTTTCTGAATTTGGACTCCACTGAAATGTGTGTGCACATATGTAACCAATGTGCATACATGTTTCAGTCGAGTCCAAATTATATATATATATATATATATATATATAAATATATATATATATATATATATATATATATATATATATATATATATATATATACTAGCATGGGTACACGGCGTTGCCCGGGTGTTTGGAAGCGTGTGTTGAGCAAAAAAAAAAAAAAAATGGAAGACAGGCTTGAACCCGTATCACGAAGGAGAAAAAGAACGGGGAAAAACGTGACGTCTTTGTTGTTACGACCACCGGCAAACCGGAAGTAACCTAGGTTTAAATTAAGGCTAGGCAATCGAAAAGAGGGATGACTTTCGAAAATATCGGCGAAAAAAGCAACTCCTCCCTGTTGAAAAGTGCCCAGTTGAGGGTGAAGAAATTAATGTTTTTAGCAAATTTTTCTGTATTTGTCGTCTAAAGGGTCGATCTTAAAAACGTTACTGATCTTGTGAAAATCCGTCGCCTCTGTCGAAAGTTTTAGGAAGACATGCAAACATAATACATACATTATACATTCATATATTGGTAGCTCAATTTGTCGACCCAAGCCGATTAAAAAGCTTGCTCTATCTCTGAATACGCTTTATGTAAAATTTCAAATGTTTAGACCAGAAATTGTCTAAATAATTTGGTAGTGGTCATTTTTTTTAAAACTTTGACCCCTATTATGACTCCTTAACATTTATTGTTTTGGGCTCAAACCAAGTTATTACGTCCAAGAAACCTATATCTAAAATTTCAATTGTTTATATGCAAAATTGTCGGAGGAGTTTGGTAGAATTCTCAAAGGTCAAACCGTTGAATTTTTACCCCTTAACAGCCAAATGTCTAGCCGAAAACGGATTACAAAGATCTTCCCAATCTCAGTACCTTGTATATCAAATTTCGAGTCTGTAGACTGAAAATTGGCAAAGTTATTGCGTAGGAAAATGTACACAGGCAGACACACAGATACACAAACAGACAGACACTTTCACTTATATATATATATTTTGTATATATTAATCAAATTGTGAACAATATATATATATATATATATATATATATATATATATATATATATATATATATATATATACTAGCAGTTCAGCCTGGCTTTGCTCGGGCCCTATATACTGTTAATAACATTATGTGCATATATATATATATATATATATATATATATATATATATATATATATATATTAAAAAGTTTGACTCATGTCCAGATAACCTACATTTAAAATTTCAAGTGTTTAGACCCAAAATTAGTGGAGGAGTTAGTAGAGTCTACAAGGGTCAACTCTTTCAACTTTGACCTCTTACCAGCCAAATTTTCGCCCAAAACTTATTAAAAAGCTTTCTGCTTGTCTGAATAACTTTTATGTAAAATGCCAAATGTTTAGACCCAAAATTGGCTGAATAGTTTGCTAAATACCTCAAAAAAGTAAAATCTTTTGAACTTTGACCCCAAATTTTCAGCCCAAAACCCGATTAAAAAAATTGCCCTATGTCTAAATAACAGTTTATGTAAAATTTAGTTTAGACCCAAAATTGGCCGAGTAATTTGGTAGAGACTGAAGAGGTAATTTTTTTAAACTTTGACCCCAATTTTAACCCCTAAAATTTATTGTTTTGGCCTCAAATCAAATGATAAAGTTAGGTCCATGTCCAAGTAACTTACATCTGAAATTTCAAGTGTGTAGACCAAAATTGACAGAGTAGTTTGGTAGGGAAATGTACACCCAGACAGACAAATTCACTTTTATAGATATATAGATATATAATCTCTGTGTAGCTTAATATCCATGACTATGCTTTACTTATTTACTACCTAGCTGTGCTTCCATATTAGGCACTGTTGAAGTAAATACTAAAAATCGATACATTTTATATGAATACATGATATACATAATATATAAATCGACACAGATATAAATACGCACATATGTGTTTGTGTACGTAAGTACGTGTGTGTATGTGTGTGTGTGTGTGTGTGTGTGTGAGAGAGAGAGAGAGAGAGAGAGAGAGAGAGAGAGAGAGAGTTAGAATATACAAGACATTCCGAACATGAAAAACTCAATAACGCAACACACACATCAATAATTTCTTACTTCTCCAATTAATTGTAAAAACTTAGGTTGAATTTAAGAAATGATTGATAACGAAGCATTTTATTTACGTTTTAAATGTTTGTTCTTCGCTTAAATGTTTATTTAGTTATTTTTCATGGTTCACTCTAATATGATCGACCCGGTGAAACGCGCGGTTTGTATTTCTCAACCAAATACAGGCAATAATGGTTAACCTTTCTTTTTATACGATTATAAAAACGTATGAACTAGTTTCATTTTAAGGTTACACGTAATTAGAACAATTTGCAATTTTCAAAAAAGACCCCCCAAACAACTTTCTTTTACATAATTATTCACGATAACATTTGGTTGTTGATATACCGCCAGTTCTCAGATTCAAGCATCTATTTATTTGTGGGCAGGTTGTTGCACTTCTTTTCTGTTTCGATAAGCAACAAATATTCAAGAGCACATCTCCATAATGTGTATTCGATTTCTTACGAGTTTGTCTAACAAGGCGCAAAACCCCAACTTGCTACTTTTATCTCTATTTATACAACGGTATGTGTATATATCAATATATTTTGAAACAATGGAAGTCGCTTTTTTAATTACCAGATTTTAAAAATTATTCGTATGAAGGCTATTCGGGATTGGTGGATATTGCTCTAAATGACAACTGAGGTAGCCTGCTAGACAGCGAGAGATGATTTTCATAGTTATGCTAATATATTATTTATAGACCCACATTTTCTCACTAGAGATTTAAATACATACATGGATGGGTAGCTTTTAGTATTTTTTGAACTTGTATGGATGTATTAGATCTTTTATAATATATAGTAATTGGAATTTAGATTTATTGTCAATACTAGCTAGTGCTTCATAAGTATGTATTAGATAAACATCTAATAAGTTATTATATCAACATTCAATAAATGTGTTTCGGAGACTTAACGCTTACTCGGAGCCTAGAAAGTATAACAACAACAATAATAATAATAATAATAATAATAATAATAATAATAATAATACATACATACATACATACATACATACATACATACATACATACATGCGTGCATGCATACATACATACATACTTATGCATACACACATACACAAATACGCGTGTATGTGTATGTGTGTGTATGCCTGAGTATATGCAATAATCGTTTCATGACTGTTAGACAGAGCACTAATAATGTACCGTGACATCGTCGTAAAAAGCAACAATCATGTAGCCCTGAGCGATCGATCGCATCTAATCATGTCATGAGGCCAATAATACCTGTTGTGGTCGTTGATGTGGCGTCGCTAACTTTGGCCATGTTCTCAGAACGTTAGTGTTAACGAAAAGCTTCCGGTGGTGCCGTAATTTTTTTGTTGACCAGGATGGGCTTCTCCCACATTTTGTTGATTGATTCTAAATGAAGGTTTCGTTTTGATCAAAGAAATGGACGTTAATCGAGAAGTGAGAAATGGGTTTTAAGCAAGTTCATATAACTCAACAAAATAATCGAAATATATAAATACGAATATATTACCATAAAACTTGTTACAAGAACAAAGATTAATACTTCTGGTGATTCTGTACTACGTTTAAGTTACCGACAGTCAGCAAGTAAGTTTGGGAGTTAAAGGTTTAGTAAAATGGTCGTTGTTACGCGAATAAAAGCATGTTCCTTCTCAAAACGTTCCTGAAAAACTGAAAAACTCCAATTTGCTCTTAACTGCTTCATGTTGAATAAAATTGAAATCTTCATGCTAATATTAATTTGCAAGGCCAAATTCCACCTGAATATTCGTATTATTTGTATGTCTTAGACTACTGGTCTCATCTTGAGTTTCATTTTCGTAACATTTCGGTCGATATAACCTGTTAAAATATTTATAAATTCATAGTTTATAACTTATCTACAAATTCTAAAAAAGAATACATTTTCAAAGTAGCAAATTTAAAAAAAAATACGTTAAAAACAGATCACATGAAAAATCAATTAGAATATGACCAAAACACAAAGTAAATTAACAGACAATAATTACAATTTTTATTATATGACCAAAACACAAAGTAAATTAACAGACAATAATTACAATTTTTATTATATGACCAAAACACAAAGTAAATTAACAGACAATAATTACAATTTTTATTATATGACCAAAACACAAAGTAAATTAACAGACAATAATTACAATTTTTATTATATGACCAAAACACAAAGTAAATTAACAGACAATAATTACAATTTTTATTATATGACCAAAACACAAAGTAAATTAACAGACAATAATTACAATTTTTATTATATGACCAAAACACAAAGTAAATTAACAGACAATAATTACAATTTTTATTATATGACCAAAACACAAAGTAAATTAACAGACAATAATTACAATTTTTATTATATGACCAAAACACAAAGTAAATTAACAGACAATAATTACAATTTTTATTATATGACCAAAACACAAAGTAAATTAACAGACAATAATTACAATTTTTATTATATGACCAAAACACAAAGTAAATTAACAGACAATAATTACAATTTTTATTATATGACCAAAACACAAAGTAAATTAACAGACAATAATTACAATTTTTAATATATGACCAAAACACAAAGTAAATTAACAGACAATAATTACAATTTTTATTATATGACCAAAACACAAAGTAAATTAACAGACAATAATTACAATTTTTATTATATGACCAAAACACAAAGTAAATTAACAGACAATAATTACAATTTTTATTATATGACCAAAACACAAAGTAAATTAACAGACAATAATTACAATTTTTATTATATGACCAAAACACAAAGTAAATTAACAGACAATACAGAAATATACTAATTATATGGTTTAAATCATCATATAATGCATAAGTAAAATATTGGAGCTAATAAATAAATATTTGCTAACCCCACCTTACTATATATGTTCCTAAAATAAAATAATAATAAAGTTTCTGTTTTACACTAAATGAATGCATTCTAAATAGTCATAAAATTAGAAGAAATAACACGAATTATCACAGTAAAAATAAAATTGCCGCCTCTATCTTGAAAAAACTACACTAAAAAAAGATAACCCTAACAACACAACAATGGATATATATATATATATATATATATATATATATATATATATATATAATGGCTAAATACAGACCAATCAACATGATGATTAAAAAAAATTTAAAAAATGAAAATAAAGGTTAGCTAACCAGGTTTCGTTCTTCGCTCAACAGAGCTAAATCAAGGAAAATACGATTGAAAAAAAAAAAGTCATGAGTATGGCGGGGGAGAGAAAAAAAAGCGAAAAATAAACTGGGGAAAATTACATAGAAACTAAATTAAGTCCTAAAAGATTCTTTTTGCTTGCAAAGAGAATGTCTCAAAGACTTAATAAAAATAGTCTCTAGAATTTTCAAATGAAAGGGCGAATGCGACTTACTCAAGATCTGAAATTCGTGGCACACGCAGGTTATTTTATAAATAACCATGCGTGTTGATCATTAATTGTATCTAGCCAATAAAAAGTATCATTAATGAAAATGAGCTACTGACATTTTTATAAGTCTACAATACGATCTATACGCGCGGTCATTTCACAAAAACACTTTTACGTTATTACACTTTTATATGGCATAATTACTTTAACACACCAGCTCTCATTAGATCACCGAAGTTAAGCGATGTCAAGTCTGGTCAATACCAGATGAGTGATCGTTTCGGAAAACAGGTGCTGTGGTGGTGGTGGTTGTGGTGGTAGTGGGGAAACGAAATATCCCTGCTAACAATACATCCCTAGATATGTCTTTAGTAAGTGTGTCTATAGACCTTGCTAATCCACACATATGTTTCCAAGCTGGGATAAGCAATATCGTTGCGCTAGTTATGTTTTCAATCACGTGACAAGAGAGAGTATGCACTTCTTTACGGTTGTTTTATTTTTCTATAAATATCTATTACAGATAATTTGATTAAAATCACTGTAATCTCAAAAGACTTCAAAGAAAAATATATTGCATCAAATGAAAGCGTTGCAATGTTTGTAGGAAGAGATGCATTCCATACTGAAAATGGAATCACGTCATAATCTTATACAATATGTTCTTTCAAAACTATCTTTATTTCGATTTGAAAGAATTCGTATTTTGAAGGGCCTTCCTATCCGTTATGGGTAACATTTAACGGTAGAATGAGTTAATCGACAACAAAAGGTATTTGCATTTCATTCTGAGATTTGTATGTCAACGCGATAAAAATGGATCGGTTTTCCTTTTTATTCTTCCCATCTGGCTTAGAACTGACACAAATTGATTTTAATCAGGATAATTTTTTATAGAAAAAAAAGTGTGCAAACATGGAAACTAGGCTTAATCTGTCAAAGCCAGGCGCATTGAAAACAATTCCAATGACAACATAAATAAGCGTTTGTCGGTTCTGATCAGAACAATCGCACACAGACGGGGCCTGCATCACTTCCATGACGCAGGCAACATAGACGCACAAGTAGAAAAACCGCATTCACCCGCTCACTAAAATATATCGATTTAAGCACATACAGAATCAAGTATACAAAATGCATGGGTAAATAACAAGCTTACGCATCACACAAACATTATATATATATATATATATATATATATATATATATATATATATATATATATATATATATAGTTAATTACAGTGGCGCCAAAAAGAAAGTCCGCACTTTTCATTTTTTCAACAACTGAAAAGTTAAACTAAATTGAATGTAACTGCTTAAACCTCATTTCGTTCGTTTTTTATTCCTCTATTATCTTACCTGTCCATATTTGACTTTTAACTGAATTATCATAGTGCTCATGTCAATTTAAAAAAAGTAACTTAAAGGCAAAAAGAAACTCCGCACAATGGAAACTTGTTATTTAAATGTAACTTTAGAACATTGATGAAACATATACAACAGGAACACAATGAACTAGTTAATATTTAGTAGCATAGTCCTTCTGAAATTTGACAGTATGCAATCTTTTGGGAATACTTTGACGTAGTCTGCCGCAAAACTTTGGTGAAAGGGTATCCCACTTTTCTTTAATTTTTGTCCAAAATGCTTCTAGATTTGAAATTTTATCATTGTGTAGCTGTTGCTTATTGTAATGCCATACGTTTTCGATGGAATTGAGGTCTTGAAATTGTGCAACCTAATCCAAACACGGAATGTCATGCTCTTCAAGGAACCTTTTGGCATTGCCGGCGTGTGAATGGGAGCATGAAGATGGGATTATCATCCAAATCTCGGCCAAAGTAAAGTAGAAAATGCTCAGTCAACTTACAGTGTGGCCGCTAGAAAAGCGGAAAATTTGAAGGTCAGCTTTAAACAGGAGTCACCGCTTATCAAGGTCATGAGGCCACTCAAGGGTAAGGGTTATTGGGTGTACAGTAATCAATGAGAAAATATTGTAGTAGTCGTTAGTCATGGAAATTTGGTAGATTGGATTACTTAAGGGAGAGGTTCATCAAGAATTTGTTTATGTTGGACTTGAAGACAACCAAGTTATAATCAGCTGGGAAATAGGCAAACGGAAGAAAGTTTCACAGCCGTGCAGTTCTAAGAAAGAAGCATTGTTCATGGAATGTACGTTTTGATTTAGGCACAGTTAAAGAGTGGGGAAAATTATTGACGAGTGTTTATGTGCGTGTGTGTGTGGATGAATATAAATGCTCCCTATCTTGGGTTGAGCATATTGCAGAACGAAATAACAAACTGCCGCTAGCGTAAAAAGCAATGATCTTTGAGCAAAAAATGGAGATTAGGTCGTTCCGGCAATGTTTATAACATTGTAATTTCTCATGCCCAGCAGCAGCCTAATAGCGTAACGTTGAGAAGCGCTGACTGTCAGATTGGAGGTCGAATTTCAACCTTGGCTTTAGGTAGTTTCTGATCTAGCCGGATTGATGAGCTGTGAAACATTGCTACTTGTGTATGACTATATATATATATATATATATATATAAGACAAAGTAAGGGAGAGAAAGAGAAAGATTGTTTTCTCCAACTATCTTTTTCAGATATCGTTGTCGGCCAATGTGGGTATGATGAGTTATTTACAACCGATTTTTGGGCGTGATGGCTTCCATAAGAGATTGCCGCTCACAATGTTTATTATCTAGAAATGACTAGCAAGCCAAAACTTTCATTCTCTTTCGCAGATTGATATAAAAGTCAGGTGCCTATACAGACACTTGACTTTTATATCAATCTAATTGAATAAATGAACCAATCTATATTTACCAATGTATAGGTCTTGTGAATTCATTTACCATTCCTATATATATATATATATATATATATATATATATATATATATATATATATATATATATATATATATATATATATATATATCCACGCCATGATAAGATATAAATTAGTCCAGTTCGGTGACACACCATTCTTAGTAGAAGTGATTTTAAAATCACATAACATCCATCTGCTCTTGTGATGTTTAATAATCGCCGTGTTCCACGTTAAGTTCGAATTTTCTCTAATTTTTACTTTTATTTCTTCAACGACTTTTCATAGTCAAGTTTCTTACTCCGAGCAACGCATCAGTGCTCATATCCAGTTCTCGTGTGGAGCGAGATAAATTGTTTCTTAATCAAATCGCTTCTCGAATCATTACTGACCATTATTAACGCAACATGGTCATAATCGCTGTGATAGCATTCGATAACGATTGTCCACCATATTAAGCTCGAGTTTTTTTTCACATCGAACTATCATGGATTGCAGATAAGTAGATTCAGAGTCGATTAAAGTTTTTCCATCCTTACATTTTTTTGTAATTTCAGGCCATCTACTACTTTTTTTTGATAACCACCAATCAGTTTTACCTGGCTCAAATTCACAAACATTGAATGAAACCTATTGGTTTTGTAGACATGTCTTCCATCACTGTGAATAGTCGTAGGCGTATTAAAGCACCTCCCTCTCTCTCTCTCTCTCTCTTTTCTCGGGGTGAGGGGCCGTTAAATTTAAGAGTAAAGATTTTCTCGATAAAAGACATTGATATTTATGCAGTGAGACGTGACATTATTGTGAGATGAAATTGTCGAGTTGACACAGCAGCTGTTTATTTTACTTCCTTCTTTTCTTCTTTTTTATTTTACTTCTTTCTTTTCTTCTTTTTTATTTTACTTCCTTTTTGTCTTCTTTTTTATTTTACTTCCTTTTTGTCTTCTTTTTTATTTTACTTCCTTTTTGTCTTCTTTTTTATTTTACTTCCTTCTTTTCTTCTTTTTTATTTTACTTCCTTTTTGTCTTCTTTTTTATTTTACTTCCTTCTTTTCTTCTTTTTTATTTTACTTCCTTTTTTCTTCTTTTTTATCTTACTTCCTTCTTTTCTTCTTTTTTATTTTACTTCCTTCTTTTCTTCTTTTTATTTTACTTCATTTTTTTCTTCTTTTTTATTTTACTCCCTTCTTTTCTTCTTTTTTATTTTACTTCCTTCTTTTCTTCTTTTTATTTTACTTCATTTTTTTCTTCTTTTTTATTTTACTCCCTTCTTTTCTTCTTTTTTATTGTACTTCCTTCTTTTCGTCTTTTTTATTTTAATTGTTTTATGCAATCTCTTTTAACATTCTTGTTATATCGCGTATCTTTTTTTAATCAATATATTCAGGGCACGTCGTCAGGCAATTGAAAACAAATGTATATAAGTTTTTCTTTTTGTAATTTCATACATTTTTAATTTCTTTCGATCATTTTTAACGTATTAAATTTTTTACCTCATTACTAATTTCTTCCAGTTTTCCTTTCATTCACGTTTAATTTCTACATCACCATCACCATCATCACCAACACCACCAACACCACCAAAAACGTTGCTAAATTGTGTCTAATGTCTATTGTTCAAATGTCATGCAAATGTAAGGTATTTGAAGTCGTAAAGATTTTTGTGACCTTTATGCACCCTCATAACACTTGAAACGATGAAATTGAAATTTTAGGAATCTTTCTTAATTGGCTTTTAATAACCATGGTTTAAATTTCATGCAAATAGGAAGTGTGTAAACATTTAATACAGGGTGTTGTGCCCCTTTTATGACTCCTATAAACCAGCAATGTACTGATCACAAGTATGTACATTAGTTTTGCTAGTTCAACCCCTGAAAACTGATATGTGAATATATATATATATATATATATATATATATATATATAATGGGTTAAGAAATTCCAACGAACGAAAGATGTATATTTAAATAAGGGGGTAGTCAACAACAATGTGTATTTTTTAACATTATTTTATTATTCCGTGTCTTGGGTTTTCATTGAAAATTATGTTTAGATCATTGTAATAATGTTTTTAAATCATTGAAATCGTTTTTAACGCGTTTCAGACGTTCTGTGAAGCGTCCTCTTCAGAAATTATTTTCAAAATGTGTTGGAGATATAAAAATAACATTTTCTGGTTTCGAGAAACCAACAACACTAGGAAACACCTAGAACCATAATATAGTATCTGTTTCAACACCTCGCTCCCCCCTCAATTAGTGGAGGAGAAATCTCTCATGACTGACAACTATCATCCCTTCTATCATCCCCCCTCCCATACCTATATCCCTCCAATTGGCCCCTCCCCTCTGGGGAACGAGATCTTCCCCACACTAGGAACCAATCCTGGGTCTGCCCATACCCACATGGGGAGACAAATAAGTAGAAACATTTAATAAATCCCCTATACATATTTTTAAATACACCCTCTATCTAAACAAATATAATATAAAGAATACCCGAAAAGACTAAAACGAAAAATCACAATACTAAAATCTAAGACTCCAAAAGATAAATATCAAAATAGAATGAAAGCACCCCTACCCTTATTTCAGAAGAGCTGGTTCTCCCCACCTCCTCACACATACACATTAGAAACGACCTTGGATCACAGTAACCTTCCTAGGGAAGCAAATAACCTTATAATATTAACAGTACACACATTTTCAAACCAATAAAGAACACACACACACATCCTACCCTAAAAGAAAAGAAGAAGAAAACACAAGCAGAGGGAGAGAGTAAGAGAGAGAGAGAGAAACACAACACAGGAGTGACCACAGCCGACTCGCCACAGCCCAATAAAAGAATAATACAAATTGAACATTCCAATTAATAGTAGACACTTACACGCTTCCACCCCTTGGAAACACTTCAAATGAACTAGAATATGCTATTTTATATTTTTATATTTATTACAATGATCTAAACATATTTCTCAATGAAAAACCAAGACACGGAATAATAAAATAATGTTAAAAAATACACATTGTTGGTGACTACCCCATTATTTAAATATACATCTTTCTTTCGTTGGAATTTCTTAACCCATTTTATATATATATGTATATGTATATATATATATATATATATATATATATATATATATATATATATATATTCACAAATCAGTTTTCAGGGGTTTGTTGATCCAATAGGCTGTTAGAGGAGATGGTACTTCGTAGATATTCCGAATGTTCTACATTCTTCGATTGAGTGTTGTCAATGACAACAGTCAGGGTTTGAGTGTTTCTTTCTGGTGCAGGTTGACAAAACACCTCAGTGTTGCTAATGCTGATTGTTGAGCCAATCAGTTTGGAGGCTTCTAAAAAGCGGTTTAGCATCTGAATTGGGCATGTGCTACTCGAGCGATATCGTCGGCAAAGAGAACTTCTTCGATGATGTCTAGAAAACTGTTGGTCTTAGTATTGAGTCGGCACAACTGAAAAGGAGCTATCCAGGTGGTAAGGAATGGAGACACTTTGCTATAGATCTTTCACTGCGTAAGACAGCATGCAGGTGAAGGTGTTGAAAAGATCTTGTTCTAATAAGCAGGCGTACTTCACTCCATTGCTGATCTTAAACGTCTCACACACTAGCAGTTGTGGAGAACTTGTCATGCCATCTTGGAAGAGCCTATTCATTGATATAAATTTTAGTGGACATTCAATACGGCTAAGCGTAATCCAAAGAGACTCCCTGTTCATTGTGCCAAAAACCTTAGTACGCTCGATGAAGACTGTACAGAGGGATGTTTTATTTTATACATTTCTCTTAAAATTGTCGCATAGCAAAAATTATATCGATGGTAATTCTCCCTGATCTAAAACCATACTGGCAATTTCTTTTCAGAATAATGAATCGACGGAAAGAAGTAATTTCTGCAGTTATTTTTGTTACCCTTTTTTTATACAGATATCAAAGCATCTGCCATCTTTTTCTCTGCTTCAGATGCTTTGCAGTAGATCATGCGTTTAGGTCGCCTTTTACATTTCAGCTGTTTTGGCCGAGTTTGTTTGGATGTTTCTTTTCTTGATTTCTGCAATAGTTCAAAATAAATAAATATAGCATTCAATTCTATAAAAGGTTTATATTTACCTCATTATATATTATAAATCACAAAAGTGTATAATATTTACCATAAATTATAGCATTCAATTTTATATAAAAAAACCTGTACTGTAATTGTCGAATTCACGTGTTTATATATATTTTTAAAGATGGCGTCTTCACACGTTGCTTCCCTATACACATACATAAAAGATAGCGCCGAATTTTATATAGTCCTTAACTATATTTCACAATTACTCGAGCGTGTCAAAATCCAACTGTAAACCCTGTGTATCGCTTTATTGCATGTAAATACATTTTTAGACACTTGCAATAAAGAGATACACACTTAAAATGACCAGAAAATAGAAAAATGAGCATAATTTTAAAAATATTTGTTCAATTTCCACAAAAATCAGAAAAGTTAGGCACCTTTTCATGCTCTTCCAGTGTACTAAATTTCACTCCCTACGTTTCATAGCAATTTCAAAATTTTAAAAATATTGACCTGCAATAAAACGATACACTGGGTTTATTTGCCGATCTGTCCAGCACTCAATATTTTATTGTGCGCGTCTTGGTTCTGTTACATTGGCTGTCCAAGCATTAGACAAGCTTTCCTGTTTTAAGACAGACAAAAATGATTCGAATAATAACCTGCTGAGTCGACAATTAGTGGCTTCATTACGTCATAGATGGTTAATTACATCAGGTTTGATTAACCATATCACAATGCTGGTTAAGTGCATAATAACTGCGATTCTATCATGGAGAGAGAGAGAGAGAGAGAGAGAGAGAGAGAGAGAGAGAGCGCAAGCGCAAAGATAAAACATTTTGTTAATTCATCATAGTAGGCCCTCGACAGTGTCAGTGCTTTCGAGCACAATTCTCTTTTTATATAATGATAACTCTCATCTACCAAACCAACCTCGTTTCTACAGTTTCTTAGTCTTTGTTAACATTTTAATCCCTGTCTATGACATTTCCTGTTCTTAATCTCACTAGTTTGTTCGTCGTACCCAATTTAAAAAGTTATTTTGGAACTAAAATATATTTTACAAATTAATCTAATCAATGCTAAACAATTTAAAAAATATCAATTAGTTTGCCTTCATATAGATAAGGAGACCATCATTTAAATTGACAACGTAAGAATGGACAAAAATCTTATCTTGGCGTTACTTGATATTGTATTTAGTATTTCCGAAGATATCCAATGGAAACTTTGATAATTCAAAAATCGTATTAGATTGAACTTTTGCGGTTACTATTATCAAAGAGCATAAAAATTTAGAACAATAGAATGTTTAAATTTTGTTAATCGATCATAACTTTTCCAAACGATGGCTAAATATAAAAGTCAACTTTGTCGGCTACAATATAATTTAAGTAGTGAGTTTTACGATGGATAATGCTAAAAATGTTCGGTTATCACATTTTTATTAATTTTGATTTTGTATTTTTACCTAGAATTAAATCAGTTCTAAGGTAGACACTTTTAGCCAAGTTTAGCTAACATTACTGAAGATTATTTGAATCAAGTTTAATCGAGCAATATGTTGCAATTTAGAACCAAGATTGGTCAAGAGATGTGAACGTAAGGCTATAGACAAGCATAGCAACAAACACAATAAACCGAACAGCAGAACAAAATAACCTCCATTGGCGGAGGTAATACACTGATTCTGATATAGTTACAGACAACTACTTCTCAAATTCCGCCTTTTTTCTTGTGCACAAGCAGGAATAGCTGTCACTTTAATTTCAAAATAACTGTAATGAAGTGGCCACGCACCTGAACAAACTTCCATTGAATGCCGTAGAAAAAAACAACCTAATTTCCCCATTTCCGAACTGACAGATGGTACATTGAATGAAACTGATAGAGCAATTTCCGTTTTTATCAATGTAATAATAATAATAATAATAATAATAATAATAATAATAATAATAATAACAACAACAACAACAACAACAATAATAATAATAATAATAATAATAATAATAATGACATGGTTTCTGTTACCATAATGATTTCTGGCCAAATTATATCATTATTACAGCTGCTGCTGCTAATAATAATAATAATAATAATAATAATAATAATAATAATAATAATAATAATAATAACAACAACAACAACAACAACAACAACGAAGGGAGAAATGAAGGCGGAAACCATGACTACAGAAAAAGGAAAACTGATTGCAATTTTTTTTTTGTGGAGATATGATACTGACAGGTTCTGGATGAGGTGTGGTGAAGGCAAAAGATAAGATTCGTCATTTGCAAGAATATTTCAAATATTTCAAATATTTCAAATATTGGATGACAAAAACATTGTCCAATTTTCTCACACGCAACGTTGTTATGTTCATGAGTTTTGTGTGTTCATTTATGTCTAACTATTCAGAAACCTAGGGTTGCCCAGGAATGAATAAGGAATCTATATTCTTTGGCGCTTAGTTCATCATATCAGTAGTTAGATTTGTCGTAGAAATGAATCAGGACTAAATGTAACTCAAAACGATTAGAACCGCATGGGTTTCTCTCTCAGTTGTTCGACACTTGCGCTATGATTCAATGATCCATAGAAATTTGTTATTTATATAACTTAATCGGTAATTTGTTATTTATGTAACTTAATCGGTAACAAGTGGTTGGTCCTGTAAGCAATATAAAAACAAGACAAATAATACGTTAACAATAACGATTATTTATTGAAACACAGGTGCGTGAACAAACAAAAAACGTATAACATGTTGCTTTTCTTTTTTTTTACAGTCATCACTTATCAAGGATCGAAAATTGGAAGATGAGGGTTAATGAATGAAAAATGGTAATGTAGTAATAATAAATAATGGATAGAATTTGGATTATTTAAGGGGATAGTGCAACAAGAACTTGTTTACAGTAGATTTGACGGCTTCTATATTGTATCGACTGGAAAGCAGGCCAGTATTCCACAAGCGGGAAATTCTAGTAAAGAAGCTTTGTTCATGAAATCTTCGTTTAGATTTGGGCACATATAGAGAGTGAAGGGAATGGTTCATAGTTGTAGCTAATTGTTTTTGTGGAAGTTTTGCAAGGGGAACTGTAGATTGGATCTCAAACGGGCACTTGCCATGAAAATACCAATAGAGCAGAGACAGGCTCGCAACGTCTCTTCTGTAGGAAATACGTTGTGGGGAAGAGAAAAGGGCATCACCTACTAGGTTTCGAAGCCAGTTTTCAACTCTATCAGTAAAGGATAGGGCGCGCAGAGATGGCGGTGAAGAAGCAGTGTAGTACGATCCTGAGTGTAATTGCTAGTAACAAAGATGGCGGCGAACTGATTGAATCCAAAATTCGACAATTTTTATAGTAACTTTAGAAGTCAAAAACATTTCACACGCCCCCTTTTTTATATAGTGGAAAATCCTTTCGGATTCAATTTTGGTTTGACTTGAGAAAAGGAAAGAAAAAAAAATAACTAAAAATAAAAGTAAACAATGAACTAAATGAATTAATAAAAATAAACCAATAAAATATTTTTTGTGTGTTTTTTCTTTGTTTTTGGGGAATTTGTTTTTACTCTTATTGGTCAAAAAGAATTATTAATATATTGGTATAATGTGTGCAAAAAGAAAAAAAGAAGCCATTTTTTTGTAAATTACATTAAGTTTTATTTTTATACATATAAAAATAAACCCTTTTCAAATATATATATAAACATACAAATAGAATCCTAATCAAATACATATAAGCATATATGCCAAAAATTCACAAATATACATTAAAACATTTTTTTTAACAAAAACTGGAAACATTATGTTAGGTATTAGTTGGTTAATTTGGTTAGCAAGATAGAAATGGTCGCAGTTTAACGTCGTGCCCGGGACAATTTATAATTTATTTTTTATTTTTTTATTTTTTATTTTTTTGTGTGATTTCGACTGTTCATGCTTCTCTTTTTGGGTTTCTGAAAAAAATATTTATTCATAATTAGATTCCAAAAAGTTCGGCTATGAAATGTTTTAATTTTATTCTTTTTATAGGTTTAGTGAAAATATCGGCTATATTATTCTCAAACATCACATAACTAAGAGTAATAGATTTTTTACTTATTTCATCCCTTATGAAATGATATCTGATATCAATATGCTTCGACCTTTGATGAATCATAGAATTATTTGCTAATAAGATACTGCTCTGGTTGGCACAATGAATTACTATAGGTTTATTTTTTTACTTAGATCTGGTTTTAAAATAGATTTTAGAAGGGCGTTCAGAAAAATTGTCTCCTGCGCAGAATGGGTGACCGCCAGAAATTCTGCTTCACAAGTAGAAAGGGCAGCAATTTGTTGCTTTTTAGTTTTCCAAGAAATCATAGGTTCGGTCTTTGACAGTCTAAAACAATGCCCCATTATACGTTTCCTATCCTCAGAGTTACCCCAATCTGAATCCGAAAATCCTTCTACATTTAGAGGATATGTAGTCTTTTTAAATATTAAAGATTGTTCCTTGGTTCGTTTTAGATAACGAAGGATTTTTTTGCACGATTAAGGTTCTTAATTGTTGGTCTCGATAAGTTTTGAGATAGATTTGTTACAGTGTAACATATGTAAGACCTAGTTGCGGTCATCAAATAGATGAGGTTTCCAATCATTTCTCTGTATAATCGATAATCTATGGATTTTGTTTCAGTCTTTATATTTTTATTTATGTCCATTTCAACGGGAGTTGTACGTGGTTTGCCATCTTGCATTCCGAACTTGAGCAGAATTTTACAATGTACCGTGATTGGTTCATTGTTATAGTTTCATTTTCACAGGTAAATTTTATACCGAGGAACCATGACAGTCGTCCAAGATCAGCCATTTAAATTTATTTATTTAATTTATTTTTAACATCTTTTAAAGTGTTGTCACAGTCAACAATTTATTACCTACATTTTTGGTATACATGCACGCGTCTACGGGACATTGCTTGGATTCCTATTCTATTAAATAATTGTGGAGTGTTAAGTTCCAATTGTGAGCACTTTATCTTAGTCCATATAAGGATTTATTCAGTTTCCACACTCAATTTTTATTTTTCAAATTTCTCTAGAGGGTAAATATAGTTTTCACAGTCAATCGGAGCATTTAAATAAGCATTTTTGACATCCATTAGATGTATTTTTAAATTGTATGGAGCGGCAAGCCATAATAAACTTCTAATTGTCGTTAAATTTTTCGTTGGTGAAAATGTTGCAAAATATTCCACTCCAGAAATTTGTAAAATACCTTTTGCAACAAATATTGCTTTTAAAGTTTCACTGCCAAAGCTGTGATTATTGGAAATAAACCCAGCGTGAAGAAATCATATTTTTATCTGTTGGTTTTGCCACTATTTCGTATGTGTTATTTTCAGATAAAGCTTTCAATTCGGATATCATAGCCGTTTTCCATTCTTGGTGATTTTTTGAATTAATCGCCTCATTATAACTTTCCGGTACGCTTTTCAACAAGTAACAGTAATCCACTGCATACTCTTGTATCTTTTCAATTTTTAAAATGTCTGCCCTTTTTCGCTCCCTTATCGGGTATCGACGTGTCTGGTTAATATCTTCGCCAGTAGTTCTACTGTAATTGTCGTCATTATTAATGTTTTCATTGTGATCGATTAAGATGCTAGGTAATATTTCTTCACGTTTTTCATCCACTGGATCGCCATTTTTTAAATTTAATGTATACTTTGAAATTTACATATCTAACTCTTTTTATGGCATTTTGGGCTGGAAAGTAGATTAAATATGCTGGACTGTTTTCATCGTAACCTACGAAAATATCTTTTCGCTTTTACTATTTAGTTTACTAGTATTTTCTAAAAATGCAAAACAAGCTGAACCAAATATATGCATTCGATTCATTTTGGGTTTTACACCACAAAACGCTTTATACGGTGTTTTGCCTAATCTTCTATTGGACGATCTATTTCTGATATATGGTGCTGCCATTAAAGCGCACGCCCATAAACTATGCGCTAATTTCGATTCGATAAGTAGACATCTTGTCATCTCAAAAAGTGTTCGCCATGTCCTTTCAGCGGTGCCATTTTGGAAGGGAGAATACGGCGCAGATTACTCGTGTTTAATACGATGGTTAATTAATAGAAGATTAAAATCTTTACTAGTAAATTCAGTCCCATTGTCTGAGCGAATACATTTTACCGAGCCGTACGGGGCAATTTCAGCTAAATATTTCTTAGTGGCGAGGATAGTATCGGATTTGTTTTTTTAGAAAATAAACTATAATTAAACCGGAAAAATCATCAATAAAGTTCAAAACGTACCTTAGATTATTTCTTGCCATCGGTCTGATCGAACTTGCCAAGTCACAGTGCAAAAGTGAGAGAATTTTCGTGGCTTGTTTGTCTGGCGTTTTGCTTATATATTTTGTCATTTTCTCCTGTGCACACACCTCACAATTTGGAAGATCGTCTGAAGGCATTATTTTCATGCCTTCGACTACATTTGGTAATTTTTTAAATATCAGCTGTATTACAGTGTCCTAGAATTTTATACCAGGTTTCCAAGTCGTGACAGACACTTTTTGAGGGAACCATACTTTTTAAATAATATAGTCGACCATTTTCTTTAATGTCAAATACAGTTCCATTGGGGTATATCAATTTTGACTTGTTTTGGCCAAACTTTATATTCGCGCCTTGTTTAATGGCAACCTGCACGGAAATATGTCTTACTTAAATGTAGGTATGAACAGAGCCTTTTTTAGAATACAGTTACAAATTTCGCCTTTACTATTTTTTAGGGATATTTTAGCATCGCCTTTTTTCAAGACTATATCATTTATTTGACTACCGTCGGCAAGTTCAACAAAATGACTTTGTGGATTAAAGTTTGATCAAAATTAATAAAATCAGATTCCTTGGTGATAACGTTCGCTGTAGCACCACAGTATACAAGGAGATTTTTACCGTTTGTGGTATTGCCAAAGTTACATGTGAATAGAAATGTATGTTCTTCCTCAAAGTTCTCAACGTTTTTTACGGAGTCCATTTTAGAGCGTTTATATCGACATTGGAAACTTTTGTGGTTGGATCGTCCACAATTATAGCAGATAATTTTATTCTTTTTCTTGGGAAAATTACTTTTGGGGAACACGTTGCGGTGAGGTGCGTAATTTGGCAGTGTCTGTTTTCGAGAAGCATTTTTGAACTTCATAATATTGCTGGAGTTATTGTCCATGAGCATCCGATTCGTCACTTCGTAACTACGCAATGCCACTTTAAATTTACTGAAATTTATGGGTTTGTCTTTTTGCATTATAACAGTTATAAATGGTTTAAAATCGGCAGGAAGTCCCTTGAGGGTCATTGAGATCAATAAGCTATCGCTTATTATTTCACCTGAGAGTTTTAAGGCATTGAGAGTTGTTTCTGCCCTTATAACGTAGTCGGTAATAGTTTATCCTCGTTACGTTTCAGAGACGTTAGTTCTGTATATAGTGATATAATTTTCGGTTTCCCTTTTGATAAATAATGTTCAATGCTTTCCGTCCATCATCCAAGGTATCTCTTATAATCAGAGACAGACTTCTTTCATCTAAGAATTGAATCAGTTCTGCAAAAACAGTCGCGTTCTTTCCGAGAAATTCGGGGTCGTTAGGATTCTCTGTGGAGATTGTATCACTTTGTGTAGATTCCGAATCCTAAGATACCCCAGTAATTTTTCCTGTCACAATTCGAATTTAGATTCCAAATCGTTTAAGAAAAGACGATGGCTGGGCGCATAACCTGTTAAGTGTTGAGATATTATGTTGAACAGAGATGGCGGTGAAGAAGCAGTGTAGTACGACCCTGGGTGTAATTGCCAGTAACAACGATGGCGGCGAAGAAGCAGTGCAGTTCAGATCAGATTCTGAGTGTAATTGCCAGTAACAAAGATGGCGGTGAACTGATTGAATCCAAAATTCGACAATTTTTATAGTAACTTTAGAAGCTTTTCATTTGTTGCTCACCATGGCTCGTGGTTATAAAAACGATCGTCCAAATCATTGGTCTCATACTCCCATCACTTCTTGCTTTGCGGTGCGTTATTACATTTGCGATTTTTCTCCTTTTTGTTTTTTCCTGTTATTTTATTATAGTCGTTTTTTCCCACATGACGCCCTTCTTCCTGCTTTTTGACTGTTATTTCTTAACAGTTTGCAGTTTGTGGACTTTTTTATTAACCGTTTCTTTAACAGTTCGTCTATGCCCGCTTCTGCGGGCCAGACGCCTATTGTCGTCGACACGATAGAGACGGAAAACGGTACACCTTCCGCTCCAAACACTTGGACTAAACCACCGAAAGTGGACATTAATGTTAAAGATTTTGTGGAAATGGCGAGACAATGCCTGGAACTCGTCACCGATACTTGACTGATTATTGATTTACCAAAGTTATAGGAAATTCCAAAAAAGTGCCTAACACTATTTGTAGTAGACCAAAGGACAAAAAAGGTCACAAGAGTGAGCTCGGACATAATCATCAACCTTTTGGTATCAGCAAGCTTCAGACCCTTACGCATCGTAAAGTGTTAGGGTTACAACACTTGGAGTGCGCTCTTTAATTCATCAGAAGAATGCCTAACCATCTCACAAAAAGAAATCATCACGCAGCAATATATACTAAGAACTGAGTATATGGAGAAAGGCCGAACCACGGGTTCAGTTTTTATGTACTTCACCACATCGAAGGAGAACACCTTGCCGCCTTCTTTTTTAAATTCACTGAAATGATTTCTGTACAGGTTAACGAGTTCCAAGGTGTATGGTCCCTCGATATCCTCCTCTATAAGGAAAACTTTATCAACGTTCCTTTCTTCCTTGAGGTAAGAGAAGAAAAACTAACCATCATAGTGGCTGGCAGGCGACCAACCTGCTGGAACTGCAGTGAGATTCGGCACCTTACGTCTGAGTGCCCCTAAAGAAACCTCCACCAAACCCCAAAAGACTCATTGGACACCACTTGGGAATCACAACATCAGCAAGTGTTCCCAACCTTCCTCCCCACGAAACGACCACGAACCCAGACGAGATCCTCAGAGGAGAACCTTGGCAGATCGCCCCTGGATGCCTGAGCCTCGACCAAATGAAGGAAGATGCAATGCTCAAGAACGACCCCGGAAGAGAAAAATACTTCGAAATTGTCAATCTAAAAACAATTAGACTCTCAACGGCCAACACCCAAATCCCCTTGCAAACCACCTTCTCCGAAACCAAGCTCAAAATCGAACTACAACCCAATCACAAAGTCCCACACAAAAGTCAAAACCACATCTTCTCCTAAAATGCCTCCTCCCGTTTCGGCTCCCAATGCCCTTAAAATGCCAAAGTTAATTCCTCTAAGCCCGATTAAGAAATCTCGCACTCGTGTCTCCTCTGTTTTTTCCACGTCAACCACCCCGCATACCTTGCAAAACACCCATCCCCTACCTTCACTCCCATGGCTACCGGTAAAAGCCCCTCCCTGGAGAAAAGACTGCACTATTTACCCGGAAGGAATATATGTAAGATTAGCGACCCCAAAATTAACAACTTGATCTACTTCAGGGGGGTCGATTTAACCAAACTAAGGGACTTAAGCGAGGTGGAAGGCAAGCCAGTTGAAGACCCCAGCAATTTCCCTAACGCAAAGTGAGATTTATCAGTTATTAAGAAAAGAGTAGAGGCAATGCTAGATGAAGCCAATAAATCTTTTAATCTAGATTTGCCCCTAGCAATCTTTAAAGACACTGATATGAAGAATTTACGGAAGTGTTGTGTTGGGATGTCCCCGTCAAAATGCACCCTTCCCTGTATAGGATAGCCAAATAAACCTATCCAACGCATGTCGGCGGTATCTCTCGTGATGGACTCATCGACACTCAGATGGGTACGTATTCCCTCACGAGAGCCATCGGCACGCTTACGTCCGCGATGTTCGTTTCTGGTTCTCAACCCTAATGCACAATCATGGATCTCAAGCTTGCTAGTGTGAATGTTCGAGGGCTAAGGCCCGACGCGCGAAAATAGCGCTTGAGTTTGGACCTGCAGCACCTCGGAATGGATATTTATTGCGTGCAGGAAACCCACTTTATTCCTGGTGACCATTTACGCGCGCTATCTAAGACCTTTAGGGCTTACTCAGTGTACTTTAATTCTTTCTCTAGAGGGGGTTACTGGCTAGTTAAAAGGTACCTAGATGCGTCGTATGACCCGTGCTACATGGATTGGGAGGGAAGACTATGTGTTTTGGATGTGTTTTGGATGTTACCATAAAAGGTAGGGCGTTTCGTCTTATTGGGGTTTATGGCTGCGTTTTTTCGGCGAGTCGAGCAGTTCATGGATACTACTTGAACGGTTATTTTAGCGGGAGACGGAAACGCGGTCCTGGATTCCGAGTTACATCGATTTGGGTTACCTTTTAGGGGAACTAACAAAGATCGGGGTGCTGTTTTATTTCGTGAATTTGTGGATAAGTTTGATCTTAGCGACAAATTCCGAAATGAAAAGCCCCGTGACTTAATGTGGAGCCGTGTCTACCTGTCCGGTACAGCTCTCGAGCTATATCGACCGGTTTTTAGTTAGGCGAGTCGACGTAGGAGTATTGAATTGTCCAAGTTTCCACAATATAGTTTACTCGGATGACAGACTTGTTCGTGTACGGGTAAACTTAGACAGACCTAAGCCTAGATTAGCTGGTTACTGGAAGCTCAACCCGTCGTTGTTCGATATGGGGGGCTTCCGTGACGGGCGATTACTAGCCCTACAGCGGGAATTGACGGGGGCCATCATTGAGAATAAGTAGTGGGTAAAAATTAAGGAAGCCATTACATCCTTTTCTGCCAACTTTAGCAAAAGACTCAACCTAGATTCTAGAGCAGCTAAAGCGACACTAGAGTCTAGATTAGATTGGGGGTGGAGAAGGGGGATAGTGCTAGCGTTAATATAATTAAGGCCCAGCTTGCCTCCCTTACTGAAAAGGAGCACTAAGATTGGAGATTAGGGCTAGGTTAAAAAGAATGCCCCAGAAAGCAATAAACAGAGGAGCTTCGGCAAGCTTCTGATAGGCACATCGCCCGTGTCACATTGCTGTCATTAAAACAGTTCGACACCTATTTGGCTGACTTTTCTCGTCTTTCGACGACCGAAGCGGCTAGGTGTGAATGTGGTATAACGAAGGATGAAGTCATTGAAGCCTTAAAGCGGGTCGGCCTTAATAAGTCACCGGGGATCGATGGTCTGCCTTACGAAATGTATTTGACGTTGTCGCACATCTTTGTCCCTTTGCTAACGGTTTTATTTAACTCATGGTTTAGGAACGGCTCAATCCTCAAGTACTTTACATGGGTGTAATAAAACTTGTTAGCAAGAATAAAGATGGTGGGGATGGGTTAGGTAATTTTCGGCCCTTAACGATGCTTAACGCTGAGTTAAAGATTTTGGCCAAGATTCTCGCAAATCATCTGCAGCTTGTCCTGGCTCGTCTTATTAGCCCCGAGTAAACGTGTACCGTGAAGGGCAGGACAATCCAGGATAACTTGCGCACGATACGCATGATGATAGAAAAAGCCGACACTGACGCCGCGCTGATCAATTTAGATCAGTCCAAAGCCTTCGATAGGGTTGACGATCAGTACTTGGGGGCTGTTTTGTCGGCGGCTGGTTTTGGCCCGCAATTTCACTCATGGGGTTCATCTTCTCTATGCTAACCCCGCGGTGATGGTAGAAGTGAATGTGAATAGGTCGAGACCTTTCAGTTTGTCACGTTCAATTCGTCAGGGGTGCCCCTTATCACACATGCTGTATGTGCTTGCGATCGAGCTTTTTTTTTGCGCAGGCTAAGGGTGAATCTGGTCCTACGCGGAATTGCTTTGCCAGATGCGGATGTCCAGGTAAAGTACTCCGCCTATGCCGACGACGTAACTGTGCTTGTAACGAGTAATGCTGAGATTAGTGTCGTCGGTGTAGAAATTAGATTGTATGAAACGGTAACAAGGGCCAAAATTAACTGCTATAATTAATAAAATTTTTATTCCCCCCCTTTTTTTCCTATGGGTTTTAATTAGTTTATCATGGTATGATGTTCTTATGGTGATTGACGAAGGATTTATACGCTGATGGATATATAGTATGAATGCGGTATTGTGGTGACAGTAGAGTGAAAGTAGGCACTAGTTAGGTTAGATTCGTTAGCATTAGTCAAAGAAGACCGTCCCTTCCCCTCCACCCTCATGTTCGGCCTTGTGCCATTTTTTTCTAGTTTTACTTTTTATTTGTAAAAATTTTGAAAATAAATATTTACCCCCCCCCCCACCAGGAGTCAAAAACATTTTACAATCTCACTGAAAGGTAATTCTAAATTCTGAGTCTCCGAGGTAGCTTGGTAATATCGTAAAATATTGTTGCTTGTGTATACTTTTAGTTCGTTTGTTTTATTAGTAAAATAATATAAAATGGTCATATATTTTCTCTACATTATTATTAATTCTCGTCTTTTTTATTCTCGTCTATTCTTTTGTCCTTTTAGTCTTCTTGATCTCTCACATATTTGACTTTTTGTCATTTTAATAAGATTTTTGTTTCTTATAAATATGTAAATAAATGTACATATTTGAACGAAAATTCACGTAAATCAAAGGAAACTAATAATAAATATATAATGCATTTTTACTGTTATTATATTCTTACAGTTATTATATTTTTACAGTTATTATATTCTTACAGTTATTATATTTTTACAGTTATTATATTTTTACAGTTATATTTTTACAGTCATCATATTTTTACAGTTATTATATTTTTACAGTTATTATATTTTTACAGTTATTATATTTTTACAGTTATTATATTTTTACAGTTATTATATTTTTACAGTTATTATATTTTTACAGTTATTATATTTTTACAGTTATTATATTTTTACAGTTATTATATTTTTACAGTTATTATATTTTTACAGTTATATTTTTACAGTCATCATATTTTTACAGTTATTATATTCTTACAGTTATTATATTTTTACAGTTATTATATTTTTACAGTTATTATATTTTTACAGTAATTATATTTCTACAGTTATTATATTTTTACAGTTATTATATTCTTACAGTTATTATATTTTTACAGTTATATTTTTACAGTCATCATATTTTTACAGTTATTATATTCTTACAGTTATTATATTTTTACAGTTATTATATTTTTACAGTTATTATATTTTTACAGTAATTATATTTCTACAGTTATTATATTTTTACATTTATCATATATTTACAGTCATCATATTTTTACAGTAATGCTATTTTTACCGCTATTATATTTTTATAGTCATCATATTTTTACAGTCATTATATTTTTACAGTTATTATATTTTTACAGTTATCATATTTTTGCAGTTATCGTATTTTTACAGATATTATATACAAGTTTAAATGTGAAGATATCACATATGAAACTTTCGACCGGCAAAGGAATAGCGACTTCAGTTTATATAAATTTTATTTTTTATCCGAATTTTTTTTAATTGTTGAAATGAATATTGGCTTTGAATATATCAAGACTTGAGAGCTATAACGTTCGATGTTTCTAGCCAGCAACAATCTTTACTATTGATTATTTACTATGGAATATATAACCGAGGATATTCAATAACAGCATCAATTACATTTAACGCATAATCACATCTTGAAAGTTTTTTCTCGCATTTCAAGTATTTGTTAAAAAAAGAAGATATTTATTAGTGATAAGATCTTTGCGTCTTACACTCATTCTCAACATGGGACGATTTCGTCCTCGGGACAAAACGAATATAACTTTACGAAAAAATATCTCATAAAATTGTTTTAATTACAGAATTCTTGTTTTGCGTAAATGTTTTCATAATAATATTACCGTTTTGTGAATAATCTTTTTTTTATCAATAATTTTGAAAAAAAGGGAGATATGAATTGAAACGAATCGACCAATAAAAGATTAAAATATGTGCATGTGCATGTGCATACGTAGGTGTGAGAATATTAGAGAAACTATAAGCATCTTTCATTCGTATTATTTATTTAAAAAATATTTAAAATAAGTAAAATTAATTATTTCCAGTTAAACTTTGGTTTTCTCTTAATTAATGGTTTGTAAAATATCTAATGGTTTTTGGAGATGACCTTTACATGTTTTGGTTTATTGTTTTCATTTTGAGTATATTTTTTATTTTTTTAATTTTTATTTTTATTGCATTTTCACCCCAAACAAGGCACATTGCCACTTTGGTGTAAGGCCTACTATCAGGGACATAAGCATCACGGGTACTGTGTAGGGAGTTGGGCAGCAAGATATCGGTTCACATTACACTTGAACTTCTGCATGTCAGTACAGTTGGGGAAGCAGAGGCCCGGAAGGGAATTCCAAAGTCTAGTGGTTCTGGGGAAGAAAGTACTGGAGTAGAAGGCTCTCTTACATCTAGGGATCTCTACCGTGAAGGGGTGGGATTTAGCTGCTTGTTGAGAAGGGGTGATTTTCAGATCGTCTAGTGTGGCGTCTGTCCGCAAACGAAAGTCAGGGAGGGGGTGGTTATCAGAGTCCAGTGTGGAGTTGGAGGCAAACCGCCTGGCAAGCATGTTAGCCTTCTCAGTTGCAGAGCAAACAACCCCATAATTGTTGGATAGTGGGGGAATTGTTGATTGCCCATTATTTACTACACTGTTGTATATTTTGCAGAAGTCTCGGGTTCCTAATTTCTGTGCTTCGATGCGTTTTTTTGGTGGTTTAACACTTATCAGAACAAAAAAGGGAACGAACTGCATACTTTTCTCAGAAAGATTCGCTACATGATTGACAATGGAATTTCTGCTCAGGGGTATGATTGCTCCGTTGTATTAACACATGAGTGGAATAGCACATTATACATGTATATCGCTAAGGATCTCTTCAGAGATACATTTATTTTAAAGAAGATAAAATTGTACGTTCTGCCATGATTTCCCTACGAGAGCAGACTTTGATATATTTTGATATATTTTGTATGGGTTGGGTCTTGTTGAGGCCTTTCAGAATCAAAAATACATTCAAACATGAACGCCGAATAAAAACAGTATCAGCAATCCATTACTGGTAGCTTAAAGAAAGCGAAAACTCTCCAGTAGTCAAGTGGAAAATATTACAAGACGTCAGTACTTGTAGAAATCTAGACGTGAAGATTATACCCGAATGAAAAATTTGAAATTCTAAACTTTAACGACCTCCCCAAACTTATCAAACTGTAGAAGTGAAATAACAAACAACTACGTACACAGAATGCGCATAATAATAATGATAATGAAATAAAATAATTCTTAAATAAAAACTCACCTAAATCAACATTTAAAATAGAAATAAGAAAAAAAGGCACGAAGCACGTGCGTATTAAAATAACCTAATGACAGATTCACAGAAAAAAGGTTGAGTCACTCCTATACAAAACAGAACAAAAAAGAGAAGGTAAAAGTTAGCCAGACCTTTGTCTGAGAGAAGCCATGTCATTGGCTAATAGAAAGATTAACCCGTGCTCGAACATAACGATGAATATGATTAGTTAATTAGCTAAAGTAAACAGCACGTTTATATATAAAACACTCGCTAACACATGAATCCATGAATTTTAGCCTAACAGTTACTTTTGGGGATGAAACGCGGAAGACTCTGTGCAGTGTAATTGACATATATTTTTTCATAAATTTATGTGAAACAGCGAAACAGTACTGTATGTGGATGACTATATATATACTTTATACTATATTTCACAGCTGATCAGTGCGGCTAGATAAGCAACTACCTCAACGCAAGATCGAAACCCGATCGCCCAAATGACAGTCGGGACTTCTAACCGTTGAGCTATATGGCTGCTGCTATACGGGCAGTGAATTAACAATGTTTTGACATTGTCCAACGTACCTAAGCTCAATTTGTCTATACAAAGAACATCGCTTCATACGTTAATGGTAATCACTCCCCAAATGCTCAACCTAAGATAGGGAGCATTATAGTCATTCACATTCAGTACTGTTTCGCTGTTTCACAGCTCACCAGTGCGGCTAGACAAGCAATATATATATAATATATATATATATATATATATATATGTATATATTAAATTGTAATTCAATGAATTTAAAAAAACTCTCATTGAAATGAAATGAAGTGGTTGAGTTTCATATCAAAGAATTTTTATTATTCTAAGCAAGACAAAGAATGTTTTAGAAAGTTTATCTCCTTAACCTATAGGGTTTCGATGTCTACCATCTCATCAGAGGAGTGAAAATATTAGCAAATAGTTATAAAGGTATGCACCCTATTTGCTAAAGTCAGTGAGACATGGAAAGTCAAAGTGAAAATAATATATTTATCAGAAGTCCTGTAGCAGGAGTATACTCCTGCTACAGGACTTTGTCTTGCTTAGAATAATAAAAATTCTTTGATATGAAACTCAACCACTTCATTTCATTTCAATGAGAGTTTTTTGAAATTCATTGAATTACAATTTAATTTATTTGCTCTATCTTGAATATCGAGCAATTCTCGTTTAGATGGGATAACTTATAGAATATTACTGCCAGTAATATTTTGTAAACCTACAATCTCACGTTTACATAACCACTGATTGTTAAATAAAAACTACTCCGAAGTATATATGTATATATATATATATATATATATATATATATATATATATATATATATATATGTATATATATATATATATATATATATATATTAGTTTATAAATCTACAATAATTAACACGATTGCTCCGAAGATCTAAAATAGAATCTATAAACTATCATTAGATAAAACTATGTTCAACCAAAATGCTACTTTTTTACTCACTCCAAACAAATCCCAGTGTCACTCGAATATGTGACAAAATTTGCAATGTGGGGAGTTGTTTACATGTCACTGAAACTTGTGTATGCCATTACAGTCAGAGAATCAGTGACCCGGAGAGGAAATTCCAAAGTTTAGTAGTTCGAGGGAAGAGATTAGTAGCACATCCACCAGCCCAAATGTTGCACAACTACTTGATGCATAGGCGAATGATCGGCAGTTAGAGTTACAGAATACTTCCAGATGTAGATACTTGCTAGAACTATAGAGAATGCCTACCTTCTTTGCAGCAGACTTAGCAATGCTCTCAATGCATTTGTTCCAATTTATGTTACTTGTGAAATTTAACGGAAGTGTTTGGACGAAGAGCTTTCAGGTAGTGTATCATTAGTCACTGAGTGGTTGAGAAGGTTTATTGTAATTAGTAAAAGAAAAAAACTTAGTCTTGACAGCATTAAATGTTACCATCCATTTATGTCTCCATTTCACTACATACTGAAGGGCTTCCTCTAATATTTCAGCCTTTTTCTTTTTAGATATGTGTTCATTCATTTTCCTTCGTGCCTAGTATAGTGCTGTGTCATCAGCAAATATACCAATCTCGGAGACAATGTTGACATATATGTTTGAGGTCATTTATGAATATGAGGAATAATAGTTTCAAGAATCAACTTCTGAGGTATAACCAGATTTCTATCATGCTGTTTTGATGTGCGACCCTCGAGAACAACCTTAATTTTACTCTTAATAATGCTATATGTCAAAGGCCTTAGATATATTTAGGGCTACTGCTCTTGCCTCCCATGCCATTATTCAGTGCATGACATATACTTTCATAGATTACAGTTATGATATTTTCAGTAGAACAAGCTTGCCTAAATCCATACTGTTGGTAGGAAAGAAATTTATTATCTATGAGGTAATGAACTAGTGCGTGATTAAGGACTCAAAGATTTTGGCGAAGAGATGAAGGAAGCTCATGGGGATATATTTTAGTGAGTGAATTCTTTTGCAAAAATTCTTGTAGACTAGTACCATAAAAGCAATTTTTTAGCAATATTTTGTTGAAGAGTTTGAAGAGAAATGGAGCATCCTCAGCGAAACATTTTCAATAGTATAGCTAAGATGAGATCAGTGTTATATGCATTTGTTGTGTCTACGTTTTGTATGATATCACGAACTTGAAGAGGACATTTCCAGATTATCAAGTTTAATTTCTGTTCGCAAAATAAAATCTGGTAAGCATTAGAGAAATTCTAATTTTATTACTCAAACTCTAGTCAAAGGCAATTTCGATATCATTATATTTATAGCATCACCTTTATATTTCACCCCTCTTACATATATATATATATATATATATATATATATATATATATATATATATATATATATATATATTACAAACAACTAGTATATATAAATCATTAGTTTACTTAGAGCTACCAAGCTGTTTTTAAACGGGAGAGTACATTTTTGGTCCTATGCAAAAAGTTTTGGACAACTTCTTGCCTTTTATTTCGGAAATTTTACTTAGATATTATTGTATGCTATAATTCGAAAGTGCAAAGGTTATAGTACGAAGATTTACTTGATGTACGTTTTCTTTCATATTGTAATATTGAACATTTAAATTTGTACTTTGTGGTATTTCAACATAGTTTCGTTGTTGATTTCTTGTTTGTTTTTGCATTAGGTATTCTAAATAATATTATATGGTTACGGAATCTTTCATTGAACCGGCAGACTGTGGGCCCTATTTATTTTCTAGTTCTATTATTTTCAATGACTTCGCATTTATATACTCTGTTTGAAATACGGCATTTACCATCTAAGGGACATCCACAATTGTTTCTACTGTTACGTCTTTTATCTTCAATATTATGATTGATATTTGTCTCACTTACTCCAACTACATTTCCTCGAAGTTAATTGATGTTCAGTAAGATTATTTTACTTTATCATGAATTTACTTTAGAAGAGTTCTTATAAAAAATCTGAAAAAATCCTTCGGTAAGTTATTTATAGTGCGCGCACCTTTATCACTAGATTATCTTATGATGAACAAATATTTAGCAATAAGAAAATATTATAACAAAGTATTAGTTAGATAATAGTGAAATTAATTATCTAAAGTGTGAACCTAATGAACTTAATGACTCAAGGGGGTAAGATTAAAGCAGGGATATCATCCCATGTTATATCATAAAATATAGCTTAGCGTAGTCTTTGACATAAAAGTTTTAAAATCAAAATAATAGGAACAAAAAGCTCTAATCTGAATATAAAAAGAACCCCACATAAACATCTCGGAAATAATAACAATGAGAAATACAAGCGTGGAAATTGTATATGGCTTAATCCACCTTACAGTACACAGTTCCTGGAATGTAAAGTAGAAGGATCTAATAAAGTAATGCAAATATAATAATAATAATAATAATAATAATAATAATAATAATAATAATAATAATAATAACAATAATAGTATAAGTAATAAGTCTTTGGTTACTATATATATATATATATATATATATATATATATATATATATATATATATATATATATATGTGTTTGTGTGTGTGTGTGTGTGTGTGTGCTTGATTAGCTTATTAGATCTTTCTATAAGTTAAATTTGAATTCACACATTTTAAATATTTTATCTGTTTCAGTGCATGAATAAGATTAATAAGTAACACATAGTCAGGGTAGTGTTTTCCGTCTTAGAAGCGTTGGTTGAATCTGAATTTTAATTGAAATACTTATGAAATACGTTTAAACGCCGAATTGAAACGCAATATTATGAAACTAAACAAGTATTTATTCAATTTAAATTTTAAATTCAATCACCGCTTCTAACATGGAAAACACTATTCTGAATTTCAAATCGCATTCTTCCGGCATTTCAAAAACAATACGTGGATCTTTCATTATTATTATTTTTTTCAACTTAATATCATGTCGAGGAAAAATATCAAAAAAATAAAAAATTCTGACAAAGGAGTATAATTCCGAAATATATTTATTTTAAACAAGTAAATAATTGTTTAATTTCATAATATTGTGCTGTAATTTGGTTTTCAAACGTATTTAATACGTCTTTCGATTATTTTTTTAAATAAATATTCATCTTTAGAATGAGAACATCATAAAAAAATAATTAATATATTTAAAATTAATATATCAAATCTCAGTTAACTAATATTCAGAAGTATAATTTCAGTAAAATCAGTAATTTAGATTATTTCCCCTGCTATTTAGTATGCATGCGGGGTTTTCAAACATGTCTAGACGACGAATTTGCGTACGTTATAATCTAGGTCATGCTGTGTTATTGGCGTGTCAACACTTATATTCTTGAGATTACATCCGGTCTGTATGGTTTTATGTAGGATATGTTAAGGAATACCTGTGTGTATTATGACTTGTGTGTATAGATTTAGATGTTGAATACCTATAATTCTGTAATGTGCAATGATAATTAATGGCACGCTTAAAAAATCTCTACTTCTCACCCGGTTGTTACAACTTTGGAAAGAAGTTAGTTTTGCCAGGTTATAATTTTCTGTTTCATTAATTTCTTTCAGATAGTTTGATATTTAGTTGAAAGACATCTTTGAATTGCGCCAGCACAGAAACAAGATTTTATTTTGGCGTATGCCGCTTCATAAATTCACACACACATACACACACATGCACACACACATACACACATATGCATATATATATATAGAGGTTGACTCTCTAGAAACGGATGTTTTTAATGAAAACAAAGCTGCGGATATTTCAACAAAAATTTTATAATGTTCATAAAAAACATTTACTAAACTATGCCATTATGGAATATTTAGAAGCGACAAATTATGTCTGAAAAATCCCTTATTCAAGGAGAGCAAGGAACGTTCTAAAAATATCCGTTTCCTATATATGTTTATACTCTTGCATAAACCTCGTTAAAAATCTCATTCTGTAACAACTCTATATAGAAAAATCTACCTTGCCGTATAATCAGTTTTTTAATAATGAACAAGCGAACAAAAATACGGCTTTATAAAAATATAAGTTGGCACGACCAAAACGAAGGGAGGGAGTAAGTATTTTTTCACAGCGGCTTTCTTTGAAAATTTACCCCTTTCAAGTAATTATCCAATCAATAGGAAATTTTTACCGATTATTAAGTGAAGAATGAACTTAATAATGGTGTACTGTTTTTTTCATAATCGATATTTATAGATATATTTTATGTCTAAAACCTCTTCTTATTTGTGGATACAGATATGCGTTAAATACTTAGACGAAACTGAAAAAATATATTGTATTGTGGGGAGAGTGAGGAGTGCAGATAAAAACAACTGCGCACGTATCACTTTCAATGTTGAAAATCCGAATTTTAAATGTGTTATATTTTTCATCTTGTGTGTTTAAAGAGTGACATTCTTTGAATATGTTAATAATAATTATTATCTTTCAGATTAGCAAAATAAAAGAAAAGAAAAAAAGAAAATATATTTTCATTATTTTTTGCGAAAAATACTGCTTTTAAAACTTTGAAAAATAAATTGATAATTTTCTTTTGGTGAGCCCAATATTGCTAATATACCATAAAATAGAAAATGCTTTGAGGGATCGATACTAAAAAAAGGAAAACAATGAATAAATAACTACGCATTTTGCTAAAAAATACGATAACTTTTTCCGGCAATTTCTTGTTTCATTATGGTGGTCCAATCGTGATAGAAAATGCAAGAATTTTTTCAACACATATGACGCCTAGAATTCCCAAAATGGTCACTCATATGGCACTGGCCAGCCTAATCGTTGCTTAGCTTCGAGAGTTATGTAGGCAATATGCGTTATATAAATATATATATATATTTATATATATATATAAGCGAGATAAGACACTGATAGAATTCAGATGAAAAATCCTGATAGATATTGCTTGAAGTAATACTTTCAAGGTGATCCTAGCAAAAAAGGAAAAGCTCAATATTTAAGAATAGAGCAATATATAAGTTTCGTGGTTAAGTTTTAAATTCTGAAAAAAACAACAACATATAGAGACTTATATTCGATTTAAGAATGTATTGTTTGACAAAAGGAATATATAGAAGGGGTTATTTTAATTTCTTTAATCCAAGGATGTTCAATAATGGCTCATATCATCAGAGGAAATGAAATGCGATTAGCAAAATGTTCAGCTGCGAATAGACGCTAATTTTGCTTTTCAGCACAATTATTGAAAATAGTTTTTTGAGTGGTTGTGGATAATTATAATGAAAAAATTATACGAAAAGAGAAGTTGATACAACCTGGGTAATCCATTATCGGAAGGAGTGCGATGTCCTTCGGGGTTATAAATCCAGGTGGGCAGAAAATAGACCCAGGGGAAAAGTAATATTTCCATATAGCGAAAGCGTATTGCTTCTTATTGATTTTTCGAAAAGTATACGGGACAGTCTTAATCGTTGTTACGTTGAGTGTGCGTTGGTTGATGTAGTCCAAATGCTTTCTCGGTGTTGACAGAGTGTATCCGATATTGGGTGGATATACCATTCCATTGTAATTATCCCCGTTAGTAATAGAATTTGAGCATTGAGTTATGTATGCAATGGACCTCGAAATCAATAGTATAGGTAGCAAAATAGGAAAATAATCCGAGAGATGATATTCAGAACGGTGTGTTGGACGGCTTGCTTCTGGAGTAAGTCCCGGTAGAAAGATAGTTCGCTTTCTTGTTGATAGTGGGCGAGGGAAGCCTTTTAGATGAGGGAAAGAGGAGAGTGAGGTGAAGTAGAGAGGGTAAAGAGAGAGGGGGATGGTTAAAATTGGGCGAGCATACAGGTTCTTAATTGAGTTTTTTTCGGCGGGGGTTGTATTTTAGTATTTTTTAAAAGGGTTGACCTTTTGATTTTAAGTTCAAATAGGAAATGGATATTCTTGGATTTTCAATGGGGGTGTGCGTGATAAGGGATGGGTGTGCTGATTTTGCTGTGCGGATGGGTGAGCGGATGAGGTGGAGATAGAGACGAGTCATGGTCTGAAAATATGGAATGTTTGGAGGGTTACTTATTTAAGCGAGTTTAAGGTTGGGTTCTTTTAATTTTGAGTTTATATTTAAAGGTGACTTAATTAGTTCAGATAAGTCAGTTCATTACGCTTGTTGTCGTAGTGTGATCTGGTTCAATTAAGTTTGTTTAAATTTTATTTAAAATACATATATTTCTGTTTGGAGGCGATCTATGGATGAGTTTGTTTTGTTGTTCGTTGAGTTGGGATTGATGTTTGAGTGAGTGCTTTATATACTGTGGTGAATTAGCTATTTTTATAATGGGGAGAATTGATTTAAATGCGGGACTGGGTATAGGGGTCGCCCAAGCGTGGTTGATTTTAACTATTTATATAATGATTACATGTATATCCATCTGTCAAACCTAAAGATAAGTGCAGATATAAGCACATATATACCTACAGACACACATACATACGTACATATACATATATAGATATACACGTATGATATACATAGTATACACTTACGCACAAGCACTGATCCATACCATGCATACATAAATGCAGACTTATATACACACGCATCCTTATACTAATGCACATGTGCACTCAATTACATCATATATACATATCATAACGCAAACACGCATATTAGAGAAGGGAACTATTTATACAGCCGGGCGAGTATGCATGCACGCGTATTTGAGTGTACAACTGCGCCCATATGCAGGGCCGAACATCGCTATAATCAAATGCAAGCATGCAAGTCATACCCTCTTTTGCATACCATCGTATACACACAACAATAAAGATCTACATAAGTGTTATGTCTAAAAAGAGATAAAGGTGCGCACACTGATATATCTAATATACAAATACAGAGAGCGTGTACCTACCGTTAAAGATATGCGATCATTTGTTGATGTATTTATCTAATGATTCTATTTTAGAGAGGGGGATAATCCCCAATTGCCATTTATATGGTCCAGAGAGATACAGACAGCTAGAGTGTACTAATATACGGCTAAAGTGTGTAACTCCGTTAAATATCCATGCTCACACAAACACACGAATATATATATATATATATATATATATATATATATATATATATACATACATAAACATACATACATACGCTTATACACGCAAACACACACACACGTGCATACATACATATATACACTCCAACACATAATCATATGCATATACACTCAACACAAAACGCACGCCTACAAGCTCACACACACACACACACACACACATATATATATATATATATATATATATATATATATATATATATATATATATACATCCACATATATAAGGAAATGAAATTAATGGAGACAAGATCATGCGCATATATATACATATATATACATATATACACATATACACACATATACACATATATACACATATATATACAGATGTACAGCCATACATATATAGACATGTAAAAACATATACTTGCTCAAACATGCACATGTATAAGTACACATAATACGTAAATATTAACATTGCTACAGCGCATACAACATCGACCCTCTCATGCGTGCATACATATACACTCGTACAAGCGTGAATCCATGCTTATACATATAGGGGCAACATGCCAAAACTAGTTCAGGTATGGTGACTTAAGTGGTTTTGAAGTGGTTATACTTGAAATTTTTCCTGTGCTTGCATAACGAAATAAGCTCATTTTTGGTGTTTATCGTGGCTTTAGGATATGTTATTATTGCAACTGCTTCTGAAGTGCAAAGGTTGCAGAATTTGGATTTAGCGGTGTATGAATTGGATTTTTTCAATGAATCCCATTTTAGCGAGTATGGAATATTCCTATGTTGGAGGTCTTTAATCAGAGTTGTTAGGGAGGTGCCTCTATTGCTATTTGGATTTTCATAATTAAAGGAGCTTATATGGTTGGAAATTCTCAGTTTAATTAGATTTGCCGTTGCGCCAATATACGTGTGGAATTTTACATTTGCATTAATGGTGTTTAAGCTGTTGCGTTTCTACTATGGGTGTGGGATAAACTTGTAGAGGGGGACAGGATGATTAGGTTTAGATTGTTCTCAGGATGGGGTTTCTGAATAACTTGGGTTTTATCATGTGTCTTATTTATGAGGTTGGCATAGTTGTTGTTGATTCAGTAATGTGTTTTGAGTACGATTTTTGGGTGTTCTATCCGTTGCAATTGCTGTTGTGGTTGGGAGTTCAGTGATTGTACATGAATAGATTACGTCCTTGTGCATGCAATCGTTTCTTAAGGGGAAAGATTGCTTGTTTCGGCAATTAAAATTTTTGTGGGTGGAATCTGTCGGGGATGGGCCTGGGCTTTTCTTATTTTAGAGTTGTTTGATGTTATTATCGTTTGTGCTATGTTAGACATAGTGGAGTAAGAGATTTTTATTGAATTTTTATTTAATATAGTGCTGTATCTATGGGATTGTTGAAAGGATTATTCAATTATTTTTAAAAAATTCCTTTTGTATATTAGTTTTTAGATTGGAGCTGCATGGTGGGTTGAACCATATGGATTTCTTTTGGATTTAGTCTTAGACTTTGTGTGCTCTGGATTAGGATTATGCTTGTTCGAGGAGTTACGGATGAGGTTATTGTTTTTCTTTTGGGTCATGTTATGCGTAATTATTGATTTATTTTTGTTGTTTTCCAGTTTGTTACCTATGTATTCTATCTAATCCGTATATCCCGAATTGCGTAAGGCATTATTGTAAAAGGTTGCTGTTTGGCTAAATGTTTTCTTATCGGCTGATAGGCTTGATATTCTTTTTGAGACGGATGGTACTATAGAATAGATAATAGATCTGGGATGATTCGATTGTTCATACACATAGAAAAGGGTAAGGGGAGTAGGTTTCCGAATTTACATTTAAGGAAAAACGTCAGATGTCTTCTTATTAGGATCAACTTCAATAAAAAGGCCATAGTTTCTAAAGAACTCATGTAATTTCTTTACGGTATTATTGTATTTTTGGGTCTGTCTTTTGTGATGAAGAGGGCATCATCTCTATATAGGCCTCCCTGTAGGTTTTTGAATTCTAAGCTGAGCTCTCTTAGCAAGTAAAAACCGATTAAATCGGTAACTTTTGCAGAGTCGGTCCTATCCATTAAAATGTTAAAATTAGATGGGGTATCTTTTCTGGTCCAGTACTTTCCATCAAAGTCAATCAGAGAACACCTAGCCAGAAAGATAAGTTTCCTTTCTAGATCTGTTATATTGGAGTTGTTCTTAGCGAAAATCAGGGCGTTATTAAGAAGTATTGGGAATATAGACAAGTAATAATTACATATATCGAAGGTTATAAAGTTAAGTCTTTTTTATCTTTAAGTTGAGTGAATAATTTGAGGACAGTTTGGGAGCACTGCCAGAGGGGCATTTTATTTTCTCTTTTATCAGCGGTATAATTCTGCCTAAGATTTTCTTACTAACTAGTCCTAAATCAGAGTTTGAGGGACAGGTAAATCTTAACGAGGGGTTGTCTTGGAAATTTTCTTTATGGTCCTTCATTGTAAATCTTGGGGTTCCTGGGGTAACGATTTCGGTGAAATTGTGGAGGTTCATTTGTTTGAGTATTTTCAAAGCATCTGTAGAATAAATCATATAAAACTGTTCATAAAAATGAATTAGATATGATAAATATATCATGTCTAATTCATTTTTATGAACAGTTTTATATGAGTTATTCAATTATTTGTACATAAGCTTCTTATAGGTGGAGTAATCTACCGTGTAGTTTTTTTTTTGCTTTATCTGCAGGTACAAATAGGTTTGGGGTTTTCTTAACTTTCGCAACGCAACAACGAATAAGGATATCCAGTATACTTTTCGAAAAATCAATAAGGAGCAATACGCTTTCGCTATATGGAAATATTACTTTCTCCCTTGGGCCTGTTTTCTGCCCACCTGGATTTATAATCCTGAAGGACATTGCACTCCTTCCGATAATGGATTACCCAGGTTGTATCAACTTCTCTTTTCGTATAATTTTTTCATTATAATTATCCACAACCACTCAAAATCTATTTTCAATAATTGTACTGAAAAGCAAAATTAGCGTCCATTCGCAGCTGAACATTTTGCTAACCGCATTTCATTTCCTCTGATGATATGAGCCATTATTGAACATCCATGGATTAAAGAAATTAAAATAACCCCTTCTATATATTCCTTTTTGTCCAGCAATACATTCTTAAATCGAATATAAGTCTCTATATGTTGTTTTTTCAGAATTTAAAACTTAACCACGAAACTTATATATATATATATATATATATATATATATATATATATATATATATATATATATATATATATATAGTAATTTATAAAATATATATGGCGATTAAGCTTCCTCTTAATCGCCATATATATTTTATAATTTTTTTATAATTTTTTTTATAAATTACTAACTAGCTCTACCTACGTATTGAGCACTTCTGAAGTAAATACTTAAAGTTTACGCATAAATTTATACTGTCGTATATTAATTTTATGTGAGTAAATGAAGTAGTTATACACACACACATACATATATATATATATATATATATATATATATATATCGCTTATGGAAAAAGAATTAAACCTTTTACTTAATTATCAAATCAAACGTTAAAAATACATGGATAAATATAGTTTATTAAGTCCCCCCAATTATCCATACTTAATTTTGAACTATAATTCATTTTTTTTTGTATTAATTTCGTGATGCAAACGTGTAGAGTGATATATACTGTTGGAATTATTTGAAATTCAGGTATTTATATTATAATACTTTTATGTATTCTTATAGCAAATCACCCTAAATTTTATTTAGAGAAAAAAATATTTGGTTCAAAGAGAAAAATGACGGTGAATAGGGTGGTTTTAGAAAATTTAAAATTTAAAATTCTATTAAAAATAGAAGAAAAGTTTTATATTATTATGCTTTTTATATAATAAAATTCAGGCTTTTATCTTTCTGTGGTAAAAAAGTTGCCTAAGAATAATGGATTTTTAGATTTTAATTCGTTAAAAAAAACACCAACAACACCAACTTGGTTTTTCTTTCACTGTTTGGCCGTGCCTAAGTATAAGTCTTTATTAGTACGTTTACAAAGTAAAGTTTATTCGTGTATCTTTAATGAGTCTCTAACTGAACATTCTCTGCTGAAAATTTTCCAAAGAGTGGCAAAGCATTTGTGTAGACTGGGTTTGCCCAATCAATTTTTCGTTCTGATGTTGTCTGCTTTCGTACCTTCGCTTCTTATACAAACGAAAAGATGAATGCATACCACACCTGACGTACTTCAGGATATCTATTGACAACATCAGCTGCGAATGTATGTAAATTACCAGCTCATGATCATACTTAGAATCAACTTTTCATTTCTCAACTCACTATAAATCTTCATAAATTTAAAAACACTCTAGTATGCCAAATATAAATCGATATTGTACACGAGTGCCTATCCGACGTAAAAACGCATGAACAAAATTATCGTTTGTCAGTGTTTACACTAATATTCATACTCATATAAAATAACATCTGGATCGGTGAATTAAAAAAAAATTAGAAAGAAAACATGTCGAAAATAAATAGAAATGAAAAACATATAGATCCGTATAGAACTCAGAAAAAATGGGGAAGGAAACGGGAATAGATTGAAATCGTATTGTTTGAACCTACTATTTGCTCTAAATATTTGACTGTCAGACAATTTTTTCTTCGTTTTCTGTAACGGAACATGCGTTCAGTTTTTCGCGATTATCACGCTACAAATTGCAGACGTTTTGTGCTAGAATAGTCTGTCATAGTTACTTGTTTTGGTGATCGTCATAGCAAATGTATATATATAAAAAAAAAAAACAACAAAAAAAAAAAACTGTCCATCACACCTTTGGTTGCATTCGATATCGATTATAGTCGAGCAAACTGTTTCACACATAAGAGATATTTACTATTTCATCAATACCAGTTGATATAAATGGACTATTTGTAAATATCGACAATACCAACAAAACTGTGTATTGATTATTCGTATTATTTGGATTCTTCGGACTACTGTTCTCATCTTGAGTGTTATTTGCACAATGTTTCAATCGATGTAAACCCTGATCCCCTTCCAGTCTATCTTGTCAAACTCTAGAATCTTGCTGTTGAACTCGGCAATCTTTCCGTCGAACACATGGAATTTCGAACGGAATACTTTATCTAATACACAGGCATGCTCACGTTTCTTTAGTCGTGATTAAGTGATTCGCAAATAATTTTTAGCGTCACCTACACTGAATTTTCAACTCCCGGAAGAGTGTAACTTACAATTACATTTTACAAATATCTACTACGCCACAAGTCCTTGCGGAATTCAAAAATATAATTGCGCATTTATTCTACGCAGTCATAGCTGACAAAGCAAGAGAATGCTACCCTGTAGTTAAATAAAAAGTTATGCTTGAAATTCCGTGCAGATTCCCGAGTTCGAAAGAAATATTCCCAAGTTCGACTGAAAGATTCCAGAGTTCAACAAAACCCTAACCCGAAAAGAGGTCACATCAAGCGAACCTTGTGAAAATAACACTTCCAAATAAAAATAAAAACTGAATAACAATAATAATAAATAACGTTGTGAAAATAACCAAATAAAAATAAAAACTGTAATTCGAGGAATTCAAACAATACAAACCAGCAAAACTACGGCGATCATTTTTGTTGCAATTTATTTTCGTTGATGTATTTCCTACTCGTATCCATGCCGTGCGTGTACCTATCTACAATTTTAAATGGACTTGTCTTTATCTAAACTTTTAACAAAATATTATCTTGAGAATATTTCAAGAGAGATTTAAAGTCTTTGACAAAGAAATTTAAAACAAATTAACTCGCTATCGGAGTTTGTATCGGCATGGAATGAGTCATTTTACCCTTACGCCATTTTGATTTCAACGTATCATTATGTAAAAATATGTATTATTATACAGAATGTTAATTAATCAACATCTACTTTCATAAGGCTGTGTTCTTATATACGTTAACAACAAAAATACACGCAAATATATATCTTACTTCTAGGATGGATTTATCTGGTTCTGGTTTTTACTTGTTCTTATTAACCGTAATGTCACACAGTCTGTGTTAGCTATTTATGTATTAATCTCAAGCATTTCGTTATGTCTCTGTGAGCATTTAGAGAAAGAATGGCTCTTTTAGAGGTGTTGTCATCTAATTTACGTATATGTATGGACACACTACAAATACATTTGCAAATTAAATGGCAGAATAAAAAAATCTAATACTTCCATATAAGAGTAGTAAAAAAATCTAATAATAATAATAATAATAATAATAATAATAATAATAATAATAATAATAATAATAATACAACTGACGGAACAAATCTACCACTCCCGGAATAATCGTAGACTTCTCCCCAAGGAACAGAAAGGACGCGAGAAAGGAAAGAGATGGAACACATGATCTGCTATATATAGACCAAAAAATCCTAAAGGAGGTAAAAAGAAAAAAGAATTTATCCATGGCATTGATGGACTACAAAAAGGCGTACGACAGGATCCCGCAAACATGGATAATAGAATGATTAGAAATTAACCACCTGATGTACATGGACAACTAGAAACTTTTTTCAAGGACCGAAAAGGAAGTAGAGACACTAATAAAAACTACCGGGATCTTCAGCCAAGATATCCAAATGGAGTTTGGTATGGAAAAGTGCGCACTACTCGTTATAAGAAAGGGAAAACTGGAGACAACAGAAGGTATGGAACTACCCAACCAAACGGAGATGAGGGCTCTAGGAGAACAAGATGCCTATAAATACTTGGGAATTCTGAAAGCAGACACCATCAAAGCCATAGAAATGAAAGAGAGAATTGGAATGGAATACCTCAGGAGAACAAGAAAATTTCTAACAACTAAATTATATAGCAGAAGCCTAATAAACGGTATAAATACATGGGCAGTATCACTAGTAAGATACTCTGGGCCGTTATTAGGGTTAACCAAAAAAGAACTGAGGCAGCTCGATCAGAAAACTATGAAACTAATGACCATGCACAATGCGCTACACTCAAAGGACGATGTTGACCGACTCTACGTAAAAAGGGAAGAAAGCGAAAGAGGACTAGTTTGTATAGAAGACTGTGCGCATTAACACATAAAAATTAGAAAAGTACATAACACAAAACACAGAAAGTATAATCATGGCAGCGAGAGAGACTGAAAAAATCGACAAACCAGAAAACGGAGAGATAAAGGATAAGCCGAGACAATAAAAATGGGAAGAAAAACAACTATACGAAAAATTCATAAGGATGACAGAAGATTAACATAATGAAAACACTTGGACATGGATGCGAAAAGGACACATAAACCGAGAAACAGAATCCCTAATGATCGGAGTACAAGATAACTCAATAAGAACCTACCACATCAAAGCTATGGGACATGGACATACAAGCTGATAAACCCACCCAAGCAAGGAAACTGAATGTTGTAACAATTAACAAGAAAGAAAAGTCCTGTCAAATCGTAGACTATACTGTTCCAGCTGACCATAGGGTGAATATCAAAGAAAAGGAGAAACTGAGCAAATATACAGCTAGCTAGCCAGAGAACTGAAAGGGATATGGAAGATGAAGAAAATCAAAATATTACCTATAGTAGTTGGAGCGCTAGGAACAATCCCGAAACACTTTGAAAAAAGAATAGGAGAAATTGGAATCAAAAGAATGACTGGAAAAATACAACAAACAACAATAATGAAAACAGCTGAAATATTAAGAAAATCCCTTGAATGTGGAAACTAATAGACAGGAGCAACAAGCACGAACCAGACAAAATTCTGCAAAGTAGAAACATAAAACACTACATGGAACCAAGAACACTGAAACCGCATATCTATAAGTCCTGTTCCATCCCCACATTGTTGCGATAATGCAAATTTATTTGCAAATGTTATCGAAAGAAGTGGAGATTACTGGAAACCTGGGGAGACTTGTTGACACAGCTTCCAGGGAACACCACAAGCTGTTTTCAGTAAAAGATCTCTGAAGAGCTGTGTGAAAGCTCCTTGTGAGACAATAATAATAATAACATTAATAATGATAATAATTTTGCAAAAGGAATGGCGAAAGTATTAAGGTACAACTTTAATGTTTAAAGTCAAAGGAACTGACCTGATATTTAAGGAAAAAACAAGTAAATCATACAAAATTTTAGACTACTCTGAAATTATAATAATAATAATAATAATAATAATAATAATAATAATAATAATAATAATAATTTTAGAATACAGGTTTTTCTCACTTATAACCTTGAAATATTTTTGAGTCCAAAGATCGAATGCTCGCGTTGGGATCTATTTCAGCTTTGGTTTGTCCTAAAGTTATTCTACCCTCATTTCACTTTTGATTATTATGATTAGCTCTGTACATCAGGTGGTTTTATACCTGATTGCGAGGGACTTTCATATACGACAAATAGTAATAATAAAATAATAATCTATTACTAATGAAAATTTAACATTTGTTTGTCTGCGAAACTTTTTCAATAGTTAATTCAGTTTACTATTTCAGACTAATGTACAGTCTTTAAATGCTGAATGCCTGTTCTTTTGTCATGATATTATTCTTGCAAGCATTTTTTTTAGAGTATTGCAGTATTTGCGCTATTGTAATATGACCATCCTACCAGGATTACCTCATCTTTGGCACATTGTTGTCGGGTAAGGAAACTTGGTTGTGCAGACCAAGCTTTACTCAACTTAAACCCAAGGTACAGCCTGCAATACAAAAGAACATAACGCTCCTGAGACATATTGTAAAGACAGTGACATATGAACAATGTACATATACAACAATAAATAGTGAGGTAAAGTAATGAAAGCGAGACACCCATATGTCTGCACCGATGCTGAGCTTGTTTCCCGCCAGTCTCCAAAACATAAACAAATAGCGAAGTATGAAAATGTCACAGTAACAACAAAGTTAACCTACAAAACCAATATAACATTCTTCCCTCCTAGAAAGAAAATGATAGCACTGTAGGTATGCGCCGACACAGCAGACCTTAGTCAAACTAGAACAGAATTAATAATATACACAAACACATGTACATATCACCCCTCCTCTCAGCCAAATACATCTATACACCTGATTTAGTCCCAGCCATAGCGTATAGGAGGTTTTGAGATACAAGTAGATTTCCTTGTTTCACATGGAGTGTCATTTTCACAGTTCAAGTGTTGTACCTCCTACGCAGCAGTCTCCTCTTGCACTGAGGCTGTCTGATACTCTGCGTTAGGTACCACAGGTGTTAGATGAGTTTGTCCAGGTTCCTTAAGGTAAGTTCCTTGAATAGTTGAGATGTCAAGACACCGGGCTAGATCACGGAGAGATACCGTAGACTCTCGCCCGTCAGAGTACCTGATGGTGGCATTGGTGGGATTGCAGTCAAGAAGTTCAACCTAATCCACAAGAAGGTCATTCTTGCTGCTTCTTACAAACCGTCGCAGCAATACAGTACCAGGTGTCATTAACCAAGAGGGCAGAGAGTTTCCATGAGTCGAACGTCGTTGAAATGTAAAGAACCTTTCATGTAGCGTGGTGTTGGTAGAGGTACATAAGAGTGATCTTAAGGAGTCCAGCACATCTGGAAGAACCAGGTCCCAAAGTTACGGGACTTGAGAGCTAATTTGACAGATTTCCAAACTATGCCATTATATCGTTCCACTTGAGAGTTGGCTGCAGGGCGATATGGGGTCGTGCGACTGGTTGCAACTCCCTTTTGCGAAAGGTAGTCTTTTAGGTCCTTAGACATGAAGGAACTCCCTTGGTCAGAATGAATGTAGTGTAGCATTCCACAAAGAGTAAAGATCTGCTCCAGACATTTTATCACTGTCGAAGTGTTCATATTAGGACAAGGGAATGCGAAGGGGAAGCGTGAATACTCATCAACCACTGTCAGCATATAAGGGTTACATGAAGCAGTAGGTAAGGGTCCCTTGAAGACACCCATATGTATGCACCGATGCTGAGCTTGTTTCCCGCCAGTCTCCAAAACATAAACAAATATGAAAACGTTCGCTAGCAAAGTATGAAAATGTCACAGTAACAACAAAGTTAACCTACAAAACCAATATAACACACATGTATTAGCTGTTTGTATGTTTTAACAAAACATATCTAACTAAAGAAACCATATAATAATAATAATAATAATAATAATAATAATAATAATAATAATAATAATAATAATAATAATAATATCTCCTTAGAAAAAAGTACAACATCACCGTACTGCAAAAGTCAGTTCTGCTTGACGCAGCAAACATCCTATGCCAGGTGCTTTCCATCTAATTGACTCTTTGACTCTGCTCACTCGCTTTAGTATAAAAGCCCTCTCTTAGGGGTAAAAATAAAACGGCATAAAAACATCACAACACTGGGAAGTTCACGAATATAATAATAATAATAATAATAATAATAATAATAAGTAGTAGTAGTAGTAGTAGTAGTAGTAGTAAAGATACACCTCAGTTATGCATCAAGATAAATCGTCGACTATGGTGCAGAAAACTGTAAGGCATGCTGAAATAGACGCACACATAAAGGTAGATTTATACAATGTAAAATATTGTTTTTTGCTTTAAGAATTGTTTTTCATTAGATCATTTGTATTTTTTAAACCCGTAAACATTTCTTTTATTCACAATTTTTTTAACAAAACCAAATGCAACAAAACTGCTAACGGCTGCAATTTCATAATGGTGCATTTCATTATCGATATTCTGATCTCCCTTAGGCTTTTCTTGTCCCACTATATTTTACAAAATAATCAGTTACATGAAAAGAAAATTTTAATTAACACTAACAGATGTTTGTGAATCATATATTTTTGCAGTTTTTCTATTAGCACACTTATCGATGTGTGTAGTGCGTTACCCTTCATAACAAATGCTCAGCCGAAGTAGCCCCAGTTCTCTCCAAACTCTACAACAAATGCCTTAATGAATCTTGCTTTCCGGGCTGTTGGAAAACTGCTTCTGTTGTACCAATATTCAAGAATTCCGGCGAAAGAACTAATCCATTAAATTATCGCTCCATTAGCCTCCTCCCACTTTTTGCCAAAATATTTGAGACCTTAATTAACCATGCTCTAGTCCATCAACTTACAGATGCTAAACTTCTGACTGACCAACAATATGGATTTAGACAAGCCCGTTCCACAGCAGACATCCTAACTGTAATCTCTGAACGTATATACCATTCACTGGACAAAGCGGGGGATGGCAGAGCGGTAGCTCTAGATATATCTAAGGCTTTTAACAGGGTATGGCATGAGGGTCTCCTCAGGAAAATTATATCATACGGTATCACTGGTAGAATACTTAACATAATTAAATCCTTCTTAGATAAGAGAAAAATCCAGGTTGTCCTCGACAGTCGTACATCTAAACAATATGATATAAATGCAGGAGTGCCCCAGGGGTCTATCCTTGGACCGCTATTGTTCCTGATATTCATAAATGACCTCCCCGACAAAATTGCCTCTGAGATGGGTATATATGCTGATGACACCACACTCTATAACAGGCACGACAAGAAAAAAAATGAATACATATCTAAAGAAATGGCAGAAACACTAGAGGATTACGTCCAATCCGTAGTGGAATGGAGACAAAAATGGACGACCACGTTCACTGCCGCCAAGACTAAACTAGTTTCATTCAATAATTACAAGAAACCTTCTCTATCACCTATAGCAATGGCCAACGACTCTTTATCTGAGAGTACATCTTTCAAACTCCTTGGCCTAACCTTCACAGGAAACATGAGTTGGAACAATTACATTGAAGGCATTGCCAGAGCCGCTGCAAGGAAGGTGGGCTCTCTCTACCGTGCTAGAAAACTACTAACACCCGAAAGTATCCTGTGCCTCTATAAGGCCCCGATTCGCCCATGTGTGGAGTATTGCTGTCATATTTGGGCTGGTGCATCTGCTACTAGTCTCTCGCTCCTTGACAAGGTTCAAAAGAAAGTCGCAAATCTGATAGGCCCTGAACTGGCATGTAGGCTTCAGCCTCTGTCCCATCGACAAAACGTTGCATCCCTCTGCCTGTTCTACAAGTATTTTAATGGTGAATGCTCTGACGCACTGCAAGTACTTGTGCCTCCACGACGTGAACACCCTCGACAGACACGACAGGCTGCTAAATCCCCCCCCCCACACTGTAGAGATCCCTAGATGTAAAAGATCTTTCTACTCCAATAGTTTCTTCCTCAGAACCGCTAGACTCTGGAATTCCATTCCAGGTCCCTACTTCCCCAACTGTACTGACGTGCAGAAATTCAAGTGCAACGTGAACCGACATTTTGCTGCCCAAATCCCTACATAGTACCCCAGTAGTTGTTGCCCCTGATAGTAGCCCCCTACACCAAAGTGGCAATGTGCCTTGTTTGAGGTGAAAATGTAATAATAATAAAAAAAAACTACATCTAAAAAAAATGGGTCTAATGCCTTAAATAAACTTGTGGTGAAAGATTATTTTAAGGGTGATCCCCGCAAAAAGCGATATAGAAAACGAATGCATAATGTTTGAATTAACAGAGCAAAAAATTGCAGAACAAGCCGACGGATGATTAGAACGAACGAACGATTATCTTATATTGAAATTGAAGAACGAAAAAGTGAAATTGAGAAAGAAGACTTATATGAGACATGAAAAAACTTGATGAGTTTAAGTGTCGAGGGTAGAAGAAACAACTGAATCTGTAAACGAAAATATTTTCACTCATGACAATCAGACTTTGTAACATGACAATCAGACTTTGTAACATGACAATCAAACTTTGTAACATGCCAATCAGACTCTTTCCACAAAAGAAGTCGTTAAACGTATGATTGAACATGGGAAAAAAAAGAAGATATTGATATTTTCAGATTGTTAGACGAGAAGCTAAGAGAAGTCCATTTAGAATAGCCGCCGACCCTGGAAAGACTGTCACTATGAATATAAATAAAGTCTTGCAATTTTTGTCGGCAAATAATTTAGATCAATGGATTAAAGTTATTAAGGCTGCTGCCAATACGGTGTCAAAATTACTCGGAGTAGAAAAACAGTAAAAAGAATTAAAGAAAAAGCCTTGATGGTGGAAACGTTTAAATGGGCAAATGAAACAACTTAGAAAGGATTTAAGTAAAGTACTAACTGTTGAGCATGGCAAACTCAAAGGTCAGAGTCCATGTGAAAGGCTAACCCATGTTCAATCATACGTTTAACAATTGCTTCTGTGGAAAGAGTCTGATTGTTATAATTTCATATTTCCAGGGCGATAGTCTTTCCCCTTTGCCTTTTTGTCACCAGTTTGACACTTCATTTAAGGAATGTGAAAGCAGGATATGAACTTGGAAAAGGACTTCCGACAGTCAATCATCCACTATTCACGGATGACCTTAAAGTTTTTGGACGGAATTAGAACTAGCTTGATATCCTACTGAACACGACCAGATTGTTTCGTAATGACATCAGGATAGAATTTTACATGAGCATGCTATTCTTCCGATAAAAAGAGGCGCATTCATCCATTTTCATAGCCTTGAACTTCCAACAACAGATCTGATAAAAAATACTGATAACGAGAGAGGCTACACATACATGTGGATACTAGGAGCCGATAAGATGAAAAACATGAAAATGAAAAACCAAGTAACGGCCAAATTGATATCCAGTGTTATTATTCTGAAATAGCACCCCCAAAGTTGGAAAATGCCATTAATGCCAGAGCAGTGGCTATTATTCGATATACCGCTGGTATTCTTAACTGACATATAGATGAATTAAAATGTTTGGACTTATAAACACGTAAAATGCTTACAATTTATAGGGCTTTTGCCAAGAAAGGAGATATAGATCAATTGTACTTACATAAGGAAAAGAAGGTGGTCGAGGCTTACTTAGTGTTGAAGATGTAGTAAATATAAATGAAGAATGTCTAACTAAATATATTTCTGAAAGTGATGAAACTATTCTACGTAAGTGTTGTGGAGATAACGATGGAGTTGAGATATAATATGGACAAACTTCTTAATATAGTTTAGTAGACGTACCCAAACGGAACATCATGTGAACCAGGGCAACGCCGGGTATCCATGCTGGTCTATTATATAAAGGAGAGTGGTTTGTGTGTTGGTGTGTGTGTGTGTGTGTGTTTGTATGTCTGCTAAAAACTTCTGTCATTCGTATACGACGGGGTCCAAATTGGTAGCATCTTTTTTTTTACATAGGCATCACCACTTATCAAGGCCAAGAGGCCACTCGAGGATAAGGGTTAAAGAGTGTACAGTAGAAATTGAACAATATAGTAATCGTGAGTAATGGAAGTTCGGTAAATTTGTTAACTTAAGTGGAACGGCTCATCAAGAACTTGTTTATGTTAGACTTGAAAACAACCATATTGTAGTCAGCTAGAAAGCAGGAAAACGGAGACAATTCCACAGGCGTGCAGTTCTAAGAAAGAAGCTTTGTTCATGGAATCTACGTTTAGATTTAGGCACAGATAAAGAGTGGGGGAATTATTGATAGTTTTTTCAGCTAGACGAGTGTTTCTTGTGAAAGTTTGACGAGGGGGACCATAGATTGAAGCTCAGTCGAACACTTTCCATGAAAATAACGATACAGCAGAGACAAACTCGCAATATCTCTTCTGTGAGATAGAGGTTGCAGGGAAAAGAAAAGGACATATCTTACGAGGCTACGAAGTCTATTTTGAACTCTCTCAAGGCAGGACAAGTCCTTTCTAGCAGCTCCTGACTATATGTTGCAACATTATTCCATCCTAGGACGTATCTGGCACTTATATAGATAGAGAATTGCATCAGCAGTGAGATATCTACTGGACCAATAGAAGGATTCCACCATTTTTCCAGCGGCCTTGACAACAGATTTGATGTAAGTGTTCAAATTTAAGTTCAGGAGTAAATGTCAAGCCCAAAAGATTGTCAAAACTTGAGGCCTCCCAAAGACGGGAGCCATTCATTTCAATTGATGCCAGATGGGGACCAGAACGTTGAATTTGAACGTTGATATGCAAACTCTATGAATAAGAATTGGTATGAGCATAAACTGGAAGTAGTACAGGAAAACGACAATATCAAACTTATTTGGAACAAGTGCATACGAACTGATAAGGTCTTTGAACACGCAAAACCTGACATAATTTTTCAGGAAATATAAAGAATTAGTTAGACTATGGAAATATAAAGAATCTGTTAGACTATGAAAGTATAAAGAATTAGTTAGACTATGGAAATATAAAGAATTAGTTAGACTGTGGAAATACAAAGAATTAGTTAGACTATGGAAATATAAAGGATTAGTTAGATTATGAAAATATAAAGAATTAGTTAGACTATGAAAATATAAAGAATTAGTTACACTATGGAAATATAAAGAATTAGTTAGACTATGGAAATATAAAGAATTAGTTAAACTATGGAAATATAAAGAATTATTTAGACTATGAAAATATAAAGAATTAGTAAAACTATAGAAATATAAAGAATTAGTTAGACTATGGAAATATAAAGAAATAGTTAGACTATGAAATATAAAGAATTAGTTAGACTATGGAAATATAAAGTATTAGTTAGACTATGAAAATATAAAGAATTAGTTAGACTATGAAAATATAAAGAATTAGTTAGACTATGGAAATATAAAGAATTAGTAAGAATATTGAAATATAAAGAATTAGTTAGACTATGGAAATATAAAGAATTAGTTAGACTATGGAAATATAAAGAATTAGTTAGACTATGGAAATATAAAGAATTAGTTAGACTATGAAAATATAAAGAATTAGTTAGACTATGGAAATATAAAGAATTAGTTAGACAATGGAAATATAAAGAATTTGTTAGACTATGAAAGTATAAAGAATTAGTTAGACTATGAAAATATAAAGAATTAGTTAGACTATGAAAATATAAAGAATTAGTTAGACTATGGGAATATAAAGAATTAGTTAGACTATGGAAATATTACGAATTAGACTATAAAGAAGTAGTTAGACTATGAAAATATAAAGAAGTCAACGTGATGTAGGTTTTATATTGGAATGCGTCCGATAAGCATCGAAAATTGATAATCGAAAATTCCGATTTAAGAAGGAAGTCAAAGTTTTACTAAAGTCAACACTTTTATACAACCTATTATTGGGATTATAACGAAAGCCACCATAAATGGCTTAATCAGATTGACGAGACAATTTCTTCTCAATTTTGCAAAAGTCTTGCCTGTTAGGAAAGGTGAAAGCATTATGATACAACTTGAATATCTAAAGTCAAAGAAATTGACCTGTTGTTCAAAGAAAACACTCCAACAAAAATCATGTAGAAGTTGAGACTACTTAGAAATATAAAGCCATCAAAGCAAAACGACCAGATATCATAATAATAAGAAGGAAAGAAACTGACAAATTATGGATTTTGCCGTTTCAGCAGCCCACAGGGTGAAGATGGAAGAGGCAGAATAATAAAACTAATATGCGGAATTTGCCAGAGAGCTGAAAGGAATATGGAAGATGAAAAAAAAATGAATATAATACCAATAATTGTAGGGGCACTAGGAGCAGTAACAAAAAATGGGGGAAAACTAAGAGAAATCGGAATTGACGGGAAGACTAAGATTATGCAACAAACGGTAATGCTGAAAGCAGCTGAAATCTAAGGGAAAACTCTCGAGTGCAGAAATTATTCTACATGAGCCATAATTGCTAAGTGAGTATATAGAAACTGCAACTGAAGCGAGACAAAAGGGCACCGAAGTTGTCAATTGCCTACAAAATGGCATCAGCGCGACTGGTATAGAACCTCAAGGAGGATGGAAATACCGAGGATGGAAATACCGAGGATGGAAATACCGAGGAGGGAAATACCGAGGATGGAAATACCGAGGAGGGAAATACCGAGGAGGGAAATACCGAGGATGGAAATACCGAGGATGGAAATACCGAGGAGGGAAATACCGAGGATGGAAATACCGAGGAGGGAAATACCGAGGAGGGAAATACCGAGGATGGAAATACTAATAAGACCTACAATGATTAGTGCGAAAAGGACTGGAGCCTTAAGAGAGCGTATTGCCATCGAAATCCCAATCTTTACTCATTGTCAAGTGGCGGATTGCGATAGCATAAATTTACGTGAGAAGGTTATCGAAAGAAGCGGACACTACCGGAAATCTTGGGAGAATTGTTGTTATTCAGACTCCAGTGAACACCACAGGTTGTTCTCAAAAAGAATTTAGTTTATAATGGCTTGTATGAGAACCCCTACTGACTATTATTATTATTATTATTATTGAATAATAATAATAATAATAATAATAATAATAATAATAATAATAATAATAATAATAATAAACTGGTGTCGTTTGGTTTACAAATAATGACTTTACCAATTTTAAGATGAATAGAAATATGCCATGAATAGAGATCTTATGTGAATAAAGATTTTAGGTGTCTTCGGGATAGGATCAATGTATAGTATCTGTTTTTGCGTTAGTCTAATACATGTATAGTTAAGCTGTAACTCTCTCAGAAATAATCGAATCTAAGGCTACAGGCAATAAAATATTCTCTTCTTTTGAGAGAGAAATAACCACTGAACACTATTAAATACCTCCCCACGCACACATACTGAAGACAATGTAAAGGCAATATCATTTTCTTTTACATGGACAAATCAAGCTCTTCAAAATAGAGCACTCTGGGTAGGAAAAAAGATAGACTCGTCAGCACACACGTGAGAGTCTCGGGCGATATGCCGCACATCCCTTTCCTTATAAAATAAAGAGGAATTGTCCTAATCATTTGATGTCTTACAAGAGCAAATCTAATTTTTAATGTGGGGAAGTTCGACTCCTACTAAATTAGAGTACTTGATAGGTACAGATAAACATAATACCACCGTCAACACCCCCCTCACGCATGCGGGAGTTTCGAATGAAAGAAAATAAATCGATTTTACAACTGAAATTCGCGAGATTCTAATAGCAATTGTATTTTTGGATAATATTGCTATATCTACTATTGTGAAAACAAACAAATAAAATGTTTTATTAGTTAAAATGGGCAATGTAGAAATGATTTCAAAAATTTCTGAAAACATCTTCATCTAGTTCAGCACCCCCCCCCCCCGCCCCCCGCAGCGGAGGAAGCTTCACATGCCTCCCTGAAGTGACTTATTTCACAACACATTGTCGTCTACATTGCACTGTCGAGAGTCTACTGTTGATTTAATATATATATATCTGTAAATTATGACGTCATTTAAAGTTTCAAATGCAAAAGTCAAGTATCATTGTGAAATTGGGCTCTAAGCAGAAACTTCATTTACGATAATTGACTTTTTGACTCTGCTCATTCGCTTTAGTATAAAAGCTCTCTCCTGAGTGTAAAAATAAAACGGCGTAAAACATCACAGCATTGTGAAGTTCACGAATATGATAATAATAATAATAATAATAATAAGAAGAAGAAGAAGAAGAAGTAGTAGTAGTAGTAGTAAAGTGACATCTCAGTTATGTTCAAAGATATATCATATTTTATGAGTTTTCGAATGAAATGAATATAGTGTTTGTGCCTCACGTTTATATCTACTGTATGATGGATGTGTTTTACTTCTGACATCACATTTTGTTTGGTAAAAAAAGTATCCGAATATAAACCGTCAACTATAGTGCAGAAAACTAAGGCATGCTGAAATAGATGTGATGTTAGGTTGTATAAAAGTGTTGACTTTAGTAAAACTTTGACTTCCTTCTTAAATCGGAATTTTCGATTATCAATTTTCGATGCTTATCGGACGCATTCCAATATAAAACCTACATAAGAACACTCCCAAACGCATCAAGTACCGTTGTGTTAAATTTCTCCCTCTCCTTCTCGCTCTCTCTCTTGGACAAGCACACAAAATTTCTTTTATGTTATAGTAGATAGATAGATATTATTTCATAGTTTACGATGATACTCTGATGAGTTTCTTGTTTACGAATTTAATTTGTTTAAAGTGTTTTTGGATTTTCCTAAAACACGTGCTTGGTTTTCTTTATAAATTTATATATAAGATGCATTACTTTTGGACAACCCGTGTGTGTGTATATATATATATATATATATATATATATATATATATATATATATATATATATATATATATATATATGTATATATATATATGTATATATATATATATATATATATATATATATATATAGAGAGAGAGAGAGAGAGAGAGAGAGAGGGGGGGAGCGAGAGAAAGACTAATAACAAAAACCGTCATTGTCCAGGATCGAATGATGCTCAACAGATTATTTCATATTATTATTGTCACCGAAATCGCCATTTTTTTCAATCAAATCGCTTGATTGCATTGTTCTAGTTCGAGACCCACCGCGCTGAACCTTCAGAAAACTTCACATGCGTTTCCCAGTGATTTAGTCCACAATAAATTTAAGTCTACATTGCATTGAAGAGAACTTAATGTTGATTATATAAAATTATCTTCATACAATGGCTTCACTTAAATTTAAAATTCAAAAATCAAATATCATAGTTCGGTTATGCTCTAAACTAAAAAAAGTATTTCGAACGCTCCTTTGTTATGTCAAAGAACCTATTGTTTATTTTATATGTTGGGCCCTTCTGCTTGTACGGTAATAACGTTTCTCAAATGCACTTGTGATGTTAGGCTTGATAATGGGGTTAATTTTCATCCAAATCACCTGTTTCATTTTCATCAAGTTTTTTCGCTTATAAATTATCTTTACGTATCGAAATTATTTCAATACAAAATCTATTTAAAAACAGTACCAGACATAAAGTACATTCGCATGAAATTTAGATATAATATGCCCAGCTATTTCGGAGTTTTTTTTTTTATATAACACTAGGAACTGTCTGGATACATTTTTAAAACAGTATTTTCATATGATAGTTTCTTGTGAAAAATATAAAACCAAACATATACTTTTTAAAAAATTAAAACCAGAGGATTCATTTATTTTAAGCTTTGAGTAATTTTCCAAGCAAAGCATTTTTTTCAACTCTTACTCATTTTCGTCCGATGTAATATAGGCTAGTGTATACGAAAACAATGTTTTCCACACACACACACACACACACACACACACACACACACACACACACACACACACACACACACACACACACACATATATATATAGTAGGTTATAAAATGTATATGGCAATTAAGCTGCACAGAATATTCCGCGTTTCATCCATGCTAGGATTCATCAGGCTTATGCATAAGCCTGATGAATCCTAGCATGGATGAAACGCGGAATATTCTGTGCAGCTTAATTGCCATATACATTTTATAACCTACTATATACCTCTACCTACATATTGAGCATTGCTGAAGTAAATACTTAAAATTTACGCATAAAGTTATACTTTCGTATATTAATTTGTGTGATTAAATGAAGTAATCATATCTATACATATATCTTTACTCCTTTAAATTCGTTTCTCTTTTGTGTGTATTGATATTCATAGTAAAAATCCTCTTTTCTATTTATTTAAAAAGAAAATACAATGTTCTTATATATGGGTCGTATAATTGCATTCACTAGCAAAAGATCTAGCTAATTTGCGTTAAACATTAATTTCAATTAATTCCCTATTAGTTTTTTCCGGTTTTCTTATGGAATGATCATCTTTAGTCAACTATTACGTGTAATTATATTCATGCAGATATACTACGTGATTTATACTTGCATAATATTTGCGTAAAAAGTGCGCAGTAAACACAAAATTGTTTCCATATATATTTATCTATACGTATATATTTTTGTTTTTCTATCTACCTATCTATCTATCTATATTTATAAAAGTGAACGTGCCTGTGTATCTGTGTGTCTGTGTGTCTGTGTATATTTCGATACGCAATAATTCTGTCAATTTTTAGTCTACAGACTCGGAATTTGATATACAGGGTACCGAGATTTGGAAAAATCGATGTGATCGGTTTTTGGCCAGAAATTTGGCGATTAAGGGGTCAAAATTCAACGATTTGACCTTTGAGAACTCTACCAAACTCCTCCGACAATTTTGGGTCTACGCACTTGAAATTAATCACATTTTTTTCTAGATAAAACATCTTATAAATGGACACAGCAAAACTGATATATATATATATATATATATATATATATATATATATATATATATAAGAAAATTGCTTAATCAAACAAAAAAGAAAGTTTTGAAGGAAATATTATTACAACCGGATATGATATATAAGAAGGACTATTTCATTCAATGGTATGAATATATTCTAGATATAATTGACACTAAATTATATAAGCCACCAGTGAACGATATAAAAAAGAAACCTAAAAATGTTTGTGTAGTTTTGTATGAAAATAAAGGTTTTGATGATGTAAATTTACCTAAAATATTTAATAAACAAAAAATATACAATTACTACCAAATGAGTTCCAGAAAAAAGATCAAAAACCAATAGTTACATATAAACTAGGGCCAACAATACGCAATAAGATTTTTAATTATAAGAAAACGGTAGAACATATAAATATAAAAGATAATAATATAAATATTCCAGAATATGAATGTAATTCCTCTCCGTTCTGTAATAATGAGATAAAACATGTAATTACAGGAGATTTAAATATAGTAAATAATCCTAAATTAAGAAAACTACTTAGTTAGGGTCCAAATTATAGAGAACCTAAATGCCTAAATTACACTAAATGCGTTAAAGAAGTAACTAAAGCACTAGAAGGTTTTATTATGTCTATGGTAAAGAAATATAAATTAGCACAGTCTACGTTTGATGCATGGAAAAATAGTATACTTGAATGCGTAAATAAAAAGGTTAAACATATAAAATAATTTAAACACCCTAGAAAAACCAATCCTCTTTTAAAAAATTCAGTAATACGTGAGGAACTTAAAATACTTCAAGAAAAGTTTGTAATAGTTCCGATTGATAAAGCGGCAAACAATATAGCTTTTATATGTAAAAAATATTATATACAACGTTTATTGATAGAAGTAGGACTTATAGGAAACGATTCGGATACTTATAAAGTAAGTAATAGTAATTTAGATAGCATTATTTTGAATAATAGTATTATTAATGAAAAAGTAGGATTAAAGTTAGAAAATAAACACAAAAATCTTCCATGTATGTATTGGATACCTAAAATGCATAAAAATCTAGTTGGTGCTAGATTTATTGTAGGTTCAAAGACGTGCATCACTAAACCTCTAAGTAAAGCTATATCTAAAATATTTAAATTAATTATAAATCAAATAAATAATTTTCATCTGAAAAGTAAATTCTATAGTAATATAAATCTATTTTGGGTAGTAAATAATTCCAAACCAGTGAAAGAAAAATTAGATACAATAAATTCCAGAATAAAAGCAAAATCTATAGCTACTTATGATTTTAGTACGCTATATACTAAAATTCCGCACGAAAAACTTATAAAAGAATTAAATGATACTGTAGATTTGGTTTTTCAAGGTGGAAAAGGTAAATATATAGACTTTTCAAACTCTAAAGCTTTCTGGTGTAAAAATAAAAATAGCAAAACTAGTGTTTCTAAAGGTATTTTAAAAATACTTGTAAGTCATCCTATTAAAGAATGCTATTTTCAAATAGGAAATAGAATATTACTCCAAACGATAGGTATCCCAATGGGATTGGATCCTGCACCATTTTGGGCAAATTTGTATTTACATAGACTCGAGTATATATATATGTCATCATTATTAAAAACAGATATATCTAAAACATATAACTTTCATGGGTGTAGGAGATTTATAGATGACCTTATATGCATAAACGATAATGATTAATTCGAAAAAAATAAACATCTTATATATCCAAACGAACTAAAATTGAATTGTGAACATAGAGGACAACAGGCTACATTTCTGGATTTAGATATAAAAATTGAGGATGGGATTTTTCTTTATAAAATATTTGATAAAAGAAACGCATTCCCCTTTAAAATAGTATGTATGCCCCATAAGGATAGCACCTGCCCTGTTTTTGTGTTTTATGGAACCATTATGTCAGAGTTTTTGAGAATAGCTCGCGTTACTCTAAAATTAACAGATTTTATACCACCAGTTTCTAGCTTAGTAATAAGGATGATAAAACAAGGTGGAGATAAAAATAAAATATTTAAACAGTTAAATAAAGCATTTGTTCGTTATTCTGATGCTTTTGAATCGTTTAAGATAAACCAGACTATATTAATAAAGGAAACCCAAAACTATATTAGCAATGTATAAAATGTATTTATAATTACATATAATAAATTTATAGATAAAAAAATGTATATATGTAAAAATAAAATATTTTTAACCTTTATATATCTAATTTTAAATAAATAATAATGTAAATATACAAACTACTAATTATAGTGGGGGTGATAAGTAGTTAAATGGATTAATCCAAATCTTATAAATACAAGACTGATAAATTAAAAAATGTATCCATTTTAAATGTGGAAATTGATGAATCGCACAGGTAAGAAATTCATTTTTATACTATGAAAAGGTTAGTAATTGCAATTAAGAATAGGAAATTGGATCAAAATTTTTGTAACTTGTCTTCTTCCTAAGATTAAGGGTGGTGGTGTTTGATCAACACTGCTGGGGAGCCATGATGTAATATACTGTTTTGTTTTTAAATCCCCGAAACAGTGTTTCATGGTAAACAACTGATGATCCCTTGAAAAATAAATTATTGGTATTATAGTAAATTCGAGAGAGTTGATGCAGTGATTGCAGGTGATTAAATGACTTACTGACTAGATTTTTTTTTAACGAATGATAAAAAGTAATTTTTGTATGGTTTCAAATGTTAAAAACTTCAAAGACTATATATATATATATATATATATATATATATATATATATAAATTGGCAATACAACAGTATATAGTAGAGCATATAGAATGAATAATCATCGATCAAATAAGATAAATACATGAATAGGGTGGGTATAAATGCTCTTTATAATTATGTATTTCGAAACCAAATGCTTCTGCCAGAAGAGAAGAGGTGTGTTAGGTAACAAATAAAAATGTGACGTCTAGCATTAGAATTCAAAATACATAGTTATAAAGAACATTTATTCCCACTCCTAATAATGTATTTACCCTATTGCATTGATGATTATTTAATCTATTTGCACTAGTATATACTTTTGTTTATGTTTTTTTTCTGTATCAACTCCATCTCATATGTTAATCGGTTAATCTCCATTAAAAAATGTGCGAATTTATTTTAAATTCCCTTACACACACACGCACACACACACACATACACACACACACACACATATATATATATATATTCGGTAATTGCAAATTCTTTATTCTTTTGTGTAGCTTTTATCTAAAACGTTGCTCAGATTGTTAGAATCCACGACTAGATACTTGGATACTTTTTCTGTTTAATTGGTTCGTGTTATGTAAAAAAATATGCATTTCACATGGAAAATTTGTTTATCGTTTGAGAAGAATCAATTACCGGGCGTTTCTTCTCGTTTTGACTAGAAGTAATTACAACTTGTGCTCTCCATAGGGGTACACTTGCTTCAATAATCTCTTTAGCTAACATTAGTTTTATGGTATAATTAATGAACGCATTGTCTGGCTTTGAATGCCCTCTTGATTGTATCTCTATAGGCAATTGGAAGAGATTATTAAAGTCAACGCACGTATGATAGGATAGTTCAAGCAAAAGAAAATTTACATCCGAATTTAGACTTAGAATGTCATGGACGATTATTAGATTGGCTCATAAATTTCTATGAATAATCAATTGTACTTTCTGGTGTATGTAATTACCAATCATACCATCTATGGAGCGTGATGCGTGATGCAAATTTAGATTGTAAATTGGTAGCTGCCATGGAAATAATATCGTTCAATAGCAGAAGATTTATTTTGCCGTATTGAAGAAGAAATGGCAAAAAAGAAACCCGAGACTTGTCGGTATCAAGTAACGCATGCCATTAATTCCAGCTGAAAGAACTTGTTTTGGCACATTTAGGGACATTTTCCCATTCCATTGCGTTTTGAAGTTGTAGATTCATATGATCTGCGTTTGAATTTATAAAATAGAATCATAGAATCCTCCCTTATCACAGAATCATAGAATCTTCACTTATCACAGAATCATAGAATCCTCTCTCATCACAGAATCATAGAATCCTCTCTCATCACAGAATCATAGAATCCTCCCTTATCACAGAGCTGGGTTGACTTTGAATTCGTCTAAGCTTATGCAATATATTAAAAGAGGAAACTAACAATTAGTTATCGGGACACAATTAACTTTTTTTGCTTTCGATCAAGGGTTAATATTTGTGCTAGTGCTACATTTATTTTTGTTCTTGATCAATGAAGGGGAAATCCTATTAGGAAAAGTTTTATTTTTGTCCCAATCCAGAATGTTCCTATTAGTGAGATGGACATTACTTGCATTAAAAATCGACCTTGTATTTGAATCTACTCACGTGATAGGGATCAAATAAATGAGGAGATATCCTGGATTCGATATCTTAGTTCTGAAGTATTTAAAGTCGGCATAGCCGATTCCATAGTTCGTGACGTCATCAATCTCGTACTCGGAATATAATGTAGACAAGAATGTCGGTAACATAAAATATAAAAGCATGAATTGAATTTTCCATTTGATTATTTCCAAAGTATGATTGTATATTGTTTGAACATTATACAATGAGATGCTTAATCCTAGCGTAAAACAGATTTGCAAAAAGTATTAATCAATTCAATATTGTAAACATCAACTATGATTGGCAAAAAACTCAAATTATAATCTACGACTGATTAATTCTAAGCATAACACGGATAGAAAACATTTAAAAAAAAAGCAAACACATAATAAGCAATGATTCCATGAAATGATTCAATTAGCCACAATATATCACAGGACAAACAAACGATCATTTACAAAATGAGAGCTCATCCATGAACTAAAAATAAAAATAAAACTGCAAATTACTTCCGCAGAAAATGTTACAGCTGATTGTTAATATGAAAAATGATATTCTCTTGATGTATTTGCATCTAAAAATATCACATTAACATTATAACCTGAAAAAATCCCAACAAAACAATTCTAGTGATAATACAGAAGGAATTATTAGCAAAACTTGTACATAACAATGCAGGGAAGGACAGAATCATATATATTTTGTCTCCTTTTATCGCTCTCTTTTCTCTCTCTGTCTTTCTATCTCTTTCGCTCTCTATCTTTCGCTTTCTCTGTATATATATATATATATATAAACATAATACACACACACACACACACACACACATATATATAATCATCCACATGCAGTACTGTTTCGCTGTATCATAGCTCATCAGTGCGGCTAGACAAGCAACTACCTCAAGCCAGGATCGAAATATATATACATATATATATATATTAGCATGGGTGTCTGGCGTTTCCCGGATGTTTGGAGGTGTGTGTTGAGCAAAAAAAAAAAAAGGAAGTTATAGTAGTAGGAAGGTAGGATTGAACCCGTATCGCGAAGGGGGAAAAGAATGGGGGAAAACGTAACGTCTTTGCTGTTACGACCACCGCCAAACCGGAAGTGACTTAGGTTTAAATTAAGGCTAGACAATCGAAAAGAGGGGATAACTTTCGAAAATATCGGCGAGAAAAGCGACCTCCTCTGTAGAAATGTGCCCAGTTGAAGGTGAAAAAATTAATGTTTTTAGCCAATTTTTCGGTATTTACGTCTGAAGGGTCGAGCTTCAAAACTATACCGATCTTGTGAAGATCCGTCGCCTCTGTCGAAAGTTTTAGGCAGACACGCAAACATACATACATAGATTTATATATTTGTTGCTCAAATTTTCGACCTAAACCGATTAAAATTTTTGCCCTATCTCTGAATATCTTTTATGTAAAATTTCAAATGTTTAGACGATAAATTGTCTGAGTAATTTGGTAGAGACCGCAGAGGTCAATTTTTTAAAACTTTAATCCCCTATTATGACCCCTTAATATTTATTGTTTTGAGCTCAAATCAAATTATAAAGTTAGATCCATGCCCAAGGAACCTATATCTAAAATTTCAAGTGTTTAGACCCAAAATTCTCGAAGGAGTTTGGTTGAGCTCTCAAAGGTCAAATCCTTGAACTTTGACCCCTTAAATGCCAAATTTCTGGCCCAAAACCGATCACATCAATTTTCCCAAATCTCAGTACCCTGTATCTCAAATTTCGAGTCTGTAGACTGAAAATTGACAGAGTTTTTGCGTATGGAAATGTATACAGACACACACAAACAGACACACATACACACACAGACACTTTCACTTATATATATATATATATATATATATATATATATATATATATATATATATATATATATTAATTATAGAAAAAAGACTTTGAAAACATTTCTTCCGTTATCTCCTTGCTACCAAGGCTTCCATCTTTTGTTGCTGGGACAGTAGTGAAACCTTATGAATCTTATGCAGAACTTATACGCGTATTCAATATAAGGTGATCTGTTTAATTGCAGTTTCGATAACAACAAGAAATTAACAACAACAACAACAACAACAACAACAACAATAAAAAGAATTATTTTTAATAAAAAATATATGTGCATCTTATTTGTGATTTCTAAGGCATTTTACTAGTTTAAATTAAAATGTATGTGCGTGCGTGTGTGCGTATCAACTTCTAGATAAAAGCCCGTCGATTGTTTACATGTGACAACACAGCTAATATAAAGAGCCACTATGAAGCTAAATTCGCTGGAACAAGATTTTACTGTTTAGTTTTTGAAATACTGAACTTCAAAATTTCAAAAAATGAACAAATGAAGAAAATAAAACACAACAATCTATTACAGATTAATAATAAAATCATAAAGAGTTCGTCCTAATTAACTTTCTTTTGTTTTTAACGTTGCTGAGACATTTCTATTTCAAAAGCAGAAACAAATGCAATCTGCCATTAATCAAGGGTCGTTGTGTGGCAAATATGCTGTTTAGTCTCTGAAAGATTGTTGCAATGCGATCCATGGGGAGCGCATGGATCTATAAAAAATGAAGTTGGATTAGCCACCAAAACAAGGAGAAAGACCAATCTCATACTTAAATCAAAGTTATACTGGAGAAAAAGCAGATTGCACAGTGAGAGAACGAGAGGGGGAGAGAGGAAGAGAAGAATGACGACGAGAGAAAGAGCCGGAGAGAAGGGGAAAGCAGAAGAGCGAGTCTTCTTTAATCTGCACTTGATTGGCCCTGCGAGACAAATTTAAAGAAATGGTTAATGTTTCTAAAACACATAACTAAAACTTAATCATGCCTAGATTCAAATATTCTGACAGCCCGAAGTAGTTTTTTTATTTGTGAACTCTCTTTACCGTGAGCAGAGGTTACTATTTAGGTCATAAAAATGATCCGAATATTAAAAGCTTTTACATTGCCTACAAAATAATTTAAATTGGTTTAGAAGTCTCGTGAGAAAAGCACAGGCGAAAATTGGAATAGTAGGAGGAACAAGAGATATAATAGAAGCCATGGAAAATCTTCAATATTTATTGGGATCAAAAGATTCGATCCATGGAATAAGTAAATGAAAAGAAAGAATGAGAACAAATAAATTCAGTCTAACGTTTGGTCTTGTTTGTATTTACGTAAATACCGTGAGTGAGCTTATTTAGACATGACATTTACATTTTTTTTTTAGTAGAGGAAGTGTCGTAAAAATAAAATTCATGTTTGTTTCTCTTTTCAAAACTCTAAGGGAAAATCTATTCTAAGCGAAAAAACTATTCTAAAGGATCCCTGACACCAACTTTCTAGTCATGCCCTTTTATCTGTCCTTAAGCTGAAGACATCTGACTACGAAACTGTAAAAGATATATAGTAAGACTGAGGAGTGATTTCCACAAACTCTAAAAAGCAAATGACTCTGATTGCTACATTCTTTTTCCGCTTCGTTGGAATTCGTTTTCTTCTTCCATCTCAAAAGCAATAAGTTTTCACAGGATACTGTTAACTTAAAGCATTTTCAAACAATAAACAATCGTTTCAAAACCCCAAAAGTAACACGTTAATGAAAAAATATAAAGCCAACGTGAGTTTAAAAATTCGGTTAAAAACGAGGAAATAAACAGCAAAAAACATAATCCACAAGTCAGCTGTACTTTGAATAGAAACCCAAAGACGTCTACTCCCACTCCGTACCTTGGACGGTATAGGCTAGTCGAAAAGAGCTCAGGGAAATACTTTCTTCATCTGGTGTACGCATATTGCATACTAACGAGAGTCAGACGAACAGAAACGAATTGCTATTCACAACTTTAAACACATTAACAAAGTAAACCAACAACGCGACATAATGGCACACTGCCAAATACTCACATACGCATATTATTTGCACGCGCATATTCAAACTATGAACATATTGAGCTACACCTTTCTAAGTCTTATGATTAATAACTCAACTTTCTTGATCAAGCTCTAATTTTCATGGATGAATATTTTCATGATTGAAAGTATTTTTTATATTTACTTCTCTTTTATGAAAACATTTATTCATTTATAAGACTCTTTTTTGTTTTAGTTCACACTTATTAACTGGTGACCGATATATAACATTCATACATTAGTCCATCTTATTCATTTGCCAATTTAACTAAATGCATATTAGTTGTTAGTGCTGTTTTCGGCGCCTTTCAAAGATATTAATATCGCCAAGTTATATTATAAGTTATATTTCCTGTTGTCAGGTGCGGTCCTATAAATATATGAAATCAATTTATTTCCGGCACGTGTAAAACGGATAATAGATACAAACCTACTTTTATACATTTTATCTTGTTTCTTCGTAAAGAGGTCATGGAGCAGAAAAAGCGATCAACAGTTTATCTTATAAAAAATTCGCACGTGTTAGTTTTTTTATTTTATTTATGATGCATCTTTAGTGTAGACAAGAATTTGCATGGGACCCAAACGTTGTTCGATAGAATATTTAATTTTCTTTTGCCTTTTTTATGCTGATTATTTTTTCTACATTTTATATTTTTCTTCCACCGAACAGGAAGTAATTGTTAATGGACGAAGACAGATTTATGTACCTCTTTTTAGATATTATTTCTATTCGAAACAAAACGAAGTCAGAATTAGATGAATGCAACATTATTTTCATGGCAAGTGCTCGTCTGAGCTCAAATCTATGACCCCCCCCTCGCCAAACTTTCACGAGAAACACTCGTTTTGCTATAAACACTATCAATAATTTCCCTCACTCTTAATTTGTGCCTAAACTTAAACGTAGATTCCATGCAGAAAGTCTCTTCCTAAGAACTGCCCACCTGTGGAACTCTCTTCCTTTTACCTGCTTTCCAGCTGACTACAATATGATCGTCTTCAAGTTCAATGTAAATAAGTTCTTAATGAGCCGTTTCCCTTAAGTAATCTGTTGTGGAGACGCCCACTAATTAACATAGGCGGGTGAGTGAGATATATAAAGGTATCAATACCCAATACCGGGAGAGTCCGGCAACGACAGTCAAATAGGCAAGACGCTTATGCTGCCTCCAGTAAGACATGAAACACGCCACCTGCCGGAATATCTCCAACTGAAGTATATCTGAAGACATGTAAATATGTATATAACTTTTCTTCCTAATATATTATTGTATACCTTTACTTCCGTGTTCTTGTTAATTATTTGTGCAGACACAACCTAATCCAATTTACCAAATTTACACTTCTAACGATTACTATGATATTGTCCTGTTGTAAACTCTTTAATCTTATCCTCGAGTGGCCTCTGGGCCTTGATAAGTGGGGATTCCTTTATAACAGAAAAAGAATGCTATCTATACGAAAAAATCTGATAAGATAGATTATTTTTCTGGGAGGGATTTAATTAAATTATATTTTAACTAGCTGTATATACCAAACGTTGCCAGGAAGACAAAAACATATTGTCAGGCAGAGGGTTTATTCACATACAATTTAAGATACACCAAATATCCCAAGTTGTTACGATTTACTGAAAATGTACCATAGTTTGGATTTTGGGAAACATAAAACATAGTTATCTTTATCTATGAAATTTAAACAGGGAAAAATCTCATAGCTTAAAAAGTAATAACTCATAGGTTAAATGAAAACTTCCGTTTTTAAACGCAACTGGTGTTCATTATCATAATAATTAAAAATAAATTAAATGTAAATTAAAAATAAATTAAATCAACTTTCTAAAATTATTTAATATTCTTAAATAGAATACTTAAAGCAATTCTATTCCATTAAAAATTTAGAATTAATTATTAAAACACATTTTCTCTTATGTAATATGCAAATGAGATAACCTCTTGAATGTTGATTCCTTTTGAATAAATAATACATACAGAAATCATGCAAGAATAAAAATATACAAGAGTCAGTTTTCAGTATTAAAATCTTTTTGTGAAACGGAGTACATTTTTGTAACTAAATTGTGAATAAACAGAGAGGAGTTCGAATTTATTATCATAGATTTTCTTAAACAAAATGAACCAACGGTAAACAAAGTAAAATAACTATTTTGAACGAATTGTTAATTTTGCAGAAATAAAACTATTGATAACAAAAATTGAGAAATTTTACTAACATAATTTTATACATTAGATGATCATTTTTACGGGAATTGCTATTTTACTCAGATAAATTAGATAATTAGAGATAAATTATGAGTTCATATCTTTCTCAATTATGTGAATGTATAAGTTATATCCAGTGTGATTTAAATTTCACCCAAACAATTCCATAGACCGCAATCGTATCTGTTAAATATGCTCTAATTTTCAAACTCCGTATAATTGTCTTGCAAATTTTAGATAACAATCTCAGCGCAAATGATAGCATTATATATATATATATATATATATATATATATATATATATATATAAATTATTACTTTAGGTAATAACTTTAGTCTCTTCAGACTAGCTGCTTTGCACAAGGTGTAGCCAATGAAGTGCTCCATTAGATTACTCGGAAACATTGAAATTTCGGAAAGTGTCGATTATATTTATCTACAATTGCGTTTCAGAACAGTGGATTTCCATATATATTTCCGATTACGTGTTTAAAACGAAAAAACCTCTAGCCACTCACAACGTGCACTACTGAAAACATTCAATTTTTTAACATATTCTAGAAAGCACATCTATGTCTTATTTGAAAGAAGATATCAATTTGCATTTTTACTATGAGTTTACATTTATTATTTCTTCAATGGAGGCAATAATATTGGCATACTACGATGATTGTGATAGGTTGATTATAAAATATAAATGAAAAATATATTTTGATTTGCTACTTTTTTTACGAAGTCATCTAAAAGAATTAGCATCTATTTTGAAAATTGAAATGCAAATTATTAATTAATGTGCCATGAATGCGTGCGAAAAGTTTCCTAATGTGTCTTATGATTATATCTAATATAATTATATCTAAAATAATTCCCACCCTTTTTTATTTCATTAAAATGGATAGTTTTTGCCTTGGGCCAAACACCTAGAAGCCTACCTGTGAAATTTAACGCTGTATCAACGAATCATTTGTAAAACATAACTAACGTTCGCACAGTTTCAGCACAGGTTTTCGTTTAAACTTGTTTTATTTCTCATAGCTTCCTTGATACTCTGATAGATGACTTCCAACACAAACAAACGAAATCACCAAAGTGAAAGGCCGGATAGAAACGATGAAAGGCATACACCAGACGAGCACCATTCATAAGACAATCAATAACATATGGAGATTAATGAGTAAAGCTAAAATATGGACAGAAAGAAAACATCATATAAATTCAGTTAAATAAACTGATGTAACAGATAACAAAGTAAGTCCCGAGTCTGACAATAGAGAACAGTGCTAGAATTGAAAAATCCATATATTTTTATAAAGTACTAACATTCAAATGGAATGTCTTCTTCCCAATCAGATTATTAGTTTAGAAATTACAGTTATTAAATAACTACTTTTACAACTTTTTAAAACAATTGAAAAATATGAATTTCGTGTTTCGATAAATTATTTGTTTCTGGTGGGAAATATTGTTCCAGCAAAATGATGGATTCTAAAATGTCAGAATCTTGTCTGTTGGAAAGAATTTCAAATAACGCATTGACGATTCGGTGTTCGATTCCACTGTTTAAACGTAACAAAATGATTTTACGCCAATATGTAATAATGGATGAAATATGGACCCATCACCTTAGCCCGGAGTCAAACTGGCACTTAGTTGAGGAGACAACAATAGGAAAAACTGTCCAAACGTTCTAGAAATCAAACATCAGCAGGCAAAGTTTGATCTCTGTATTTAAAAAATAATTTGTACACAGATTACATAAGGGAAGAACATCATCAGTAAAGAATATTATAAAGCATTATTTATGCGTTATAATGAAGCCACCACCAATGATGCAAAAGAAGGAATGCTTTTTCATCAAGAAAATACAAGGTCACAACTATGATCACAACGATGGCAACAACGACAGAAATTGCAATTCTAATTGTTACTGCCTTTGCCCTATTCTACAGATCTTACATCTGCTGACTATTGAGGCATATTTTGAAGCCAAAAGAAAATCGTTATACAAAAAAAAACATAAAAAAGAACGCGTCATATCTTCAGAAAAGGGTTAAAATCAATCTATAAGATTAGAAGGAGACTATGTCGATGAATAAAGGCGAATTATACCTGAAATTTTCCAATTTATTGGTAAGCATACGGACCTATTGAGTAACGTGTTGAGTTATGTTGCAGTTTAAGTGAAATAAAAAAAAAATCGTATCAGGTTCTAGAGTTGCATCACACATTGAAAAAAAAATAAATAAAAACACAGAAAAGTCGTTTATTTACCTACCAGAATATATATATATATATATATATATATATATATATATATATATATATATTGTTTACAGAAAGTTTTTAGATGAGGCAAGTCATTGGTATCGTCGGTTTTAAACCCGATAATTAGGACCGTTTTAGATACCCATATCAAGCTCTCGTCAGCCAATACGCATGTAAAGAAATTGAAACTATTTACATCAAGCACCACAATTGTTATGACCACGAAAATTACCTACAAACGCGCTGGTGATACATTTATAATCATCGAAAATCTAATTGGATCTAAATACAGACATTACGAGCAACTGGTTTATTAATAATACACAAAAGTAAATAATAACAATACGTCTGAATGATATTCTTCTAGATAATGACTTTAAAGTAATCAACTGACTGCAATAGGTACAGCAACCCTCCATGGTAACTCCATTAGCTATGGCGAAATATGGAGTCTTATAAGAAAGAACAGAAAAGAGAAAAACAAATTTAAATCTTATATAAAATCGACTATTGAAAATGTAATTAATGCAATCTCTACGACACAAAAATAAACGAATGTTGTAACCAGTTTTATTCGACTCGTTAATAAACAGAAAAGATCTTGTTAACGAAATAACTCTCTAGAGCCTGAACATATTAATACATATGAATAAAGATTCTGAAATTTGAAATTATAGATTTTATTGGATCCAAAATCATGAATTTGAACAAAAAAGTGAATTCATTTGAAAAAAACTTGAAAGTTATAAAATGTACCATATCTGTCCCCTGATTAGAATTGTGCCTTATATGGCACGGGCGGCCCTAGAGGTTTAAAATGGAGATTTAATATGTGAATAATTTTTCTCAATGTTTTTTTTTCATTTTGAACCTAACGATACATAATAATGCAAAAAAAAAAAATATGTCGCGTTGTAATAATTACGCTGCTATCTATATAGGGCTAATATTTAAATCTGTGTTTATTTTCGAAAAAAATATTATAGTTTTAAAGTTAAGGCAGCCGATAGAAATCATTGGCATCCTGAAAGTGCTCATAAGTTAATGCACTAAACAATCTAATTCCTATTGGTAAAAAAAAACTCTCTTCGTTCAGAAATACAGCGCTCATCTGAAAAGCGTTGTTGTCTTGAAAATCAATCGAATTAGAACTACTCTTAATAGGTTCTACAGTTGACTTGTCAGGAATTCATATTCTTAATTATCAAATCGTCAGTTGATGTAATCGAATAAATGTAATTGATTTGTTTCCATGATAGTTGCTTTCCTTCGCACAGATAGTGTTTGTTGGTTTCAGATAATGGCACTGTTTAGTCAAATTTGATCAATTCCAGAAATGATGAAAAACAAATATTTCACAGGTTAAGCATATCACAAAGAGTCGATTTCAAATCACCAGTGCTGACTATTCAAATACTAAAGGCAGCGTATGTTCTTCCTACAAATATTTATTAATGCGAATCCGGCTTTTATAGTTATCTATATCTTTAGTAATCCAAAAATGATATCTGAACAGGTAATAAACACAACAGTCAACCAACAGTATATCATATAAGATATAGATAATAAAATATGATGAAGGTGTTTACGATTTCGATTGTTAGAAAAAACGAATAAAGAAAAACAATTTTGTCCAAAAAAAAAAAAAAAAAAAAATAATCGAAAATATTTACTCGCTGAAAAAGCACGGAAAGTTACAACAAAGAATTCTATCACGCTTAAGTTTGAAATGACATTTTTATCGATAAACAAGCCGATTAAATGGACGCGCATGAAGAATATAACTCGTCGAAAACATATTTAGTCATTTCAGTTTTTTTTTCCTTGTTAGAAAATAGACTTACTGTATTAGTTACAATTCATGATCAAAAGCTAAGAACAGTTAAAAACATATTCACTTACAAAAGCAAATTTTATTAGAGATGCATGGAAACTAAAAGATTTTATAGTTAATTAAATGTATGGAACTAACCGAAGGGGGGCAGCTTTGCGCGGTAATACAATACGCTTAAATATGATATTTTAATTGGTCCAGATTTCGTATATATTATTATAGAGTTGTGATTTCAAAAGTAAAAAAAGTATTTACGTGCTATCGGCTAGAATCAAAACTGGAAATGTAGCATTCGAAGCTGGTGACGTAACCATTGCACCAACATGGTACGCATATAAACTGCTTAAAAATTAAAAATAAACTAAAATGAATGTAAATAATGTTTAATGATTTTTTTCAATTTTACCCATTCGTGACCATTTAAAAACAATTTAAACCGGTTAAAAACCCATAAAAACAATTTGAACCGGTTAAAAACCCATAAAAATAATTTGAACCGGTTAAAAACCCATAAAACCCATTTGAACCGGTTAAAATCCCATAAAAACAATTTAAACCGGTTAAAAACCCATAAAACAATTTGAACCGGTTAAAAACCCATAAAAACAATTTGAACCGGTTAAAAACCCATAAAACCCATTTTAACCGGTTAAAACCCCATAAAAGAACGGTCCATAAAAAATCCAATCATTTGAGGACTCTAGCGCCGCTCTGCGACTTTTAGTTTCGGAGAGATAGAGTTTGAAAATATGGAGACAGACAGATAGATATCCGTTTATATATTAGATGTTAATGAACAGATACGTATTTAAAATTGAAGAATTATAATTTGGTCCATACGGACAATTATTTTGGCTTTTAATATGCTAATAATTATAGGGAATAGTTTAAAACAAAGTAAAAAAGGAAAAAAAATTTTTTAAATATTCAATTCTGTTAAAAAGAACCCACTCAAAAACAACAACAACAACAACAACAACAACAACAAACAAGTATCCCAATTTGTTAAGATCATTTTGTTATATGAAAAACTAGCCTGCGTGCCCGGCGTTGCCCGGGTATTTGGAGGTGTGTGTTGAGCAAAAAAAAGATAAAAAAAGTGAAAGTAGGCAGACCGCGAAGGAACAAAGAACGTGAAAAAACCCTGACGTCTTTGCTGTTGGGCTCATCGCCAAACCGGAAGTGACGTAGGTTTAAAATATGGCTAGTCCATCGAAATGAGCGGATGACTTTCGAAAATATCGGCGAAAAAAGCGAACATTCCCCGTAGAAAAGTGCCCAGTTGAGGGTGAAGGAATTAATGTTGTTAGCCAATTTTTCGATGTCGTCCGAATGATCGAGCTTCAAAATGATACCGATCTCGTGAAAATCCATTGCCTCTGTCGAAAGTTTTAGGCATACATACATACATACATACATACATACATACATTTAAACAGAAAGGTGAGATTTATATTATAGATGAAACGTTCATGAAATTAAATGTGTTATATTCGTGAGAAAGTTTGTGACATAGTTCAGATAAAAGTTTAATTCAGGTATATTTTTATGAAAATTTATATGGCACATTTTTAAAATGACATTTTCTTGTAAAATGATTTCTGTTTTCTATTCAAACGTTATTTTGAGGTGGACTGTTAATTTTTTTTTCATGAAAAGGAAGGGATATATAACTTTATCTGAATACTTAGTCTTGAATTTAATTGGAATATTTTTCACCTGATAATACATTATATAAATAATATGATATACATAAATATATGTGCATATTTATGTACATATACATGAATTAATGTATTATCCATAAATAAGAAAAAAAATGAAAGGCTTAAAGGACAGATAAAATTAATTTTGTTTCAATTTAATTTTAAAGAATGCTTATTTATTATTTTTAACCTCAATATTTTGCAATGAATGTACCACGTCTCAGACATATTTCCTGAATTTTTGTTCAACGAAACATAAAGACGAAAAAAAGAAACAAATGTTTGGTGCATCTTTCAATAATAAAATACTGTTCGTCCTGTAAATGTTGATAAATACAAAACTTCGCAAAAGTTTAGCATTATTATTTTTTGTTATTTCCGTCTGTATGTAGGTTAGTATGCTTCTCTCTCTCTCTCTCTCTCTCTCTCTCTCTCTCTCTCTCTCCACATACTCATATATACATTTATGTGTGTTTTCTAGGGATATGTATTAAATTTGTCAATATTTTGCCTCTAAGCTACAAGTGCTAATGTATAGCTAATACCTGAAAGGTTCATTTTTAGAATATTTTAGTACATAAAAGCAAACGTTGTTACCCTGGGAATTATTTCGATAATTTTGTTATTTGACTTTAAATTTTTTCTCCTATTCATATATATATATATATATATATATATATATATATATATATATATATATATATATATATATATATATATATATATATATACTCTTTCGAGACGAGCAAAATAATTCCACAAACAGGAAAACATACAGAGCACTTATGAAGATTCAAAATCCACATATAATGATAATAAAACTTATCTCTAGAATCGTTATTTCATTTTTGTCCGAATCTATTACATGGTTTTCATTCAAATAAGTATCTAAAATTTAAAACATGAAAAATAAAGCTGTTTTATAAAAAAAAATGAGGGAATCTTGCATAATTGCTGTCTGATGATTATGGATCAAATTCTATGCAAATCTGAAATACTTGAATTTTCAAATACAAGTTTCAAATAAACTAGAATTTACGTAATACCTTTTAATTGATGTCTAATTAATATTCCGTTAAAATTACAAAGAAATCGGAATATCTGAATCCTCACGAACAGATTCCATCACTTTAATTATATAAAATAAAGTTAAACTAAATATAGCCTACATTACGAATCCTTACATTTAGCAGCGGTGTTTCTAATTTTATAATGACCGATTGATTAACTTAGGAGTGAATCCTGTGCATCGGTCGATGTTTACATCAGCAGAAACGTTGCTAAAATATAACTTGAGATGAGATCTGTAGTCTAAATAATACGAATGATCGAATCTCATCTAAAGATACGGAAACATATTCCCTCGATGAACTTTTTAAATGTGAATGATTCCATTTTACATTTTAATGTGTTTCGTAAAAATAACTGCATTATTCATTACAATATGCTTATTCTTAATGGTGATATCAGCATGCAACATCTTTAAACCGAGCCGAATGTGAAGAAAGAAATTAAAAATACATGTGCATGTCATTTTCTTTCTTTTTTCAGAGTCAGCAAATCTAACTGTATTTTAACACAAGAAAACATCATTAGAAGAATAATACATTTAAATGTTATTACACTTGATGAATACTAAAAACAAACAAAATTCAGCAATCGCTATTGCGGCGTTATTCTCTTCAACAAGATCCATATTTCAAAATGCATATTCATGGTAAACAAATCAGACATAAGCATACGTTTTGTAAACTACTAATGTAGTTAAATGATATATTTTCTCTTGTGTTTTAAATTACTATAAAATCGTTTTATCATTTCATTATTTGATACATTGCTTTCTTTTTAAGATGTTAAATTATTTGCTATTTACAACTTTTTGTTTTGGAAGTCAACAATCTTTTGTATTAACACTTTAACTTTGATAGAACTCACATTAAACAGCTGCACAATGTTAGTATACATGCATTATATTTCTCCCAGAGAAAAAATAGTTGACTAGATAGTTTAGAATTGTTAAGTCCTGATTATCTAAAAATATGGTGAACGATATAAATAAAATATGGAGAACGATATAATAAATATGATGAACGATATAAATAAAATATGGTGAATGATATAAATAAAATATGGTGAATGATATAAATAAAATGTGGTAAAAGATATAAATAAAATATGGCAAACGATATATAAAAAATATGGTGAACGATAAAATAAAAATGGTGAACAATATAAATAAATATGGTGAACGATATAAATAAAATATGGTGAACGATATAAATAAAATATGGTGAACGATATAAAACATATGGTGAACAATATAAATAAAATATGATGAACGATATAAATAAAATATTGTAAACTATACAAACAAAATATTGTAAACGATATAAATAAAATATGATGAACGATATAAATAACATATGGTGAACGATATAAATAAAATAGGGTAAACGATACAAACAAAATATTGTAAACGATATAAATAAAATATGATGAACGATATAAATAAAATATGATGAACGATATAAATAAAATATGGCGAATGATATAAATAAAATATGGCGAATTATATAAATAAAATATGGTGAACGATATAAATAAAATATGGTAAAGGATATAAATAAAATATGGTGAACGATATAAAAAATATGGTGAACGATATAAATATATATGGTGAACGATATAAATAAAATATGGTAAAAGATATAAATAAAATAGGGTAAACGATACAAACAAAATATTGTAAACGATATAAATAAAATATGATGAACGATATAAATAAAATATAGTGAACGATATAAATAAAATATGGCGAACGATATAAATAAAATATGTTATACGATATAAATAAAATATGGCGAACGATATAAATAAAATATGGCGAATTATATAAATAAAATATGGTGAACGATATAAATAAAATATGGTAAAGGATATAAATAAAATATGGTGAACGATATAAAAAATATGGTGAACGATATAAATATATATGGTGAACGATATAAATAAAATGTGGTAAAAGATATAAATAAAATATGGTGAACGATATAAATAAAATATAGTGAACGATATAAATAAAATATAGTGAACGATATAAATAAAATATGGTGAACGATATAAATAAAATATGATGAACGATATAAATAAAATATGGTGAGCTATATAAATAAAATATGATGAACGATATAAATAAAATATGATGAACGATATAACGATATAAATAAAATATGTTGAACGATATAAATAAAATATGATGAACGATATAAATAAAATATAGTGAACGATATAAATAAAATATGGTAAACGATATAAATAAAATATGGTGAACGATAAATAAAACATAGTGAACGATATAAATAAAATATGGTGAACGATATAAATAAAATATAGTGAACGATATAAATAAAATATAGTGAACGATATAAATAAAATATGGTGAACGATATAAATAAAATATGATGAACGATATAAATAAAATATGGTGAGCTATATAAATAAAATATGATGAACGATATAAATAAAATATGATGAACGATATAACGATATAAATAAAATATGTTGAACGATATAAATAAAATATGATGAACGATATAAATAAAATATAGTGAACGATATAAATAAAATGTGGTAAACGATATAAATAAAATATGGTGAACGATATAAATAAAATATGTTGAACGATATAATTAAAACATAGTGAAGGATATAAATAAAATATGGTAAACGATATAAATAAAATATGGTGAACGATAAATAAAACATAGTGAACGATATAAATAAAATATGGTAAACGATATAAATAAAATATGGTGAACGATATAAAAAATATGGTGAACGATATAAATATATATGGTGAACGATATGAATAAAATGTGGTAAACGATATAAATAAAATATGGTGAACGATATAAATAAAATATGGTGAACGATATAAAAAATATGGTGAACGATATAAATAAAATATGGTAAACCATATAAATAAAATATGGTGAACGATATAAAAAATATGGTGAACGATATAAATATATATGGTGAACGATATAAATAAAATATGGTGAACGATATAAATAAAATATGGTAAACGATATAAAAAATTTGGTGAACGATATAAATAAAATATGGTAAACCATATAAATAAAATATGGTAAACGATATAAAAAATATGGTGAACGATATAAATATATATGGTGAACGATATAAATAAAATATGGTAAACGATATAAATAAAATGCATATACATAGTACATGGTGCTTCAAAAATCGTATATTCTATGTTAAATTATACTTAAATATACTTAAACAAGACATTTTGATATTTTTTAAATAACAAGCTATTTTAATTTGTTTTCTCTAAAATGTGTGCATATAGCATTGAAATTTAATTTTTCCAGTAAGAAAAATGTCTAATAATGATAGCATACTTTCCATCTACAAATTCCTGATGTATTTTCAGAGAGAACTTTCTAATTATAATGAATAATAAGTATAGCTTATCTTTTATCTAACAGACTCACAGACTGAGCGTCACTTGTTCTTTGTCATATGATATGTTTATAAACACAGTGTCACTTTTGGTATAATAGTATTAAAATGGACTAATGTCGAAGCGAATTAAAGATAGATCATATATAGGTGGTTGCTTTTAAAAATAAAATCAAAATGCATTTCCGAAATTGGCGTGTTTTAGAATCGTGAGAGTTGATAAATGAATCACTGATATTCATATAAGTAATTACTACGTCATATAGAAGGGATAAGTATGTGCTTAGAAGCTAAAAAACGGTAGAGATAGAAGATGAGATAGGGAAAAAGTTAAAAGGTGCACCTCTTGTTATCTCTTTAATTCTATTTCCATTTCCATAAGTAACGTATCTGCATAAGAACATAAACAATACATCTTATGCCATAACTTATTTTAATCGACGAACATGAACGAGAGATATACGTTGAAAAAAAAAAGAAAACTTCAGAGGTCCACTGGGATAGCCTCAACAGCTTAGGACAAAACGGGTGTCGACATATGTGTCCCTATTTTGACAAACGTTGCAATAAAACCATTAAAATCAAGCATTCAATTATCTGCTCTGAGATGACAAGTAAAAACTGGCGCTGCGTCGAGAGATATGCGTAAAATGACATTTTCTATTCAAACCATTCAATTTGTTGAGATTTTAGAAAACAGGTAATAATAATAATAATAATAATAATAATAATAATAAAAATATATATACATATATATATATATATATATATATATATATATATATATATATATATATATATAGCAAAAGTACCCGTCGTTGAGTGAGTTCAAAAACAGCCTACAGAAAATGGATTCTGATTTATGAAAGCATGATAGGTTATGAAAAGGAAGGGTTGTAAAGAGATAGCTTCGAATTTGAGGGTATCAAAACCAAAGCAAGATATGATGAAAGTAAAAATAAAATAGATAAACCCCATAATTTATTATACCATACTTGTTCACACTGAAACACTTATCACAATATTCTGTGGATCTATATTAAAAAACTTGTAAAACTTTGTGACATATTTCCATTCTATGGAGGTCAGGCGCGAACGAACACCCCATAATTTTATTATACCATATTTCTTCAAACTGAAACATAATTATCAAAGTATACTTACGCAGATAGATATGAAAATTCTTTATTAAAGTTTGTGCCTATTTCCATTCTATGGATGCCAGGCGCGCACACAGATCCCACAATTTTATTATACCATCCCTATTTAAGTTAAAACATACTTATCAAAGTATTATTATGTACATCTATATCAAAAACACTTGTAAATTTTTTTTTTAATTTTTAATTTTTTTATTTCCATACCTTTACCTTCCCCAATTTTAAGGAATCATCATTATGCCAGATCAAACATACCAATTCCTCTGTCTCGATACATCTCCTATCATTATATGTGATCAGTTTTCTATAATAGTCAACCATATAGGAGCCTATCTGTGACCAGACACACACACAGACGTTCAGCTTTATATATATATATATATATATATATATATATATATATATATATATATATATATATATAATTTATAATCTAGAACTCTGCTATGAGTTTCAGTCACAAACCTTATACATATACATACGCCCTGTGCTTGGGAATATATATATATATATATATATATATACATATATATATATATATATATATATATATATATATATATAAAAGTGAAAGTGTCTGTGTATCTGTGTGTATGTGTGTCTGTGTACATTTCCTTACGCAATAACTGTCAATTTTTAGTCTACAGACACGAAATTTGATATACTGGGTACTGAGATTTGGGAAAATCTATGTGATCGATTTTGGCCAAAAATTTTGCGATTAAGGGTCAAAGTTCAACGATTTGACCTTTGAGAACTCTACCAAACTCCTCCGACAATTTTAGGTCCCAGCACTTGAAATTTTAGATATAGATTCCTTGGACATGGATCTAACTTAATAACTTGATTTGAGCCCCAAACAATACATTTTAAGGGGTCATAATAGGGGTCAAAGTTTAAAAAAATTGACCTCTGCGGTCTCTTCCAAATTACTCAGACAATGTCTGGTCTAAATATTTGAAATTTTATAATAAGGGTATTCAGAGATAGGGCAAGCTTTTTCATCAGTTTGGGTCGAAAATTTTTAGTTACCAATATATAAATGTATGTATGTATGTCTGTTTGCATGTCTGCCTTAAACTTTCAATAGAGGCGATGGATTTTCACAAGATCAGCATTGTTTTAAAGTTCGACCTTTCATACTACAAATATCGAAAAATATCTTCCCTTTCAACTAGGCACTTTTCTACAGGGAGGGGAGTCACTTTTTTCGCCGATATTTTTGAAAATTATCCTCTCCTTTAGATTGTCTAGCCTTAATTTTTAAAAATGTCGCTTACGGTTTGGCGGTGGTCGTAACAGCATAAACGTTAGGTTTTACCCTGATCTTTTCCTTCTTTGCCGTACGGGTTCGAGCTTGCCTTCCTACTACTACTACTACTACTACTACCACTTTTTTCTTTTTTTGTGCTCAACATACACAGCCAAACACTCGGTCAACGGCGGGCGCATATATATATATATATATATATATATATATATATATATATATATAAATATATATATATATATATATATATATATATATAATTTTTGAAAAAAAATCCAAGTTCAATAAATGCCTTTTTATTGTGTTCCAGGGCATATCTATATACCTATAATTCCTTTGGTGTGTAGTGATATTCATATTAAAAACCCTATTTTTCTATTTATTTAAAAAGAAAATACAATTTTGTTATATATGAGTTATCGAATTGCATTCATTAGCAAAAAATCTAACTAATTTGCATATTCTTTTAAACATTCATTTTTAATTAATTCCCTATTAGTTTTTTCAGTTTTCTTATAGGGTGATCACCTTTAGTTAACTATTACGGGTAATTATATTCATGCAGATATTCTACATGATTTATACTTGCGAAATATTTGCGTAAAAAGCTTACAATGAACACAAAATCGTTTCCATATATATTTATGTATACGTATATATTTTTGTTTCATCTATCTGTCTATCTATCTATATATCTATAAAAGTGAACGTGTCTGTCTGTCTGTCTGTCTGTGTACATTTTCCTACGCAATAACTCTGTCAATTTTTAGTCTATAGACTCGAAATTTGAAATACCGGGTACTGAGATTTGGGAAAATCGATGTGACGGGTGTCAGCCAGAAATTTGGCTGTTAAGGGGTCAAATTTCAACGATTTGACCTTTAAGAACTCTACCAAACTCCTCCGACAATTTTGGGTCTAGACACTTGAAATTTTAGATATAGGTTCCTTGAACCTGGATCTAATTTAATAAAGTAATTTGAGCCCGAAACTATAAATTTTAAGGGGTCATAATAGGGGTCAAATAAAAAAAAATTACTCTTTTTTTTGCTCAGCATACACCTCCAAACACCCGGGCAACGCTGGGCTGAAATGCTAGTATAGTATAATATAATAACTTCCCAAGTTCCTAATATCAAGTTTTCTCATTTGGCTATTTATTACTTTTCCAAAGTAAGCCATTACAATGTTGTTTTGTATTGCGACTAATAAGTCTGCAAAATTATATTATTGTTGCATATTTAGTTGCGTCCTCATTAGATGTTTACCTTAAACAATCGAGAAAAACACCATTCTCAACAATTTACATGGTTCATAAAATCCAAATGCCCTTTGGTTTCTTCTCCTTTCGAAGATTATGATCTTACTATATTTATTTTAACTTAAAGGAATTATTTTCGTATATGTTGTGAATAAATATTGTTATAATTTTATTTTCAATTTAATTTAATTCCATATTCACTAGTTACAATGTAATTTTGTTATACGTATATGTATTTTAATTATAATTTTTTATATTAAGATTACGTTGTGTGTGCTAAGTTTTAACATTTTAATTATTAGAAGTAAAATTATTTTTTCTTAATTTTATTGACACTTAGGAAGGTAACTCTTGTAAACTCAATCCCTCAGAGTCTTATTCCCTTTGTTTTCTACTTAAATGGAATTTTAGTTGACTGAATCTGAAGTCATTCAGAAGGTATCCCATTTTGCTAATCTATTCTAATTAATTTTACATTTTATATTTCCTTTGCTGTTTTAAGTCCAATATGATACGCATATTTATAATCCCTTGTCCGTTTTTTTTCTATATTTTCTCCTTGTAATATTCAATTAGTATTTAGCTATGCATATCTCTTTGTTCAAATATTAGTCGAACTATTTAACTTAAGTGTTTTAATTCCGTCCAGCATGTTATGAAAGTTATTTTTATTTTATTTATTTTTCAAGAGATATTTTCAGTTTACTTGTGTTATATTATTAATAATTATTTACTATCATCCTTAACCCTTAAATATTCTTTTATAATTCTATTCAGACTGGTATCTCTCAAACACTCATCAAATATACTTTTCCTAAGTACTTAATATCTGTTTTACAAATTGACATTTTCTTAATTTAATTGTTTTCTTCTAAGACATTTAGTTATTTTCATGTTCTTATGGTGACTCGATTTATGATTAAAGACTACGAGTGTTTGGCTCCCTTTAAGGTATTTTTAATTAATTGACGAAACGAACTATTAATTATTATTTTACAACTTATAATGTACATCTCAAATCACAGTTTCCTTGAATTAATTTTACATAAAATTTTATATGTACTATATATTTATGGTTTTCTGGTTGAGATATTCAGCTTCCCGTGCGGTTATATTAAATGAATTTAACCGTTATTTTAATCCTACTTATACGCATTTATCAATTCAAATCATCTATCTTTAATAAATTGTGGTTATCAGGTTCCTATATATTTATGGTTATACTGATGTATGTTTTTTAATCTTATGTCATTGTTCTATATATGGTTTTACTATTTTATATCTTTAGATTACTTTGTACTTAACATTGCATTTTGGATTAAAATACTTGGTTGCCATAATTTACTTATATTTTATTTACTTGTTATGAATTGAATTTATGTTACAATTCGATCCTGATTAGCCGCTTCAATATCACTAGTTAATTTAAATTATTGTATTTAATTTGGTTTAAACGGGACAAGTATCTGTTCATACGCAAGCATTCTTGAATTATATCTTGGCGCCTACATTAAATATGGTTTTCTATGTGGTAGGGACATGTCCAGAGAAGACCCTAGTTTGCCTTATATATCCTCTAGAGTAACAGTGGCTCACAGCACTGTGTCATATTTGCCCTCTATCGCCTCATAAGAGCGGAGTTACTATCATTGAGAGTATCTCTAAGAAAATTGACCACATTGTGCATACCTATCCATCGGATAACATTCGCATCTGCAGAGACTTAAATGTTCACACTGTTGAATAGCTAGTCCACTCAAACAAGACGGATGATAAGGGGTGGTAGTCATGATTTCTCGATTGTTCGCGAACCTAACCGTATGCCCGACTCAGGCAAACGATATGCAAGTCACTGTGTTCATCTTCCGTTCTGTCTCCACTTCGGATCTTTTGATCACTCAGTTGTCTCGGTCAAGATAAAAAGTAAAATGTAATAAACTCGTACATGTACCTCTCTAGATAGAATTGTATGTTGATACACTATGGCTGATTGAGGTAATTTCCGAATATTTAGATCAGATATACCTCTGCACTCCATGTTAAAAAAAGAAAGTGTCCTCTATAATATATGCCCTGACTTTATAGTCAATTGTAGGTATAGACCGCTTCATAACCCCCAAGAATTTCCAGCAAAAGCTCAACAGCAAGGCGTGGTTCACCCCCACCAGTGCACAGAAATCATTATTTCCATTACTTTCAAGGTAATAGATGTGAAATTAAAGTCAGCGTTAGGACTGCCAGCAACCATTATAAAAGAGCAATAAAGAATGAAAAAAAATTGTATGCTTAGTACGTCAAGTTTAAAGTAGTTGAACAGCGGCTTGGTACCCACCAGTTTTGGCGAATAATAAACAGGGTCCTGAAAACAAATATGTCTACATCGCAACCATCATCAATGGACCTGAAGTAATTTCGTCAACATCTGACAAAAGAAAACTATTTGCTAAGAACTTTGCAGAAAATTCTACCCTTTGCGATCCCTGCATTTCCACCTGTGATTAAAAACACACTATGCGACATACAAATATCTGTACGTTATGTTGCCAAGCTTATCAAAAATCCAGTAAAGCAACTGATCCCGACGGTATTCCTGTCATAGTGCTCAAAAAGCTTCAACTGGAACTAGCTCCCATACTTACAAAGCTGTTTAAACGAAATGCTCCTCAACACCTCGAAAAACTTCATCAGTTTACCTCGTAATTCAAAATTCTGAAGATCGGTCATATTCCTTTTAGTACAGTGCATCACGAGTAAGTTGCTGGAATCTGTGATAAACAGTGAAGTGGTCAACCATCTCAGCAAAATAACCTGCTCAATGACATTTAATATGGTTTCGTTCTGCGAAATCTACAGATGATATACTAACCCTTATATCACACAGGATTAGTGACTCTCACGACTGGGGCTTCGAGCAATAGTCCTTGACATTGATGGAGGATCGCATAAAGGTCTACTTCACAAGATCGGCAGCTATAGAATAGCTGGAAATGTCATCTTAATTATTAAATCCTTTCTCTCTGATAGGCTTATACGAGTAATCATTGATGGGCAAAACTCAGAAACTTATCTTATTAACACTGATGCCCCTCGAACTTCCATCCTGGGCCCAACTTTCTTACTGATCTTCATCAATGATCTCCCAAATCACATTCTTAAGTCATTCGTCGAGATTAATGCAGATGACACCAAAATTTATAGCAACACTTAAAAGGCCAGCAATGACCAAAATCTTTCTGATTGTCTCTCTCATAGTCTTGAGAACGTAGTGCAATGGGGAAAAGGAGGATGGTTAATTTTAATGCATCGAAAATCAAGTTTCTCTCATTTCATCATAATCGCTCTGACCCAATGAATAGCACACGTTGAAGGGAAGCTCAAGCTTCTTGAATTGACCTTCATTTCTGATGTAAAATGGAACACATTAATCAAATCTGTTGTAAAGAGCGCTAGATATAATGGTTGAGTCACTCTATCGCTTCAGTTTTTGCCGATGCAAACCTTTATCTGTACAAGAGCCAGGTACGTGCTTGAGCACTGTTGCCTCATCTAAACAGGAGCTGCTCAACGTGCCCTTTCCGGCCTTGATAAAACTGGCTTCGAAACCTAGTAAGTAGTGACCTATTTTCCACAGGAGAGATGTTGCGAGCCTGTCTCTGCTCTATCGTTTTTTTCATTGCAAGTACCCCTTGCCAAACTTTCACAAAAAACACCCGACTAGCTACAATTAATTTATACAATTTCCTCTACTGTGCCTAAATCTAAATTCGGATTCCATGAACAAATCTTCTTTTCCTGGACCTGCCAGCCCGTGGAACACTGTTCCGCTGACCTGCTTTCAGATTGAATACAATATGGGAGCCTTCAAATCCAATGCAACAAGTTCTTTTAAGCCATTCCCATAAATAATAAAATTATATCTAATTTGCACCATTAGCGATTACTACACTACCACGTTAGGTTCATTAACCCTTATCCTCGAGTGCCGCATCATCATATATATATATATATATATATATATATATATATATATATATATATATATATATATATATATATATATATTAATACGATAGCGTATGTGTTCTTTTGTGTGTCACGCTTACATACTGGTCGTTTAATTGTTATGAAATTCCATTTCTTATCTTTATATTAATATCGTAATTCGATTCGGCCGTTATCATGCAGTACAACCCTAAAAAGGCCAGTGGAATATGCCAAATAAACCTTTTCACCTCTTAAAAGGAAAGTGGAACATTCCAAATAAACCTTGTCACCCCTTAATAGGAAAGTGGAATATTCCAATTCCTTAAAATATATTAAAAAAAAAAAAAAAATTGGTGTTGCTGTTGAGGCAAAGCTAATAAAAATGATTTGTTCTTCTTGGCCTTTTGGCCAAGATCAAAGTGTAGTATGTATTCTTCAGATGCTACATTTCAATTTCTTCTCTCTCATTGCAGGAGAAATCCTTTACAACTAAGACAATTTTTTGTTCCTTTTCTCCACGTTAAAAACGACCCTGGTGTCTAAATCTGTCCCGTGGGGAGGCATTGTAAATAGGTACTATATTTAATGTAACAAAGTTTTACAAAAGTAACTGGGAAAAGTAATTTCTGATTTAATTACAAATGCCCTGGAAATGTCCCTTCTGGTTAGTTATAAAATGAACTGGAAATGTTTCTTCTGATTAATTATAAGATGCCCTGGCAAATGTCCCTTCTGATTATGTTTTTGTTTACAAGGGCTGAGTTAGAGTGAGATCGGTTAAAAATTAAGGGAGAAACCAGCTCCACAAAAGAGGCACTCTGGTCAGTACCAAAAATAAACATTGTATCAGTAATGAAGGATTTCTTCTCAATTAACCGAGACCAAACAGGGAGGGGAATTTAAGTCACTGGAATGCTGAGACTGATGCTACACTCAGAAGTTCATATTTAAGCAATGGTTGCCTAATCCCTAAAAGTGTTAATATTTTTTATGTATTAATTTCGAAAAGCTGCTGAAACAGTTTATGATTTAAACATTACTTTATTTCAAGTACATTTTAAACAGTGGGGTGGGGAATATGTAGTCAGTCCCTGAAATGACATAAACCGTTTACGATTTAAACATTACTTTATTTCATGTATATTTTTAACAGTGAGGTGGGGCATACAAAATCAGTCCCTGAAATGGCTGAAACCGTTTACGTATCAAACATTACTTTATTAAATGTATATTTGTAACAGTGGGATGAGGAATATGAAGTCGGTCCGGGAAATGGCTGCAACCATTTACGTTTTAGGTATTAGTTTATTTAATATATATTTTTAACAGTAGGATGGGAGATAAGAAGTCACTCCCGGAAATGGCTAAAACCATTTACGTTTTAAACATTACTTTATTTAATGTATATTTTTAAGTCGGGTAGGAGATATGAAGTCAGTCGTGGAAATGGCTTACTATTTAGACATTACATAATTTCATGTATATTTCTAGCGGTGGGTGGGGATATAAAGTCAGTAACGGAAATGGCGGAAACCGTTTACGATTTAAACATTACTTTATTTAATGTATATTTTTAACAGTACCGTGGCGGTCATGAAGTCAATCCTGGGATTGACTGAGATAAGTGCAAATATATACTCGCAAAAAGCGTTGCCCAAGATTGAATGAGATAGGTGGAAAACATATAGTAGCAGAATAACCAGCGTCACCTAGGATCAAATGAGATATGTGAAAGATATATACTAGCAGAATACACGGTGTCACCCGGGATTGGATGAGATAGGTGGAACATATATACTATGAGAATACCCGGAATTAATTGATATTTTTTAAGGAACTAATAAGCCCAGACAATATATCAAAGTTCTTATATTAGTAGGAGGGGAGCATAATGTCGGTTTTTAATTATAAAAAAATATTGTGGAAATTAGTAACATATCCAAGAATTATGAAAAATGATGAAATGTGAGTTAATTGGTGTGTTTGTAATGAAATAATCAGCCCAGACAATATATCAAAGTTGTTATTTTAGTAAGGAGAAGGCTATAAGGCGCGTGAAACTTGTGAAAAACTATTGTCGAAATTAGTAACATATCCAAGAATTATGAAAAATGATTAAATATGAGTTAATTGATTGGTGTGTTTATAATAAAATAATCAGTCCAGACAATATATCAAAGTTATTATGTTAGTAAGAGAGGGCGATAAGCATAGGTTCAATTATGAAAAAGGATTGTCGAAATAAGTACCATATCTAAGAATTACGAAAAATGATAATATGTGATTTAATGCATTAGTGTGTTTACAATGAAATAACCAGACCACCCAATAAATCCAAGGGATTATTTTAGTAAAGGGGCGATGATGTGCGTTAAAAATATAAAAAGTTATTGTCAAAATTAGTAACATATCCAAGAATTATGAAAAATAATAACATGTGAGTTAATTGATAGCTGTGATTTTTTATGAAACAATCAGCCCAGACAATATATCAAAGTTATTTTTTTAGTAAAAGAGGGCGATGAGGATGGTTTAAATTATAAAAATTATCGTTGAAATAAGTAACATATCCAACAATTACGAAAAATGATGAAATGTGACTTAATTGATTAGTGTGTTTGTAATGAAATAATCAGCCTGGACACTATATCAAAGTTATTATTTAGTAAAGAGGTAGGTGCGAAAATCTGGGTTAAAATTATGAAAAATGATTTACGAAATAAGTAACATATCAAAGATTTATGAAAAATGATGAAATGTAATTTCATGCATTACTGCGTTTGTAATGAAATAATAAGCCCAAACAATATATCAAAGTTATTATTTTATTAAGGAGGTGCGATAATGTAGGTACAAATTATGAAAAATGATTTTCGAAATTAGTAACATACGCAAGAATTATGAAAAAGGATAATATGTGATTTCATGCATTAGTGTGTTTGTAATGAAACAATTAACCCAGACAATATATCAACGTTCTTATTTTATTAAGGAGGGGGCGATAATGTGGGTACAAATTATGAAAAATGGTTGTCGAAATTAGTAACACACCCAAGAATTATGGAAAATGATGAAATGGAGGTTTATCGGTTGGTGTTTGTGTAATGAAATAAGTAGCCCAGCAAATATATCAAAATTATTATTTGTTGGGCGATAATATTGCTTAAAAATATGTAAAAAAATTGTCGAAATTAGTAACATATTCAAGAATAATGAAAAAAATGATGAAATGTGTGTTAATTGATGTGTTTTTAATGAAATAATCAGCCTATACAATATATCGAAGTTATCATTTTAGTAAGGTGTGCGATATGGTGAGTTACAAATGATGAAAACTTATTGACGTAATTAGTACCATATCCAAGAATTATGAAAAATGATAAAATATGAGTTAATTGATAGTTGTGTTTTTTATGAAATAATCAGACCATACAATACATCAAATTTATTATTTTAGTAAGGGGGGGTGATAATGTGGGTTAAAATTATGAAAAATTATTATCGAACATAGTAACATATTCAATAATTATGAAAAATGATGATATGTGAGTTAATTGACCGATGTGTTTGTAATGAAATAATCAGCCCAGAAATATATCAAAGTTATTATTTTAGTAAAAGGGGGCGATACAGTTTTAATAAAAGGGCTAGAATAATATGATCGTGCCTTCATTCATGCTGATCAGCACGTCCACAGAATGCCCAGCAACAATATATTACATATGAAAAATGCCGCTGTGGAATTTCCACAGGTCCCGTTAGTTATTATTATTATTATTATTATTATTATTATTATTATTATTAGTCGTACTAGTAAGCAATAATTTGCTAAATTCACGAATCTCTTACTATATTCTGTCCATTACTCTTAACCTTCTTCACCTGATGCTGTTTGACACCCGCTTTTATTTTATGCCGTTTCTATCACTTTCGAATCCGTCATCCTCACTCTATGTTCATTAATATTTAAATATAATAAAAATAACTACATAAAAATATTGGAATAGTCTGTTATAGAAATAATACAGATAGCAATATTATTTAATCCGTAGCTGAAGAAAGCAAGCGAGCAAGCAAGGTAAAGAGAGAACAGAGAGGAGAAAAAAAGACATGAAGAATGCATGTATGTTAAACAGAGATGGCAGTGGTGAAGAAATAATCTAATTTTATTTAAATTATTTGATTACTCATGTTTTTCTGATTCAGCCAATCTCGCCTGATATGAGTAGGTGACCCAACTGGTCACATGTTTCTAGTTCCGCACTTAAATATTGCCTCAACGTTTCTAATAGAGAATGGGTCAGTGTTTCTAAAGAGAAATACAATTGCTTGTTGCATTAATTTTTTAACGAATAATAATGATAATACACTTTGTAATGCAAGGTTCAGATGTGGGAACAAGCATATACAGTGATACGCATTGATTCCTAAGAAACTCCGGAGTAGTTAAGCAAGTATATCTATGAATCTAAAACTACCTATTTAAATAAACAGTTAATTATAAGATTGAAAAGAACTTATCCGAATGCTTTTAGCTTACTATGTAGTCTGCAATAAAGATGCTTCATAGATACATTTGTTTCCATTGTTCAATTTTTGTACAACATACAACAAAATGGCGTCGTATACGCAGATTACGAGTGTGTGTTTTGTATTTATCATTTGATGGTGTTATTTCGACCCCAAATATCTTATTCTGTCAAGTAGAATTACTACTAAGGAGATTTAATGACCCATGTTCGTATTGAGAAGCAGACTTCTTGATCTGCCACATTATTCCGGAAAAAAACTGCCCTGTCCTTGTCTCATTGATCTGTTGGATTAGCAGTGCATATGCCATATTATTTATACTAGATCAGCACAAATGTTATTTTTGGTCAACAATAAGTAAACGAGTGTATTGATGCAAACTATTTGTGTAATACATTTCTTCCAAGAATTCGCAGTTTCAGTCAATTTTTGTGAAATCTTTCTCTTTCAGCAAGATCATAATGTTAAAATATAATGGTATATACTGTTTTTTTTACATATGAGTCACCTCTTACCTAGGCCCGGTGGTCACTCGAGGATAAAACTTAATGAGTATACAGTAGGGCAGGTCGATTTTGGAACCCCGGTGAGGCAATGGTGACGATAGTTGGGGTTTAACATAGAAAAGACCTACACGAAATATTTTTCTCAAAATCGTTATCTTTGCTTGAGGAAATGACTTTAAAAGTTGAAAAATTGAAGCGATTAAAAGTTTTTCGGTGAATTGTTAAGAACGTCCCGTCATAAAAACAATCCGTACTGTTAAGAAAATGGAATCATTATTTAGAATATGTTTTAAACTACATTTTTAAATAAAATGAGTGAGGATAATGAATTAATAAAATAAATATAAACTGTAAAGGCAAAATTATGTTTTTTTAAATAATAGCGAACAAAGTTCACTTTTTCATTTCAGGAAATTTTTTTGGGTGGAAACATTTTAGATTTCACCGTCACGAAACACGCTCGTTATTGATATTGAAAATTAACGTTTGTTTATTATTTAATTTGAAAACATTACGATTTAGGCTTAATTATTTCGAAAGGAAAAACGAAAAGACTTGTTTAAAAAATATATTATTATATTTCAAGTCTGCAGTGAATTTAAACATATTTGTTTTATCTTTTAAGTTTGTTTTTCTAATAGGCTGATGCAAAAATAATGGCATTTTTGGACGTTTAAACGAACGTCAAAACATTATTTTTTCACCAACCTAATATTTCACATCAAATTCTATTTTAAATTTTTATTAAAATATAATATTACTCCAGTTTTATATTAAAACAACAAAAAAATAAAAATAAAAAATAGTCCATACAATTTTATTCTACACATTCTTTACGAAATATAACCACGTAAATTTTCAAGTTTTTCAACTTAATAAAAAATACTTTGCAGAAAATTAGTGTCAAATTTTAAGTTCTTTTATTTTTAGAGAGTAATTGTTTTTAAGCAGTGTTTTTCTTCTAAAATTATAGTTTTAAAATCAGATAACCTACAAAGATTAATACGAGTAAATAAGGAAACTCCTTTAAAGGTTTTTCGTTATTTGTGCATCTATGTTATTGTGCTAAAATACATTTGTTATCTAGAAAGCCATTCTTAGTATGGGAAAGGGGTTGCATTGTAACTATTTTTTCACCTAAAAATTTAATAAACAGAAATTCCATAAAAATTAAATTTAACTTGAAAAGACTATTAAAAATAGCATAGTAACATAGATGGACAAGCACTGGTTTTTTAAACTCTAAACACTAAACGTTCGTTTAAAATGGCATAGCTACATCAAGAATGAATCTATTTATGGATAAATTCATGTTATCGCAGGAGAAGCTAAAATCTGCTAAAAATGTCTAAACTAAACACTACTATACTGATTTGGTTTGGTCCTCTCTCTTCAATACATCTAATTCAACTCTATAAAGTGTTTCATTATTTCTTATAACTAACGCTTATTTTTTACGTATGAAACTGGAAGATAGCCTAATACAGTTTCCCTCAGTTATAATCCATTTATTTATTATCACTTTTCAGATTATAATGTCAGTAAAAGCACGACGTCCAGTTTTAACTCGTGATTCAAAAAATTTGCTGGTCCTACTTGTCATTCGGATGAAACAGCACCCCCAACTTCACGGCAACCCATCCAGTTTAGTTATTTCCTCGAGAACAGTTATCCACACTTAAAAAAATAGGTAGATTTCTAAGTTAATTGCCAAGGAAATAATTAGTATTCGGCAAGCAGTCAATTCACAATTGCCCTTGTTAAGGTACCATTATATAGGACAGAAGGTCAATATATTTTGCTATAAGAGAGCCAAACAGATTGACAAGACATCTCTTGCAGCAATCAAAGTGAAAAAATGAAGGAACAGATAGACAGGCTGTTTGATATATCTTCTTGTAGCTGTAAACTTTCTGTCTTGAGATGTGATGACTTTGCAGTAAAGTGCAGCACTGAAAATTGTCAAAGAAGGTACAAAGTCTGCACTTGTCCTCCTAACAAGGAGGTATAATTAATTCTATAGATTCACCTGCAATTATGTTTCCCTTTTTGTGGAAAATAAAATAATATATTGGTATTTATTATTTAATCTAGCTCTATTATTAAACATGCAAATTTTCCAATTTTGAGGTTCCACAAGAAGAACTGCCATTTATAGCAATTTTTTAATTAATTGATGGAACAACAAAAAGCCTAAAAATTTTTACTGGTCTTTGGGGAAACTCTGCATCAATAATTATCAAGATTTGCCTCAAGTAGAATTCTAAAAAATTAGTGTCCCTCCCGATCATCATTATCTGACAACAGAAGAAACAAATAATTTAAGTGTAAAGACCAAAGGCTACTTTTTGAGTATGCTGTTGGCATTTTTTGTGGAGAAGTTAACTTAGAAAATTGGGCCCTTGAATCAAGGAAGATGGCTAACATAAGCCACAAGATTAATGTGTTTATGGACCAGAGGTGTCTATCCTCAAACACTATGATAAATTAAACATTTTGGTCAAATTTATCATCTAAGTGTATGCAGTTAGTTGGTTTGAGATCCAAACCAACAATATTTTTTTTAACCAACAACACTATATTTTCATATGATTCAGAGAACAAAACAGTTAACTGAAATCCAAATTACTCTTTTAAACTGTTCAAAATATAGTGCTTTTGCACTACTTCCGGAAAATATAATATCGATGAACTTCCGGAAAATATAATATCAGATGAATTGGATGTGAGAGAAGAGGGCATTCAAACGATTTTGTCCATTAGGTAAATAAATATTTATCCATTAAATTTTATTAGCTTTCTTAATTTACCCAAACAATATATCAATTTTAAAACAATATATCAATTTTAATTGGATTTTTTATAAAAATAGTGAAATTTCAAAGTCAGTGTTGCGAAAAATGCTATGAAAAGGATTTTTCAGCATTTTTCTACACGATTTTTAAAATTAAATGCTCAATTTTCTGTTCAAGATGAGAATCTAATTTTTGGTATATGTTCTTATCACATCAAATCCCAACTATCGTCACCAGTGCCATGTTGATATTCTGAAAAAAGTTGCAAATCGACCTGCCCTAGTATACTGTAGTCAATGGGACAATATCGTCATAATCATAAGTAGTTTAAATTTGGTAAATTGGATTACTTAAGGAGACGGCTCATTAAGAACTTGTTCACGTTGAACTTGAAGACAACCATATTGTAGTCAGCGGGAAAGTAGGTAAGCAGAGAAGAGTTACACAGATATGCAGTTCTCAGAAAAAAGCTTTGTTGTTGGTATCTACTTTTAGGTTTAGGCACAGATAGAGAGGTGGTGAAATTACTGATAGTAGTTTCAGCTAGACTAGTGTCTTTCGTGAAATTTGGCAATGGGGGACCATAGATTGGAGCTCAGACGAGCACATGTAATCATAATAACGATAAAGCATAGACAGGTTCACAACGTCTTTTCTGTGCGAAAGAGGTTGCATGGAAGAGAGAAAGGCATTCTCCACTAAGCTACGAAGTCTTTGAACCCTGCCAAGGCAGAATAAGGTGCTTCAAGCAGCTCCTGTCCAAATATGGCAACAGTACGCCATCCTTCGACGTACCTGACTCTTATATAGGTAGAGAATTTCATCAGCAGTGAGATATTTACTTGAGCGGTAGAAGGATCCCACCATTTTTCCAGCGACCTTGGCAACAGTTTTGATGTACGTGTTCTACCTCAGATCAAGAGTAAAGGTCAGACCTAGAAGCTTGTCAAAACATGGAGCCTCCCTAGGATGAGAGCCATTCATTTCGATTGATGCCAGACGGGGATGAGAACGTTGATAATGTAAAAATAGAAGTTTGATTTAAGATGTATTAAATATAACCAACCAACTTTTCCCCCATTGTACCACGTTCTCAAGAGGAGAGAGAGAATCAGAGAGAATTGGTCATTTACGGCCTTTGATGTGTCACCATGGATGGTAGTGTCGTCAGCAAAAATGTCTACGAATGATCTTTGTGTGTGATTTGGGAGATCATTTATATAGATCAGGAATTGAGTCAGGCTCCGGATTGACCCTCGAGAGACTCCAGCATTAATACTGTGAGCTTCTTATTTCTACCCACATATTACTACTCTTATGAACCTATAAGAGATAAATGATTTAATAACTGAGAAGACATTTCATGCTATATTGCAGCTGAAGATCTTGTGGAGTAGCTCTTTATGCCATAATTATTGATGGCCTTTGATATGTAAAGAGCAATTGCTCTAGAAAGGAAGCCTCAGTCGAAAGATTCGTTAATCCTATGAGATATAACCGTTAGCACATCTGCTGTAGATCTAGCAGAATGGAAACCATGTTGCATGTCATTAAGAAGGTTATTTTTACAACGGTGGTTGACTACTTCTCTATTTAACACAGATTCAAGCAACTTACCTATGACACACATGATGCTTATTAGTCTGTACTGATGGCCTATCACGTGAATTTTTAAATACGCGGAATACCGATGAGGTTTTTCAAGGTGTTAGGAAGCAATTCTCCTTAAGACAACGCTTAAACAGCTTTGTAAGTATGGGCGCTAGTTCTGGTTGAAGCCTTTTCAGCACTATAATTGGAATGCCGTCAGGGCCAGTTGCTTTACTGAAATCAAGGTTTTTGATTAGATTGGCAATATCACGCACAGATATTTGTATGTCGCATAGCGTGTTTTCGGACACAGGAGAAAATACGGGGAGGGTAGGTGGCCTTGATCGCATAGATTAGAATTAGTAACAAAGTTCTTGGCAAAGAGTTTGGCTTTGTCTGATGCTGGCGAGATTATCTCAGGTCCATTGATGATGGTGGGGATAGAGCACACGCTTCTGTCCAAGACCTTGTCTTCTATTTGCCGAAACTGGTGGGAACAAAACCGCTGCTCAGCTACTTTGAACTTAACCAACTAAGCATACAACTCTCTCGCATTGTTTATTACTCTTTTACAATGGTTGCTGACAGTCCTGATAGCGGCTTTAGTCTTAGTACATTTATTACGTTGGAAGCAATGGAAAAAGTGAATTTTCTGCGCAATGGTAGCAGCACATTCTGGAGGGAACCACAGCTGGCTGTTAGGTTTTTGCTGGAATTTTTTAAAAGATATGAAGCGGTCCATACCTACAATTGACCATTCCATCAGATCTGATACTATAGAGGACACATTCTTTTTAAACATGGAACGCGGGGGTAGATTTTATATAAATGTACGGAAAATATCCCACTCAGCTATAGCGTATCGATATACTGTACGATGGAGAGGTACATCTGGGGACGTATTACATTTCGTTGTCTTAACTGACACAACAGAGTGGGCGGAAGATTCCAGTGGAGACAGAAAGGAAGATAAATATAGATCTTGGAAAGTTGTAAGAAAAAAGGTCTAGAGACTTACATACTGGCCGTCAATGTCGGGAACACGGGTGGGTTCGTGAACAATCTGAGTTAGGTCATAAGAAAAGGAGAAATGGTTACATAACCTCCCCTCATCATCTGTATTGTTTAAGTAGACTAACCCTTCCACATTGTGAGCATTCACTAACGTGAATGTAAGCCGAAGGATGAACAGACAGGATATGATCAGTTTTCTCAGATATGTTCTTAAAGATAGTAATTCCGCTGTTATTGGGACGATAGAAGGCAAATATAAACGTACTGGTGTGAGCAAATGCAACCTGGAAGCAGATGGAGATGTCCCTACCACATAAAAAGCCATCGCTAACGTAAGCACATGTTACATGGCCATGGCGATCTTGGGGGTCAGATTTGGATGTTAAGTTAGAATAGTATTTTATTACAAACTCATCTAGGGAAATAATCGGTCCAATTACAGTTTCGTTTAGGAATAATAGGTCTGGTTTTGTTTCATATAATTGGGTTTCAACCTTTGGAAAGTTGGGGAAGGAGACATTGTAGTGGGGGGGGGGTCTCCGTTGGAAGTTGGAGTTTTGGGTTTAATCGTGTGTTTTTCTGGAGACTTTTCATGATGGAGTTTTGCAATTTGTAGAACAAGTCGACAAAATGGTTAGAGCAGGCCAGCGAGAGAAAGTAAGGGGGAAAAAAGAAATATTAGTCGTAATCCATGAAGAGCCGCAACAATTACCTACGTATATGGCATCGAGAAGTTCCACCAGAAGCTACTGCATGACCAAGAATCTATTAACCAAGTGGGAATATAGCAACTCCTGTGCTTTTTACTAATATTAAGCAATAATGACATATGCTAATTAATCATATTAAACTGTAATGGTATATACTAATGAATTATAATGTTCAATTATAATGGTATATACTAATTAATCATAATATTAAACTGTAATCGTATAAACTAGTTACTCATAATGTTAAACAATAATTATATATACTAATTAATTAACTATAATGGTATATAAAATGAATTACAATATTAAATTGTAATGGTATATACTAATTAATCATAATGTTAAGATATACTGGTATATTCTAATTAATCATAATATTTAACTATAATGTTATATACTAAGGAATCATAATGTTAACTTATAATGATATATGCTAGTTAACACAGTGACCTATTGCCATGACTCGGATTTTTAAGGGAGCGATTTCCTAATTCTCGGATATGAACATTTTTTTTAATTATAAGGATTTATTTAGAGTATTGTTTACTAGTTCATTTGAATATCTTACAACCTCACACACAAACCAAAAGTATTAGTCACAAATATTCGTAAGAAGATCGAAAATGATGTAAGAAGACAATATTAAATTATATATAAAATTTTGTTAAAGATTGAACAGAAAACTTATGTTTTTATAGCCTGAAAAATTAGTGCTTAATCCATCAATCAGAATTATTTTTTGTTTAAAACATTCTTAGCTAAATCAATCGACTATTTACTACTCAAACTTCTGCGTAACTTGATAACAGATGGGTTATTTAAACAGAGAACGAGCCGTCTTAGCTGTCAGCCACCATCAAGCTTATCTTTTGTATTGATTTTTACAAGACTTGCTTGATCTTTCGATGTCTAAAAGAGCTTGCAATTTTAATCGATTATTAAACCAATCAATTAACTCATTAATCATTAAATCAGCTTATTATGCCTAATACGCCAATTTCACCAGCCCCATCGCGTGAGGTAGACTATTCTCATTACAGTTGAACAGTTATCATATGAGAGGTAAAAAAAGGATCTTATCCGACTTGTTTTTAGTTTTATAAGAGCAGATAGAGTTAACAAAATGATGACGGCATTTTCCTTTAATAATTACACCCGCATGATGCGGATTTATATTTTAAATGATGTGTCACTCCTTCATCAGCACCACTAACACCACAAAACAAGTAGCTATTGGTGGGTGATCTGATTTTTGGAACATCTTATATACACATATGATAGTATGAAGGTTCATGAAAACTACGTAAAGATCTTTATATACGGGTAAGTAACATTAATTCTGGTCGACTGTTTATATTGTTTTTTTTTTATCTTCAAAACGAAATGAAAATATTGGATCGAAAATAGTTATTAATAACTTCATAGGCCAAAATTTTAATGTTGGTTAGAAACCTTAAAAGTAAGCGAATAGATATTAAAATTATTATATTATGTGTTTAGACGCCCATCAGCTGAAGTTACAAAACATACCAGAAACAAAATTGGAAACACAATATCATTAAAATTTGAAGAGAAAGTTGTGAGTTAATTGAAATTGCAGGTAAATGTTGAAATAAAAGATTTCAATTCATGATAACACGTAGAAGAGATGTTTTTAAAGGAAGTGAAATTCTTTATCAAAGTAATCTCTTACTTCGAAATCAAATTATCGAAGACATGAGCCATTCCATTAATTGATCATTGCTTTCACAATCAGCCAGTCTCAAAATATGTTTACATTGTATAAAAATCTAGTTAAATACCCATCCAAAAATGGATTCTTAAGAATAACACACTTTTGACCAAAAGACGAAAACTGCAAAAACTGCAGAACAATCAAAAGTATTTTGACTTTATAAAAATTGTCTTATAATAGACATTACATAACAGAAGTTTTTTCAGAATCAGTTCAAAATTGGACATATTTGTCTCTGATGAAACATATCTTACATACAATAAAGTCAAATCGTGTTTTTCTTCTTACATGAACCGAGTCCTTCATTCATTTATTTTTATGGACTATAATAATAGCAATTTTATGATTCTAACATATTCACTCAATTATTAATATTTATACATATTGAGTTTTTTCTGATTACTATTATTTCGAATTTTTAACATGTATGTATAAACAAAATAAGATTATCGAGCATTACTATTTTAGATTCGAACATCTCACATTGACTTGGATGAAAAAAAATGTTCGATAACGTTTTTCTAAACTTATTTTTTTACTTTTCGTCGTTTACTTAATTTGTTTCTATTAAAAAAATCAGCTTATCGATTATATTTTTTTATATAATTACTTATTAATATTTTGATTGCAGAAATTCCCATCTAGACAAAAGTATCGTAGGTTTGCAATAACATATGCCACATATACATTTATTATGGCTAGACTATTAGCCACTATCTTATCTAACTTTAGAACGACATTTTAGATATATTTAGTCGTTATAATAAAATCCTACATTTCATAATTATTTCATTTTATAATAAAATCCTACATTTTACCCCAGGAGAAACACCATTACAATTGTAGCATCTTTAGAGAAAGTAGTTCCTATCCCTTACCCCAAATATTAAGTCCCCATACCGCCACAGTCAATTCTGGAAGAAAATATACACTTTCTACATATATTGTGCTTGTACCTTTCGTAACTGAATCATAAACTCATAAACATTTTTCAAATATGGCGGCACTCTCTACAAGAGGCAATCGTTTTAAAAAATAAACCAAATACAAATATAATAACTGCGCATAAACAAGAAATGAAATACCGATGACCCTACACTTACCTATGCCCACATTGACAAGATGCCATCATTAAAAAAAAAACATAAAAACACTGAAAAATATGTATGGGCACCGTTGTTAATTATTTGAATTTGGAGCGTCTTAGGAAACCTTACACGATGATATTTTTTGTTTTATTTTACTTTGCTTTATAAGATGACGGTTTTAAAAATTTTTTTATACTTTTTTACATTTACTTTTAATATGAGCGATTTAAATTACTTGCATATTTTCCTACGATTAGCTAGTGTTCAATCATATTAGTTATCTTGTTCGTAGGTTTTCGACTATGAGAGAGACAGAGCGAGCGAGAAAGGGAGAGTTGGGAAGAATATATATATATATATATATATATATATATATATATATATATATATATATATATATATATATATATATATATATATATATAGAGAGAGAGAGAGAGAGAGAATAAAAAATGGTGTGGATATTGTTCGGTGCGAAATTTTTTTCGGCATAAAAAGAAATGTAAAAAGCGAGCGAGAATAGAGAGATAGAAAGAGACCGAGACAGAGAGAGACCAAGAGAGAAAGAGAGAAAGAGAGAGAGAGAGAAAGAGAAAGAGAGAGAGTTGAGAAGAATATATACAGTATGTGTGTGTGTGTGTGTGTGGGAGAGAGAGAGAGAGAGAGAGAGAGAGATTTTGGTAATTGTGCATAAAACCAGACCCTAACTTTCAAACAAACTGGCTACTCAGTCAGTTGAGGAATGGAAGCATGGGTATAATACTTCCGCTATTATTCAAAATTATTTACTGATATATTTGAGCGAAATATTTTGATATTTATGTTAATATATTTTTTCAAACATAGTTAAGTTTTTTATGCACTTTATTTAAATATACTTTATTAAAAACCTGTTCAATCTATTATGATCGTCGCCGATTTAAAAAGAAATGCTTCGGCAATGTCATCTACTGGATTCGTACTTATCATGTTGTTTAAATTTAATGTTTTAACATATGTGAAGTATTCACATTTTAAAACTGTTAAACTATTTTTGTAGTTAACTATCTTTTATGTTTATTTTTTCACTCACCTCATTATAAAAATATATAAAAATGCACAAATTTTTTATCAATTGATTTTTTTTATTTTTTAATTGCATATATTTTCAAATAATTATGTTTATTTAAATTAATTCGTCAAACTGTTTTGATATTTTAAAATATATTTATATTCAGAAACATTGAAAAGAAAATGCATGTGTCACATTTTTACGGTTTTAATAATTTTAAAACGCTGAATGTGCAACAGAAACTAGTTTAACAGTTTTAAAGTGTGAATATTTCACAATGTTAAAAATTTAAATTTAAACAGACTTTATTTTTAAATCGTAATAGATTGTGCAAGTTTAAATAAAGTATATTTCAATTAAATATATTTAAATGAAAACATTAAAAACGTAACTATATTTGAAAAACAAAAAACAAAAAAAAACGTAAATATGTTCGAAAAAAAAAAAGATATTAACAAAAAATACCTTAATATTGCGCCTAAATATATAAGTAAGTAATTTTGAATGATAGCGGAAGTATTGTATCCATTTTGTGCTTCCATACCTTAATTGACAGACCTACACGCGTGTTTGAATGTTAGGGTTTAGTTTTATGTACAATTACCGATTTGTTATCCCGATTACCTATGCTACAGTTTAAACATAAATCTCATTACATACACCAACAATTATTTGTTATATATTTGTGCTTTCACCAATTTGGAATTCTGTGTAATATTTTATTTAATTTTCTTTTCCGGACTAATTCTTGAGATTGTGCACACGTTAACTTTTTGTTGGAAGGCGTAAATTGGTACATTTTTCTTTAGAATGATGACTATACTGTTTAAGAGAATATCATTTACATTTTGCGGATACAGATACTTATAGAGATATAAAGACATATATTATGCACTGTAATTTACTGGCTGCCAGGTTTATACGCATGTGCGATAAGCAACTTTACTTCTCTCCTACCGATACTGCTCCCCCACATTTTTTTAGCATTTGCGGGTGGGTATGCTGACAACGATCATCACGGTTAAATTTAGAGGAATTATTCCTTCCAAATGGGGTATTCTACTCCGAAAGCCGCTCTTTTTATGGGGATGTTTGGGGTGTCTATTCCGAACACCGTTTTCATGATAGAGAGGTTGGTGGTGTCTATTCCGAAAGCTGTACTTAACATGGGAATTTTTGTATGTTTATTCCAAACGCCGTTCTAAACATGAAAACACCCAAAGAAGTGAAGTCTTAATTGTTTTGTTTTAGACGTTAGAAACAGACGACATAAAATGAAATTTAATTTAATTCTATTGGTGGAAGAGTTGAAAAGAAGAGGAAGACTTGAACAACAAACTAATTTCGATCACTCTAAACAGTGAAAACCTCTAACCTCTAAAACTTCTGTTTTTACTTTCCATTATTATTCTAATGGACCATTTTTCGTACTTTTTTTAATTCATAGTTATTTACGCATTCCCTTAATTGCTTTTTCAAAATTCAAACAGTATCTGCATGTTATCGCTCCAAACCAGCACTAATCGCCAGTGAAAGTCAGATTATTTCATTTCGGCCACGGCGGTCAGTGTCTGCAATTGTTCAAGGACGGCAGTTACTACCAACAACAACCGTAGTTTATTTTTTTTTTGCGAGGGGAGTGCAGGCTTCGGTTAACGGGTCCTGCTAGTTATTATTATTATTATTATTATTATTATTATTATTATTATTATTATTATTTGGACCAGTTTCTAGGCGTTCCCGAGAAGATATAAAAGGATGTTAACTAATTGAATTTCTAAATTTTTTATTTTCGTACGTATCTGTCCTCCAAATTTTTTGTTTTGAACTGGAAACATTTTATATAGTTTATGTGTGTTATTTACGTGCGGGAGCAAATAACATTTATTTTCTATGTTAGTTTCGTAAATTAGCGAAATTATCATTGTTTTGTTTTAAGAATGTAAAAAATGAAATTAAAAAAGTAAATATAAAAAATAACACAGTATTTTCATGTATATTAAAACAGTTGGAAATGAAATTGACTGATGATATGCCAGCATCCAATTTTTTTGTATAAAACTAAGAATTCTCCTTCCACCATAACCACTAAAGAACGAATAAATATTCATGAAGACTTATTAGAAAATGCTAAAATCATTTGTTTTGTAGTTTTTTCGTGAACCCCTTCTAGACTGCGATAATATTGTTTAAATGGGATATACATGCACATGTAAGCTGAAAGCATTTAATATTATCAATGGGAATTATTTCAGTGCGTTGGCCAAAAATGTAATTCTTATTTTCGTCTCGTATTACTTTTCTTCCTAGACCATCCTCTTATTCTCGATTAAAAAAAGAAAAAGTAAATCTTATAGAAAGTATTTTAAAATGCAGAAACTATTCGTTTATTGTTGTCTTCACACTTTGTTTTCCTGAAAATAGATTCTAAACTGATGTAATTATAAATTTGTTCGGAATAAGTGTTTTAACATGCTGAAACCCATTCGTTTTTCGCTGTCTCTAATTTGTCATTGAGAATTCCTCCTAAACTAAGGTAATTATATATATTTGTGCGGAAGAAGTATTTCAAAATGCTAAAATTATTTATTTTTCGTTATATTTAATCTTTCTTTGTGTAAGGATTCCCCCTAGACCGAGATAAATATACATTTGTTCGAAATAAGTATTTTAAAATGCTGATCCGTCTTTCATTATCCTTCGTCTTTTTTTGTTTAAAAATCCCGCTAAGACTGATGTAATTATTAATTTGATTGAATTAAGTGACCCTCATAAATGTTTTTGTCAGTGTAAATAATGAAAATGCGAAACTAACTCCGTGTTTATATTATGAACGCTTTAAAACAACATTCCTATGACGCAACCATTTTATAGGGGCATATATATATATATATATATATGTGTGTGTGTGTGTGTGTGTGTGTGTGTGTGTGTGTGTTGATGAAAATATTAAAAATCAACTAATAGTGAGATTTTCATGAATTTTTTTATACTTATGCAGTTTTGTTTAAATTTATATTTAAAATGCAATTTTTATCGAATCATGTTACAAAGTACCAAAAAAGTATACTTTAATTGATTGAAATGTTAATATTTTTGAAAGCTGGAGTAATCAACCGGTTTTTTTGTCGTTTACTGTGAATGTGTAAAATGTAATGAATTCAAAATTTTTAATATTTTTGTGAAAGTAACTATTTTCTCATTAATATATACGGCAATCTGTTTTATACAGAAAATAACATCTCAAAAATAAATAACTTTTATTAGGAAAATGACTTGAAATCAAGTTCTGTTTATAATTGCTTGCACTTACGTCCGCTGATGATTGTGTATTCCGCTGATGATTGTGTATTCCGCTGATGATTGTGTATTCCGATGATGATTGTGTATTCCGCTGATGATTGTGTATTCCGGGAAAGTCACTGCTGACTGATGTTTACCAATTGAAAAATATGCGAACGAATATACGTTATATACGTTATATACGTTAGTCTTTTAAATTCACCGTTAATAATGTATGGTTTGTATCCAAATGTAAAAAAAACAGATTTGTTTGTCATAATAATGCTGAACAGTTTGACAATGTTCGAAAATTATTAATCCTTGAATCAACTCTTTTGACTCGTAAAACATACCTATTAATATAATTTCAATTCTATAATAATGCAACACACAATAAATAAAGAATTTTCTGAAACAGGTTCGTAAAAGTCAAAGAAAAAGAAGGTAAACAATTGCGTGATTAGAATTGGAGGTCCATGTCGGTCAAACTAGAAAAATGTGAAGCATAATTAATCTTAGTGATATCCTTCTCCTCACCGTAAAGCATATGTTTTTTGTCTTCGTCTTACAAAAAACATAACAATATTTATTTTTGGTGTGATATAACTAAGAAAGTTTAGGATTAAAATGTTTTCAATATAAATAACTATGAAAAAATAGACAATAAAAATATTCGCTGCTATTATTATGAAGAAGAATTATTATAATGGTAAAAAAAATGAGGAAATATGGTAGATCTAATTAAAGTTTTTCTGTTGAATAAAATATGATCAAACCGCATATATTATGGTTTAGCTTTCAATGTTACAGCCTTACGTGAAACTGGCTATCGGCCAGTGAGAAAATGCAACATTTTATTTACTTATAGGCGTCACAGAATGAGTAAATCTGAGCAAGGCAGAAAGTTTTGTATTCGCTAGAAGTGAACAGTTTTGTATTGTATGTTTTGAAGAAGCTAATAAAACACTGTATCGTTCGCGTTAAGCAGCTTAAAAATCTGTGTCGTAATCTAATATGTGTGATAATTAAAGGTTTATATACTTTTATCGAACTGAACAAGGGAAGATGTCATGTTGAATTCTACGAAACATTTTCTGAAACTGCTTGAAAAAGCAATCTCTTAAACTTTGGTACTATTCTGAGTAGACTATCAAATTGATTAAAGGCAAAAAGCATAACGGAACAGGGTGGTAATTATTTACATGCTGAATAAGTATGAGATTATCATGAATGCGTATAATAATTAAACTCTATGAATTATTTTGTAACGGTGTATATAGAAGAGGTAAAGTAGATAATAGTGATTGATTAAATATCCTGCTACCACTTGTAAATATGCCTGACAAGAGTAACTCCCCTCGAAAATATTACAGCGTCTGTGTTTGTATTGCTATAATGTTTCATAGAGAGAAAATATCGCCTCTATTCCATAAAATGAGATTATTATTATTATTATCATTATTATTATTATTATTATTATTATTATTATTATTATTATTATTATTATTATTATGTACTCACTAAGAGAAGTTGCACAAACCATCATCAAATATTGTTCTCTGAGAACAACTTGTGGTGTTCCCTGAAGTCTGAGTGACAAAAAGTCTCCCCAGACTTCCAGCACTCTCCACCTCTTTCGATAACCGTTGAAAAATAATTTGCATTATCGCAACAGCAGCTTACCATTGATTTCTCGTTGGAGGCGACTATTAATTTTCGCTGGAATTTAGGTGGCAATGAGCCTCTACAAGGTCCCAATCCTTTTTTTACTCAGCCAGCGGAGGTCTAGTTAGTGCTTTCTCACCTCGGTCTTCCCATCCTCCTTGATCCTCCTCATTATTTGGTGTGGTGCCCGTCTATGGTGACACTCAGAATAAAAGTGAGGGGGCGGCATTATATACTTATACAGTTTCAGTTTTCATGATTCCATGTGATGTTCCTATATGTTTTACATCTGTATCCGTTTCTGTGTCCAGTTTGTGCGTGTAGTTCATATGTAATGTTGGTCTCCACCTTCAAGGGTTTTCCTTGATCTTTCTGCAGTTTTCATTATTGAAATCCGTGGTATCTTCTCAGCATTATATCTCTGATTCAAATCTTCCATATCTTTTTTCAAAGTTTTTCAGTTCTGTTCCTACCACTCCTACTATTAGTGGTGTTATCTGGACTTTCTTAAATTTCCAGCCCCCATTGAGATCTCTGGCCAGTTTTGTGTATTTGCCCCGCTTCTTTCCTGGTGTCTTACCGTACTTTTTTTTTAAAGTACACGCGAATTCATTCAGTTTTATTTGCTTGTTATGAAATAAATTTGCTATTTCTTATTAATGGTTACAGTAGTACGTGCTTTCTTATTAATGCTTATAATAAGTGATTCATTATTAGCGTTATTGTGAGTTATTTTAATGGTTATAATAACTGGTTCATTATTGATAAAAGGCGGTTTATTATTAATATTTATAAAACGTGATCGATTTTGACTGGTTATAACTATTTTACTGGTTATAATAAATGGCTTATAAATATAATTAACGATGATTATAATAAATGTTTTATTACTAATAGTTATGATATCTTTTTAATTTCAATGAGCCCTTTATTATTTATGGTCATAATATGCGGTTTACTTCTAATGGTTATAATATGTAGTCCATTATAAATTGTTATTACAAGTGCTTTATTTTAATGGTTGTGTTTAGTTTATTATTAATTGTCATGATAAGTGATGCATTATTAATTGATGAGATTTGACATAAGCGTTTAGTAACAGCTTTAAGAAATTAAAACAAATGAATAAACAACCAAAACGTTTCAGAAACAACATTTAAGATCCGAATATTTTAGTAAAAAATATTAGAATGTTTGAAATATGACATTTTTTTTCTCGTTAATTTTTGGTAATAAAATATCTATAATCAGAGAACGTCTGTAATTAGAAATATTCTTATGTCGTGTTGTTATCGAAGCGGCAGTCATGTGTTAATACATGGTGTAAGGTAGAAGAACATCTCTTTCATTCGAACTGCTTTATGCACGTAGTCGCAATATTGTAATGAGATTCAGCAAACACTCCTAGAAGCATCTTTAAGGAATTTGAAATTTGGAAAAAATAAACAAAACGCCCTTAAAACCACGTTTACTATGCAAATATTTTTTAATCAAAAATGTTAAGATTTTTTAAAACTCCATTTTTATTGATTTAAATAATAAAACATCTAGCATCCGAGAAAAAGAAAGAGAGATAGAAAGGGTGGAGAGAGAGAGAGAGAGTTTTTTCTGTAATTAGAAATGTCTTAGTCTCGTGTTGTTATCGATGCGGTGGTAAGATAATGTAAGGTAGAGGACATCTCTTTAATTGAACTTTTTAAGCATCGTGTAACAACATATATACATCGCATCGATAACAACGTGAGAGGAGGATATTTTTAATTACAAAAAATAAAATAACTTTCTTATATGATATTTTACTATCCAAAATTTATAAGAAATAAGTTTGAAAAAATCTAATGATTTTTAATAAACTGTTTGAATTTTAAACGTAATCCCAAAGACATTAAGTCTATTTAAACTGTATTATTAATTGTTATAAAAGTGGTTTATTTTTAACGTAGATAATAAGTTGTTTAACTATTTTTGTTGCAATAAGTGGTTTCTTTTTAACGATTATATGTACTTTATTATAAACTATTATAATATGTGATGGTTATTATGACATGTAGTTTACAATAAACTATTATAATAAGTGATGGTTATAATAAACGTTTCATTATTGCTTGTTATAATCAGCAGCTAATTCCTAATTGTTAGATTGTGCAGGAAAATGCGATGTGTCGTTTTCTGGTGCATTCCTCTCATTTGCCTTCATAACTCTTTCACATCCTCTCAGTCTTCCTGCGTCTCTCGGTATGTTTTCCTTTTTTTACTAGAGAGTTATCTCTTTTAAAAATCCAAGATATAGTTATTTCGTTTCCTCGTGTTTTACCTATGTATGTATTTTTCCATTGTCTTAATACAGTGGATTTTTCCACTATTAATATCATGTTGCCTTTAAGAAAGCCAAAAATAATAATAAAAAAAGCACAAACATAATTTGATTTTTTTTCTATGTTTTACCTTTTTTAGAAAATCGATATCATGTTATTTGATGATGGTGATTGCAACTAGCTGTAATGTAGAGTTTTCTTGCAGCTAACTATAGTTTTTTTTTTATAAACTTCTCGAACAATTTTTATTGTCATTTAGCATACCGGAGATCCCGATTGTTTCTGTACAAGCGAAACATATTATTTTCTGTCGAATTTTTGCTCAAGGGAAAGTGTATCGATATCAGAATATACAAATCTTTGCTTAGTCTTACACCAGCAGTTCACTTCGGCAATCATCATTTACGATGTAAACTAGCAAAGCATTAAACTACGACAGAAATTCTGTTAAAATAGGTTGTTTTTCATATTATTAACTGCTATTTTAGAAATGTGAGAAAAATAAATCTCTGAGATAAATGTTTTCAGCATTCACATGGAAACGTGGAAAGAATAGAATACATTTTCACATTATGATCAACTCATGGTCAGATTTGTTAAAATCATTCATACGAGGGGGTGCAATAAGTAATGCCCCTGACCCACTTCCCATAGCAGTAGAGCAACGAAACTTGGCACAGTTATTAGTCTTTCTCTACATAGGAACCACCCAGAGTTATGAATTTCTCCCATCGTTATATGCTGCTCTGGAGACCGTTTTCGTAGAACACCCTACGTTGGTCCTCCAACCACGACGTGACTTCAGAAATCAAGGCTGCATCACCTGGGAAACGCGTTCCTTTCAAAAACAACTTCATGGCTAGGAAGAGGTGAAAGTCAGAGGGTGCAAGGTCAGGAGAGTAGGGAGGATGGGAGGTAATTTCATAACCACACGCCCGTGCTTCTGATCTGGCGACATGCAAGTTGTGGACCGGAGCATTGTTCTGCAGGAGGAGTGTACCTTTGCTGATCTTGCCCCGCCTCTTGATTTTGATAGCTTCCCTTAATTTCCTTAAAAGTGAAGCATAATAGGCTCCTGTAATTATGGTACCCTTTGCTAGGAAATCTGTCATCACTACTCCGTCCTGGTCCCAGAAGACTGTGAGCATGACCTTGCCAGCGGAGGGATGCACCCTTGCCTTATTTGGAGGTGGTGAGTTCAAGTACTTCCACTGCATTGACTGGGCTTTGGTTTCTGGATCATTGTGATGGACCCAGGTTTCATCCTGTGTAATCAGTCTTTTGAAAAATTTTGACTCATATTCTTGGCACATATCCAAATTCATCCTCGAGCACTCGACGCGTTCTCGCTTCTGGAATGGTTTGAGCAACCTGGGAATCCATCTGGCAGACACCTTATGCATATGCAAATGGTCATGAATGATAGTTTCCACAGACCCTGCACTAATCTTGACATCTTGGGCTATTTGGTGAATAGTAATGCGCCGAGCTTCCAAAATGGCAGCCTCAACTTGATGGACAGATGCCTCATCAATGACAGAAGGGGAAACGACCAGGTCTGGGAGCTGATTCCAAACACTTCCGACCATGTTTGAATTCATGATGCCAGCGTTTTACAATATCATATGATGGGACATTATCACCATTAGTTTCTTTCATTTCATCAAAAGTCTTCTGTGGTGTGCATACTTTCAAATACAAAAACTGGATCACTGCTCGACATTCAACAGGCTCCATTTCACACCTTACTCAGTTCAAACACCTGTAAAACAGAAACCACAATTAGTTCAGAGCTGTAATTTGCCACATAATCCGTAGAGATATAAATCATTGCACATGCAAAATTTCAGCTAGACTAGACAAATCGAAGTGGGTCAGGGGTATTACTTATTGCACGCCCCTCGTATTTATTTCTCACTTAAAGAGTCAATAATTGTAATTGTTGCAGTTCTAGGAAAATGTCATAAAGAAAGACTCGAAAAACGAGTTTAAGTAGAAAAGAATATGTTTACAAGAAAGAAAGAAAGAAAAGGTTGTCGGTATTTTCCCACTGTTAAGTTAGTCAGTCTCAGGTATTAGATTTGGGTATTTTATAATTAAAATAGTGAATGGATGCCCGCATAATACTTTCTCCAAAGACGTTACTCCGCAAGGAGTACTTAGTACCTTTTCCTTTTTAGATCGATATTTAAAGGATCTGTGAACGTCCCTTTCCTTCTTGATCGTCGGTGTTCTAGAGCGGATTTGGGTGATTTGATGCTGAAAGTGTCATACATCGTCTCAATGGCTTCTTCTTCTTCTTCTTCTTCTTCTTCTTCTTCTTCTTCTTAGGTGAAATTATCCAACAGCCGCTTTTTTTATTTGCTTAAGGTGTCATTTATGCGTTAATTTAGGACTTTGAATTATGTACAGCAGATTTCCAATTCTTTTGTATATTGAGTCCAGTCCCCCAAAAGACGTGCTCTTTTCGTACGTTTTTTAGAAAACCTTTTCTACTGGATTATAGCATTTTTTAAGCACAATGGAGGTCCTTATCAGCTTTGTTTGCTTTGGTAAAATTTTTTCAAATACGGGTCTTATTTTTCGCTGCTACATTGTTTCCGCTAGTGATACTGCTGATAGTGTATTAGGTTTAAGTATGATCCTATAGACCTGTAAAAACCATTGCAGTGCATATTCTTTAAGTGTGCCGCATGCTTTTTTGAGTGCTCGTTTCAAAGTGTCGACTAAGTATTCCGCATGCCCGTTTGATCGTCGAAGAGCTCTTTGAAGAGTCATGACACGTATAAATTGGAAAGTCTCACAAAATTCTTTGAAATCCGTAAACATAAATTGAACCCTGTTGTCACTAAACAGTCGACAACTATAAACCGCCAAATAATTCAAGGAGGAAATTGATAACTAAGTCTGTATTTTATATCTAACCACTTCTATTTTGTGCAGCTTTCCACCACAATTAGGTAGTACTAAACTTTCATTCGCATTGCGAAATCTATATGATCAAAGTTGGTCTGTCTTGGGCCATTGCTTCAAAGTGATTGTGGGAGCCTTTGCCGTCAAAGCACAACCCTTGCATGAGTCGACCATGTTCTTAATGTCTTTATCAATCTTCAGCCAGTATATGTAATTCCGCGTGCAGCTCCTTATTCTGTTTTTCTTTGTGGGTGACCCATAGGAAATTTCTCATCCTTTTTGTAATGTTTTTGGTATAACGACTCTTTCATTGTATTATAGGACGTCATCACACATAAAAAACTGTTTTATATTTGCTGATTTTTATTCGTGATTTTCTGTTTTGTAGCGCTAATAAACTTGTCTTTTTTTTGCTTCGCGTTTAATTTCATGCCGTGTCACTGGAAGGTCTCTGTATTTCACAGCGTGGGTTTAATTTCACTACCGGTGCGCGAGAAAGCAATTACTGAGTCCTCAAGAGATTTACTATGTCTCGGACCCGAATTTCAAAGTCCGTCTGCATATCCGATGTACTTGGACGAGATGTGCTCTAACTTGGAATTGCAATTCAACAGAATAGTTCTCATCTAAACAACTGTTCGTTGTATAGACGGGTACCGCTTTTATCGACCCAAACATTATTTACAGAGGTGTATTCTCGGTCTGCAATATATATATATATATATATATATATATATATATATATATATATATATATATATATGTGTGACGCCTGTGTAAATATCGGTGTAACTTTGTAATTGCGAAGATAATAGCAACAGCTTTTTTCTCGATTTGTGAATAGTGCTTTACTGCTGCGAATAAAGATCATGAAGAGTAAGCAATAAGTTTTTTACTTTCGTGTCTGCATTTTATGTAAGAAAAAATCCCCTATTCCTGTATAAGCTCGCATCGTACGTGATTATGGTATCTAGTGAGTGAGTATTAAATCTGACATCATGTTTTTTTACTTTGTCAAATGCCGTATTGAAGTGTCCATTGCCATACTGCCATATTTTAGTAGCTCGTTGAGCCGGACCCGGAGGTTGTGCATATATTGAATGAACGTCTAGTAATATTTCGCTAATTCCCCAAATTTTTGTAATTCTGTAATATTTTTGGAGAGCCGACATATTTTTTATAGTTGTGGTCCTTTCCGGGTGGCGTCTTCCACCGTTGTTGTCGATGATGTGGCCCAAGTATTTTATTTATACAATGAATAAATCGCATGTTCTATATTATATTTTAAATCAAAATTCTGTATTTGAGAGAATACTTTGTAGACATGTTCTCGATGTTGTTTTCCGGTCTCATTTATTATGATAATGTCATCCAGTTATGTGATCGCGAAATCAAGATTACTTAACATAGTATCCATAATTTCTTGAAAATAGCAGGCGCTGCCGTGACTCCAAAAGATGCCTTTCGAATTTTAATAACCCATACGGTTGTTAATACAAAACAACTTCTAGCTATTTTCCTCGGTGGAATTTGAGAGTATACATCACTCACATCGACTTTAGGGAAGATCTATCCTCTGTTTAGCTTAGTGAAAACTTCTTCCCGAGGTGGGATATGGTAGTATTTAGTACTGAGTTCAAACCAGTGGAGAAATTGGCACAAACGTGGATTGCATTTGCCCTCTTTTTGTACATAGCCATCGACTTAATTCAACTTCCGATAGAATGCCGGTGTTTACATCTTTCAAGTTCCTCGTTAATTTTCTTCAATGAAGCCAGCGGTACATTACTTTTTTCTTGAATACTGATTGCGTATTATTTTTGAGTTCAAATCTGGCTGATATTTGTGCATTTTCCCATACGAAAAGCTTTCTTACATTTCTGTTGTTGATCCATCTGTATGCAACCAATTCAGACTGTCTTTTTCATTAGCAATCAACACAATGTAGATTTTGAGATCTAACGAAGAAATACGCTTTTCTCTCCTAATATTCACATTTTTATGCCAGAAAAAAAGTTGAAATCAATTCCTTTTCTCATAACATTTAATTTTCTATTTCAGAAAAAAAAAAAACAGAGAAATAAAACAAAAAACCGAGAAATCACTTTTAAATTAAACAAAAAAATTCAACTTACGAATTTTTATTTATAACTTTTTACCATTTGAACAATCTTATCATTGATTTCCTTTTTTTTTTAAAGGTTCATAAAACACCTTTTAGAATATTGTAGAGTTCAGTACAACTTTCTGAGTAGCTGCCTGATCATTAACACGTTTAGTTGTCCGGGTTCTACGGTACCGACACTCTGAATGATTCTTTGTTACTGTTTAGAACACTATCTTGCGCGTCCGAATATCTTCGTCGCAAGGTCGATGTTGTTAAGGTGGGTCTTTTGAACAGCACCATGTTAGTTCGAATACTTTGTCGCCAGATGTTGTGGCCCTAAGGAAAGGGGACATAAAGAAGACTCGAAAAATGAGCTTAGGTAGAAAAGAATATATTTACGAGAAAGTGAATATAAAGAAACGGATGCCGATATCTTCGAGATTTGAGTTAGTCTCGTGTTGGGTCGCGATAATTCTATATAAGAGTATAAGATTTTTTTTTATAATGTTAGAATTGTCCATTACGAATGAATGAATTCACATAACAGTAGTTTTTCTAACTTGAAATATAAAATGCATAAAATTAACCCTTTTCTTCATTCTGTATCACTAATATGGCATTCACGACAATTAATTTATAAAAAACAATTGCTTTACAACAAATTGTCTGTTACATTTATGAAGTAGTCCGAAAAATACAAATAATATGCATTGTTTGTTTAATATAAATATGTATTTTATGTAAAAAAAGTTTTTTTGTTTGTCTTTGAAACGGTGTCATACGACAGTTTTTTTACGTTGTTCGCACAGTCCCTTAAATTATTATTAAAATCTGGGAAAAAGAAGACAAACAAAGCAGTGTTGCATCGCGTACAAACATATCTGGCTTTTTAATATCCCTATTTTCTTTTCTTAACTATCGATTGTCTTTCACTGGACCAAGTCCATAGCTACACACTGGTCTCTTCTTGATATGTTATTAAGGGCTAGACGTGACTGAGAAAGCATTTTCTTATTGAGCCTTTGATTCATGGTCATGTCCATGTTATGGTGTTCATCACTGGTGATCGTTGTAATCTCTAGCCAGCTGACAACTTCCTACCCCACATCCGCAAGTCTTTAACGATCGAATTGATTTAGAAACAACAAAAAAAGAGAAGATTAATCTACAAAAATCAATTCTTTATTGCTTTAATTCTTCCAGAATTGTAACAGACAAATGTATATTTACTAGCTTCGTCGTCTTTCTGTTTATCTATCCAGAAAGGAAATCCAAGACAGTCATATAACAAAATATAATACAACTTTTATTTTAATTAAGTGAAGATTAAAGCAATGAAGAAAAACATCAGAAATGTCAATATGCCTTCGAATGCTTGGGCCAATCGTATATAGCCTTAATCATTCTCAGGAAACGTTTAACTGCTAGCAAATATATTAAAATAAATGCAGTGAATATTGAGTTAAATGGTCTCACCTAGTGTAAATATCAACTATATCTATGATATCAAAAGTCTATAACGAAATCAATGTCCAGAAATAATTGTAATAAGTTCCATACGTTGTATAAATAGGTAGAATTCGTCCACAATGTTAGATATATAACTAAAGAAAAATAGCTCAGCACAATATGAAACGCATTGAAAGGTCAATAAGGATCAATAATGTTGAAACATACATCTGATTATAACACTTTTTTCTTATTAAAAATCTGAGAAGAAAAACAGTTTCGTATAACAAAGAAGCTTAAAAATGCTTTTATTTTTTTAAGTGCAATAGTCAATCTATTTTTTCTTGAGAATGATTTTCATTTATATACGTTTTCGACCACTTGACTTAGTATATATAGATTAAATGAATCCGTTCTACTATTTTTTGTTGTTTAGTTCGATTAATCGTTTTGCGACAAGAGCGATATCTCGCGAGTTTTTCTCACTTGTCTGTCATCTCTCTACGCACATGTCGCCATGGTTAAGCCAATTGATTTCGTTCTCATCGTCACTATTATAAATAAGTTCCTCTTACTGAAAAAATAAATCGCAACAATGCTTATATTGACATACGCACATAAGTGCAGACAATAACATAAGTGGAACTCTTTGCTTATACGTATAAAACAAATAATTATACTCTGCGTACACACATTGAGAATATATATATATATCTCCTTTATTTTCTTGCGTGTATAATTACACACACACACACACACACACACACACACACACACACACACACACACACACATATATATATATATATATATATATTCTCAATGTGCGTGTAGTGTCTGTAACTAATAATGATAAATATTTCTATCAAAATATTCTAATTGCTCCCTTAAAGGAGAATTCATGATAATGAATACAATTAGGGATGGGATGATGTTTCAGCCGTTATTGTTGCAACCAATATTTCTTGCTGATTCGACATTATATAGAGTTAAAATTTTCTACTTTCCCATTTTAATTAATGTTGGCTCAAGGGTTGAATATCAGGCTGCAGGGTCATAGGTGACATTGCAACTAGGTTCGGATCCTTCGACCAACACTAATTACGATTGCAGGTATATTTATTTTCTAAATGTGACGAAAAGATATTTTCTACTGTTAACTTAACTAAATTTAAAATTCTTTGTATATATTTACATGTTTCATGAGAGAATATAACACATACATAATATTAGGTTGGTGCAAAAATAATATCGTTTTTTGATGTTCAACTTCAAAAGATCATAACTCCTTTCATAATAAACTTTATTAATCGAAATAAGAACGATAAGAATCGAAACATTTTTGCCAACGAGAAATAATTTTATTTATCCCATTAGCATAAAAATCCATAGTTCTGGCAGCGATGAAGTCATTGAAGGTCGATTCGGTATAATCTCGGCTTTTGAAGCATTTTTCGTGCAGGAAGTTGTCGAGATGCTTGAAAGAGTGATAATTGGTGGGAGACAGATCCGGTGAATATGGTGGGTGAGGCAGAGTCCCATAGTCCAATTAGTCAGCTTTTGCAGGATCAGTTGAGCAACATGCGGACGAGCGTTTTCATGGAGGAGAATTCGTCCCTACACATTGACCAATCTCGAGCACATCTCGGATTCATACGTTGGAGCTTCTGGTGCATTTCATCAATTTGTCAGCAGTACTTCGAGGCTCTCGTCACCATTGCGAAATTTTTTGAACCACCGTTGTGCCACACGTTCGTTAGTGGTTCCTGGGCCAAACGCATCATTGATATCACGAGCTGTCTCGGCAGCTTTTCGGCCTAGTTTGAACTGGAACAAGAAAATAGTGTGGATTTGAATTTTGTCCATGCTGTCGAAAAGTCTGCAAAAATGAATGGAGAGATTTAAAACGGTAACAAATAACATTATTTGATAGAGCGAAAAAGGCGCTTCTAAATTATATATAATATGGCTGTATATATCAATGAATTAATTCAGAAATTATATATACAAGTAATATATGTAAGAAAACGATATCGTTTTTGCACCAACCTAACACACACACACACACACACACACACACGCACACATATATATATGTATATATATATATATATATACATCACCGAAGTGAAGCAACGCTAAGCATGGCTAGTACCAAATGGATGTATCATTTGGGAAGGTTAGGCGCTGTATGTACAGCGCTGAGACCTTGGTATCCGGAGATGCGTTAAAATTCACTGGGAGGGATGAACTACCAGTCATCGTTGAGGCATGCGTCTAGGAAAAAGAAAACTTTGATGTAAAAACCCGATTGCATCGACAGATTAGCAGTTGTGCTAAAAACTGTGGTTGGTTCTTCACAAAGATTTTACCACTATAAGACAAATTATCTGTGTGGATTTCCAAGCAACATAGTTGTGGCGAAGCTCATACGGCGAAATCGACGGGAGGATCAATCATACACACACACACACACACACACACACACACACACACACACACACACACACACACACACATATATATATATATATATAGAGAGAGAGAGATAGATATATAGAGAGGAATGGTTAGAAACGCTATCTCTCGTAGACCCTTATACCTCCAAGATTAATCAAATCACTCTGCGTCGCTTTCTCCACTCCTATCCAAGTTTATAGTCTTCATATTTATATCACGTTTTATCTATTATCAGAATGGTATGAACCTTACTCTCCAATAAAATAGTAAAATAAATAAATTTCATAATAACCCCCATTTATTCCCGCTTAATCCAGATGCTCCCGGATTTTGTTGCTACTTAAATAAAGCAATACTAATTTAAATAGACTGCTGTTTAGGAATTCGAAACTCTTTTTTCACTACATATTTTATAATAGGCTGTGTGCATTATCGTTTGAAAAAGATGGAAAGATAATCCCTTCTCTGGTGTAAATTTGTATTTCAGGAGATCATTTTATCAAATGTTATAAATTCTATACAGATATCTATAACTATATAAAACTAATTTATAGTTCTTTCTTTTTTTATCACATGAAATGATAAATTGAAGAAATAAATCCACTTCAATGGCAGATTTTGTGACTGCATAAACCCATCCGCCATCTTCTTATTCTAACTTAATTCTTATAAATCTGAAGAGATGTTTAACATGAGCAAACGCTCTTCAATACGAACGCCCACACGACTGAATACTTCCTTAGAAATGAATTTTTTTTATTCAAGTTGTATTTATTCCTTTTTGCGATGATCGTTCAAAGTAAAACTTTTGATGAGTAAGTTTTCTGGCAAATTAAACATTTTCTGGCGTTATTTAAGCTTATATTTTTCAAATATAATGCAGCAGGTTGGGAGGCGGATGTTTAAAAACAGGCAATTTCTACGCAAAATACAAAATAAAATAGAGTGGGATTTTTCGATTAGAATTCAAGGAAGGCTACCTGTGCCAGTAAAATCACCAAATAGATAAATAAATGGAGAGAGAAAAAGAGGGGGAAAGAGAGAGACACACACGTTTTTAACGTAAAATGAGCATGGGGAGTTTCTCTTTTGATGGAACTAGAGAGAGAGAGAGAGAGAGAGAGAGAGAGAGAGAAAGAGAGAGAGAGAGAGAGAGAGAGAGAGAGAGAGAGTTGGGAAAAAGAGAACAAGAAAAAAAAGAAAGAAAGTGAGTTTGGATAGCTACTGCATTCATTACGGGGAAGGAGATAAATGTTCTATGCGTATATCTATTCTATGAAGAAAAAAAAAAGCTCTAAAAGATTTTAAAAAAGAAATTCATTTATAGATATTCCTTCATTAATAACGTTTATTGATCAGGATAGGACGTTAGAGATGAGAGTATATTAGAAAACTGACCATCCTAGTTCCAGAAATCCTGACAGTTGATTTTGCCAACGAAGTAGGGGCAGAAAGGATGAACTGCGGAGATTGAAGCCTATTAACTGCATGCGGTTAACATACCTTGTTATTTCATCTAACGCTTATCGAAATCGTTTATTTCTTTAACAAACACAATATACAATAACATAATAGGGTTGAACTAAGCATTAACTGTTTCTATACGCTGTTGAACCAACTTTAATAAGATACTTGAAATGTGAACCAACAATATTTATATCTTCATATATTTAGAGCAGCATTTTCGGCTCTTGGCGGGGTTTTGCATTAGAACTGAGTTGCAAATAGTTCGATTTTGCATTTTGCAATATTACATTCATACATTTAACTAATAAGAAATGTAAAGATCGACTGGCAGTTTGTTTATGTCATTTTTCTATCTGTTTAAGATGTGTGATCAATAAGATTTAGAAACAGTGAAGTGTGTGACTCATTTTAAAATACTGTTATAATTTTATTTATTGACGGTACAGGTAGTGTGGAGACGCCCTTGTTTTACTAAAGCGATTTCTTTTTTTTATTTTAGAGTAAAGTTGATGCCAGCTCCAGGTCTAGATGAACAAGTGGCTCCAAAATATGTGTTGTTAGTAAATCCCAGTATTTAAATATACTTCTAAAAAAATATCTTATGTCTTAATGCCTATAAGTTAAACGTAACTAACAGCCTAGCATAATGTATATAGACCTTACCGAATGGTATATAATTTAAATACATACGTGTAAAGTTTCTGCATTATCTACCTGCTGGCAGCAATCTTCTCACTCACGTTGTCGACGTCTTTTAAGACGAAATAATCACAAGGACAAATTCACGATTTAGACTTTTTTCTACTAAAAAAAATTGGCACGAATGTATGTAGTCATACTCCATTCAGAGCGAGTTGATGAAACTCATTAAGAATGACCACTACACATGTATGGCCATGTTGGAGTAAAACTTCTAAAGTGTTTTTTTTTACGTTTTTGTAGGCATACAATCATGCTACGTATTTAACTTGTATGTAATTGAGAATCAATTGATGTGCAAAAAACAATTAAGCGCCAAATATGTCTTTTATCAAAGTACGTCATTTCTTACGTTTAATTACACCGTTAAATACACTTGGGCTATAATTATGAGATTAATTTTTTATGAGGTGAATTTTGACATTGTGACACTCTTACAAACTTATGTAGCTTTAAATGTGGGCTATTCATTCCCCAACGAAAATTACAGTTGGAAAGTGTAATTGATATGGTCCCGGAAAAGGTATATATATCGTTTTAAGAAGTTTGGTGGGTTTGCTTGAATTAAAGTAATAAATTTAGTATGTCGCAGAATGAAAAAGTATAGTGGTCGAAGTGGGAGTTGTTAACATGAGGCTTGCGTACCTTTTGACGTCTCTATCAGACGGTATTTGCGGCTTAACCAGCCAATCACAATAAACCCCGGATATAGTTATATTAATTACATAACAGCACTTGAGTTAAATTTTCACGTGAACTTTTGCATTAATATATTCTCTTCTTAGGGTCTGGATATTTTTCTAACCTTCCTAATTTCTTATTTACTGCATCTAGTATACAAATGGTACCTTAGGTTTTAAAAACGGTTGAACATTTTTCATTAATTCGAATGAACTCTTATTTTGTGATTAGTCCGAGTTCTTTTGAAAAACGCGAGAGAATTCGCTTTTCAAATCTATAATAATTTTTTTTCTGTTTATCATAACACAGTTATAGAAAAAAATTGATTAGTAGTTCTCATAAGTTGAACAGTACTATCCAGTCTTACTCGAAAAGATTTTCTGAATTTGGAAGTACAGCATTTGCTTCTGATTTATGAGTTTTTTCCATGAACGAAATGTTACAATTTGGTTCTCGTTGAACTTTAATTTTGTATCTGGAACTCTTCTGGCAATCTTTTATGTATTCGTTAAATGTGGACAAACTATTTTTTCATGTTCATTTATTACCAATATAATATGACATATAGCATGACAAAGACTGTTTGGATTTATTTATTTGGATTCGGTTTTGATCTTACAGTCTATCCGTGATATCCTTTTCTCTTCAATAATATTTATTAGATGCTGGGATCCCTCTGTTACCTTTAGTAGTGTAACGTTTAAACCTTTTTCCATTATCCTTCTGTACTATTGAACCTTGGACAAAAAGTAAACTTGTGAATATTCCATCAAATAATAATAATAATTCCATCAATATTTTGCTTCCATCAAATTACATGCTTCATACTGCGCGTTCATACCAGGATGCGTGACAAAATCATCGTCCTCATATTTTTCGATATCAAAACATTTATATCGCGTATGAAATCAACTGTCTTTTTTATTAAAGATTTTCGACAGCATTTATATTGTTCTACTAAGTAACATGTCTTTCGTTTTTTTTTTAAGGATTAAATTCGCGTAATTAGTATTTTCTTTTGTTCTCGTTATTTTTTCGTTGTCTGCCTATTGTTCGCACTTTGTCGTAAATATGTTTTCAAAGCCACTGTTGTTGCTGTTGTAAAGTAGTTTGACGCACTTTAGCAAATTCTGCTATCTTTTCAATTTATCAAAGGTATCCATAAGAAAAACATTATTTGAATTTGCGTAGACAATAACGTTTCTACATACAATAAGAGAAAGGGGCAAGATCTTACTTTCTGTAAGAATTAAATAACAATTCTTTTTTTTATACATTCCTCGTTTAGTTTAACAAAATCTAGAAAGAAAAACATTACCCACTTTCTGTAAGTAACGATAAGTTTTTCTAGCGTTCTTACTTAGATTTTTTTAAACTTGCGAGGTTTTTTCGTTTAATTCGTTGTTAAACATTTTTCTAACTTGTGAGTTCGTTTCGAATGCAAAGACGTCATAATAGGATCTCAATAAAAAGATATATACCGCCCGAAGTAGCCGAGCTGTATCGCTCCAGTTTGAGTAATAAATCTAGTATCTCGTAGTTTGAAGAGTCACGTAGTCCAAAAGGGGACAGGTGTACCTTTTAACATCTCTCTCGGATATTACTACCAGCCAAAACTTATGGCTAAATCACAATCACAGTATTGTAAGAGTTAAAGAGCTAGGTGTATTTATATTCATTTTATCAGTAATGTTGTCGGTTCACCCTTCCATAGAATAATGTACACTGCGCAATGAAAAGATAATAATATAACAAGAAATCACTAGATTTAAAATTGATTCATTCGCAAGAAGAAAGTCCAAACAACTGGAATAAATGCTGAGATAAGCAGAGAAAACTGACGTAATTAAGAAAATTTCTCGTCTTAGAATATTTACAAACAAGTGAGACCACTCGACGCTGATCGGGGTTTAAATTTGCCCTTAAACATATTAGAAAGAAACAAAATATTGCCATTTGAAATATTGTTTAGAGGATTGCTGATTCCGTATATATCCGTCAGAATGATAATTACGATCATTTGATTCCTTTGTCAAAAGTTGGCCTTACTCGAGCAATTCCGTATATATCCGTCAGAATGATAATTACGATCATTTGATTCCTTTGTCAAAAGTTGGCCTTACTCGAGCAATTCGGACCTTCAGCTATGTTAACTTTTCAACATAGCAGTCAGAATTGACAGGCGAACCAAAATTCAAAGAAATTCAGTAGGATAACGTCATTCTTATCACAGAAGATGGTGCACATCACTTTGCTTGCAGATGTCTGTGTCTTTTTTTTTGGGGGGGGGGCGTTAATGGTGCCATTCCATCGATTGCCGTTTGGATTCCGGTTCGTAGTGGTGACACCACGCCTCGTCACCAGTGATGAAACAGTCCAAGAATTCGTTACTTTCAGTTTCATACTGATTTAAGTAGTCATGACCGGCATACTGTCGGTGATCTTTTGGTCTTACATGAGCCTTTTTGGAACCAATCTAGTACACACTTTTCTGTATCTTAGGGGTTTCAACTTCGTTTCCAGTGTTCTGGCAAGAACATTCAACTCTACACGCATTTCTATTCAATATTTGTCGATTAGCGTGGATGAGTTCATCGAAGTGCACAATGTTTTTTGTAGTGATGCCTGTGCATAAGCATCCGGAGCGAATCTGTCGTCACCATTAAATCGACGAACCCATCTCCTAACTGTGCTGACATCAGTGCAGCGGCTTCATAAACGTTCAACAAGTGCCGCTGGATGTTAATCGGTTCAATTTTTTCTGCATAGAGGAATTCAATGACGCATCTCTGCTTCTGACGCACATCTATGACAGGGTTCTCACATCAATAATATCTGCAACAGAGAGATGAAACTTTCCGTTCATGAGTGATTATGTTTGTTCGTTTATTTCGTTCTGAGCGGTTATGTAAACAAACAAAACTTCAGGTATCGGCAGAGGAAAACCCTTTGCTTCATGAGAAGCCCCTTCTTGCTCAGAAAATAACGGTATGGTGCGCTATGACTACAAAGCATTAACATTTTTTATGAAAATTGGTTGGTAATGCACTGTAAATGCTCAGCGCTATGTTGAGATGATAACTTTTTTCACTCCTCAACTTGCTCGTTTTGCAGAGGATGAGCAAACACTTTTCCAACAAGATGGAGCTACAAGTCAAACGGCAAGAATTTCCATCGATGCCCTTAATGCTTTATTTCCAGGGGGTGTCATTTCTCGCAAGGGAAATATCCCTTGGTCCTCTCGTTCACCCAATTTGAGTGCTTGTAAATATTTTTTATTCTTAAAATAAAAGTGTTCGAAAGTGACCCACCTAGAACAGTTTCGGCGCTCAAAGAACACAATGCAAACGAGATTGAAGCAATACCGTTAATTATGCTGCAAAAAATCTTGGAGAACTTTCACATCCGAATCCAAGAATACCATGCTACTAATTGTACCCATTTGAAAGAAGTCATTTTTAAAAATAGTATTGCTTCTTCATTTAAAAACATGGTAAAAATGCAGATTCCATTTATATAAAATAAAGTTGTTAAAATGTATTTTTTCAATAACTAATATTTTACATCTTCCCGATTCATTGGCGAATCTTTATATGTAGAAAGAGGGAGAGAGATAGAGATAGATAGATAGATAGATAGAGAGAGAGATAGAGAGATAGAGAGAGAGAGAGAGAGAGAGAGAGAGAGAGAGAGAGGGGGTGTAGAATTAGATTAATTATATGCTGGTGAAACCAATGAAAACTAGAGAAAAACAAAATGATAAAATGGCAAGAATAAAGAATGAAAAATGGTAAAAGGTAACCTCTCATTATGTTTTCCATGAACTCCAAACCCATAACTATAGTGATTAAATTTTATCTTCACATAATTCTCGCAATAGCAGTAGCAGTCAATGTTTTCGATGACAGTAAAATATTTTAAATCTTGATCCATCTGTTTTAAAAGATGCTTTTATAAAATATAAACCCCTAACTGTTATTTAATGTGACATTAATGATACGCAAATTATAAGCATCATACATATACTATATACATTCAAACACTGAAAGAAATTCGATAATTCTAAGATCTTTAGAAAGAGACTTCAATCCACAGAATTAAAAATACCCCGAATCTTCAAGAATGTTAAACCTGCGTTCTGTCTTTTAATCTCGCAAATGTTTTATCATTTATGAACTGTGATTGGAAGTGTGTTCCACAGAATCAAAAACAAATAATGATTTATTCTCGGTTGTGATATGACTTGCGTCATAGTCATTACTAATTTCCCAAATGGCAACATATATCAAATATGGAAAATAAAAATGACTAATGTGGTCAATTGAATGAACTTCTTCAGCCAAAATGCAAGATGAGACATACAGGACTGTTTTATAGTTATTCAGACGCACATCTTCTCTGGCAAGTGGCACTTTATTATGACTCCCTCTCCCGTTTACAATAATTTAATACATTTGTTTGCAATGAAGTCTCTAACAAACGAACATCTAAGACACTTGTATACGTTATTATAATCGCTTAAAAATGCAAGCAAAATGGAAATAGAACAACCCAAACCAGGAAATTATGGAACGCCCCTGGATTGGTGCGAAATATATCCAAATCTATATCCGAGAGGCGTTTCCAAGTGTCTTGTATTAGTTTGATCAGAGAATTCTAAATGAACACCATTGGTTACTTGGATATTCGAGACAGGTTTTCGCGTGGGCGCATTCGTTCAGCCATAAAGTTCAACTTTCCAAAGTTATGGGATCGTCCCTTCCAGCCGAATAATAATGCAACAAAGAAATGACCGCCTGTATAGATCACTGACACACTCACCTCGGAGCCAGTCGGTATTAATAGGAAGATATTGTTCATCCTGGCATAAATAAAGACGCTCTAAGCGTGGGTGATCGATCTCCTGTATTAGACGTGTTAGCTTCGTGATCTCTAACAAAAGAAAGCTTCCGTAATCAAAGACTTTTGCAAGCTTGTTGGAGACAGAAGTTATCATTTCTTTCGCATGCTACACCTCGTATCGGCGGTTGAACATTTTCTCGTGACGCAAAGGCTGATATTTTTCATATGTTTTTTTTTTTGTCAAATTAATCGGTCTATCGAACATTCCGACCACGGAATATTTATAAAGAAGGTAACTTTCAAAAAGTTATATTTTAATATATTATCCTCAGAAAATGTCGATAAATTATGAATGCTACAGAATTAAGAAATATTCACACCCTGATACGATCAAATTATATAATTATTTCTCTAACTTCGGAATAATATTCCCCCGCCGATCGAATTATATAATTATTTATCTAACTTCGGAATAATATTTCCCCACCGATCGAATTATATAATTATTTCTCTAACTTCGGAATAATATTCCTCCGCCGATCGAATTATATAATTATTTGTCTAACTTCGGAATAATTTTCTCCCGCCGATCGAATTATATGATTATTTGTCTAACTTCGGAATAATATTCTCCCTCCGATCGAATTATATAATTATTTGTCTAACTTCGGAATAATATTCTCCCGCCGATCGAATATCTTTGGTGGTATATAAAATGTAAATTTTTTTTTTACACTGATCACCACTTATCAAGACCCGGAAGCCACTCAGGGATAAGGGTTATTGCAAGTACATTACGTTAGTGTGGAGATTTGATGAAGTGTTTACTTAAGGGGGCGGTTCATTAGGAATTTAACGTTAACGTTGTTATTATGTTATAATGTTAACGTTGGACTTGAAGACATCCAAGTTGTAGTCCGGTGGGAAGCAGGCAGACGGAACAGAGTTCCACATGCGTGCAGTTCTAAGAAAGAAGCTTTGTTCATGGAATCCACGTTTTGATTTAGGCACAGATATAGAGTGGGGAAAATTTTTCACAGTGGATTCAGCTAGACGGGTGTTTTTCGTGAAAGATTGGCGAAGGGGGACCAGAGATGGGAGTTCAGACGAGTACCTGCCATGGAAATAACGATAAAACAAGGATAGGCTCGCAACGTCTCTTCTGTGGGAGAGAGGTTGCAGGGTAGAGAAAAGGGCATCCCCCACTAAGCCACGAAGTCTATTTTGTACTCTGTCAAGGCAGGATAGGCTGTTTTTAGCAGCCCCTTCCCAGATATGGCAACAGTATTCCATCCTTGGACGTACTTGGCTTTTATATAGATGAAGAATTGCATCAGTAAGATATCTTCTGGAGCGGTAGAAGGATCCCACCATCTTTCCAGCGACCTTGGCAACAAACTTGATGTACGTGTTCCATTTCAGATCAGGAGTAAAGATCAAACCCAGAAGCTTGTCAAAACACGGGGCCTCACCCAGATGAGAGCCATCCATCACAATTGATGCCAGATGCGGATCAGAGCGTTGATGATGTAAGGATAGGAGTTTGGTTTTGGATGCATTAAATGTAACCAGCCACGTCTTCCGCCACTAAACCACACGCTCGAGATCAGAGGAGAGAGAATCAGAGGGAACTTTGTCATTTACAGCCTTTGATGTGTTGCCGTAGATGGTCGTGTCATCAGCATAGATGTCAACGAATGATTTAAGTATGTGTTTAGGGAGGTCATTGATGTAGATCAGGAAGAGAGTTGGGCACAGGATTGACCAACTGTATTGGATATTAAAAAAATAGAAAGATTATATTATTAAAAAGCGTAGTTTTATCAAAAACCGCCTACGAATATTTGAAAACTTGGCACCAAATTCTTAGAATATTTCAGATATCAAGATATTGTTGAATGTAGTTGACGGAATAAATATACAAACTTCTAAAAACTTCACAAACTGCGACAAGAAAAATGGCGAAATACCAAAACAAGATGCCAGATAAAAGGCCACTAAAATACACTCGCTGATGTATTGTGACTTGAACAGTTCTGTGGAACCGATGGGCAGAGAAAACTTCAGGTATGTATTGCATTTTGTAGATTATTGTTCCGGTTTACTAATGCTTTATTTCTTAAAGAACAAATCTAATGCCTTACTAGCAACTAAAATACTTAGCTGATATAGGCCCTTACGGAGCAAAAAAGTGCATTCGCTCTGACAAGGGAACAAAATTTACTAATAGAAACTTTGAAGTTTTATTAATTAATTATAGTATCGCACATGAGGGTTACATGGTAAAAAGGGTCTGTCCCCTTTTTCATGTAAGTAAAAATAGAGAGATTTAGTTAAAATGAAAATGAAATAGAATATACGAAATTCGAACCTCGTAATTTAGATTTAGAAATAGATTACGAGAGAGAATTAGAAAATGGAATGTAAAAACAAACCATTGTTTAGCTTAGAGATAAAATAGTTTTAAGAAAAGGAATGTGCATTTGTCAATTCTGTTATGAAATTGAATTGAGGAATGCAACTATAGGATAATTTAATAAACATGTTTTTAACATATTGGAAATATAGGTTACTGGAAATATAGGTTAAAATTCCTTTTGTAAACAAAGGAAAAAGTTTTGGACACGCATTTCCAGAACACGTGAAAGAAGACACATATTTTAACATGTGTATGACGTCATGGAAAATGGGAAGTTCTCGATATAGTTAGAAACTTGAGAGTTAAGCAGAGAGACTCTAAGGACGACAGACGACAGTCTGGAGTCCAGAGATGGACAGTCGAAAGTCTGGAAGCGAGACGGTCACCTTTGAAACATAGAATGTAAAACTTTGAATTCCTGACTAAGAAAACCACCGACCGGTCCATGGAAATAAACGCATCATGTGTTTTTATAAACGTCGTCTTTGTGTTGTAATTCTACCAAAAGGTAAAGTGAAATTGTCATTATATGTCTTATATATCCTGTGTTTCAAAATGTCTTCACATACACAATGTCTCTACATCTCATATCTACAATGTGAACACTAAGACTGTCTCAACGCTGTCTCCTCACTCTAAGAGCTTCTACTACACTTCTAAGTATGAACATTTTATATATATGAATCTCTTCATAACACGAACACAGAACGCAACATCTCTCTTAATAAGACTCTCTAAGACTCACTTTTATTAAGACTTCCTAACAACGAACAATAACAACAACAACAACAACAACAACAACAACAATAATAATAATAATAATAATAATAATGATAATAATGATAAGAATAATAACGAAACCACTATATAACATGAGATCTCAGATCTTCATTCACCTCAACAAAACGGAACTGCTAAAAGATCATAACTGACACTTTTTGGAAATGGCAATATGTCTACTTATTGAATCAAAACTTCAAAAACCTATGCAGTAATGACTGGAGAACAAGCCCCACTTTTTCCCATGCAAAACTGACATTAGCCCGTCTCTTGCTGTAGATTTCATAATTAAAGGTTATCGAAAGCCCCAAGATCGTCATGGCAAAGGAAAATATTTCTACATTAGAGATGGCTTTCTATGTGTTATGGTCATCAAAGCTGATGTCTGGTTCCGAATAGTACCTACTAGCAGAATTATGTTCACATTTGCCCTCTATGATAAAGTTGTTATCTTTCAGAGTATTTCTAAGAAAATTGACCATATCCTTCCGATTTTTTCCTAATTTATGATTTAATATATTGTTAAAAAAAAACACTCGCGTACATAATGTTGATAGACAATTTGTAAGTATTTTAATCTGTTGCTTACAAACTGCTCTGAACTGTGTTCATCCACTGTTCTGTCTCCGCTGGAATCTACCGATCACGCAGTTGTCTCAATAAAGATAAAAGAAGTGCAACAGGGACTCTGATGCCACTCTCCATTGCACAGTGTATGGTCAATATCATATATACCTCTGCATTCCACGTTAAAAACGTATGCACTATCGCATCCGACAGCTGAGTGTTATAGAACGCTTCATATCCTGCAAGAAATTCTAACAGAAACTAAACGGCCAGTCGTAGTACATCCAAGAGTGTCCGCTGCATAGCACACAGAAACTACGATTTCAATTGCTTTCAACGAAATAAATGCCCTGAAAAATCCGCTTTTAGGATCTCTAACTGTTCTTCTCCAAATTACCTCTTTCTCACAGAAGAGATTTTGATGGTCTTTCTTTATTTTATATTTATTTTTAGGACGAGTGCTCGACTGAGCATAAATCTATGGTTCTGTCTGTAAAACATTCACAATAACTAATTTATCTACAACCACTGCCAATGATTTACCTCCACCTCTCTACCTAAAACTAATCGAAACTTTCATAGCAACGTTTCTTTCCTAGAACTACCCGCATGTACAACACATTACCACTGGGTTGATCCCCAGTATGATCGTCTTCAAGACTAATGTAAACAAATTCTTGTTGAGTCACCATATTTCATACTCAAATTCTGTTCAATCACAATGATTATTACAAATTCTCACGATGTTTTCACTCTTCAGCTGACACTCATTTAACTTTTTCTACTCGTGTGACTTTGATAAGTGGCAATTCCTTTTTAAAATTTTCTATTTTTATGATAGTAATCATTGCACAAAAATTGTCATTTTATAATCTAAATCTGTGTTTTCTCTGAACTAAATATTTTCATTATATCTCAGAATGGCATTCTCTCTTTTTCAAGATTTTCTGTTTCAAAAATGCATTCAAAATGATATCTACTACTGATAGAGATGTGGTATATCTCTTAAGCCGAAACTGTCCTATTACTTCTATTAATAATGGAGATTCAATAATTACAAGAAACCTTCTCTACCACAAATAGCAATGGCCAATGACTCTTTATCTGAAACTACATCTTTTAAACTCTTTGGCATAACGCTCACAGGAAAAATGAGTTGGAACAATTACATAGAGAGTATTGCCAGGACCGATGCGAAGAAGGTAGGTTCTCTCTACCGTGCTAGGAAGCTGCTAACGCCCGAAAATATCCTGTACCTCTATAAGGCCACCATTCGTCCATGTATGGAATATTGTTGTCATATTTGGGCGGGTGCATTTGCCACTAGTCTCTCGCTCCTAGATAAGATTCAAAAGAGAGTCGCCAATCTAATTTTGCATCCCTCTGCCTGTTCTACAAGTACTTTAATGGTGAATGCTCTGACGAACTGCAAGCACTTGTGCCCCCTCGGCGTAAATACCCCCGACAAACCCGACAAGCAGCTAAATCATACCCCAACACAGTGGAGTTCCGTAGATGTAAGAGAGCCTTCTACTCCAGTAGTTTCTTCCCCAGGACAGCTAGACTTTGGAATTCCCTTCCGGGTCCCTGCTTCCCCAACTGTACTGACATGCAGAAGTTTAAGTGTAACGTGAACCGACAGCTTGCTTCCCAACTCCCAACACAGTACCCCTGATGCCTATGTCCCTGATAGTAGCCCCCTACAACAAAGTGGCAATGTGCCTTGTTTGGGTGAAAATGTAATAAAAAATATGTTTGTAAGTCATAATGCCATTCTATCAAGTATTAGCACTTCCTTTTTGATTGGATATCGTGTAATACCAGTTATGTTATCTAATACTGTTATCGAAGACATAACCTTTGCAGGCGATGTATCATTGTTTGTCAAGATGTCATTAAGCAAAACCCTGCGTTTTGGGAGGAGAAGTATATGTTATATATGTACGTGCAAAAGTAGTCGTCCAGTGGGAGCATATTTTGCTTACACATATAATATTGAAAACACTTTATTTCCCCATATTAGTTTATATACATGGATTAATAAACATAAAACAGAAATCATGTCTAATTAAAATCGAAGCCCAAAAAACTATCAGAAAATAAATCTGTTAAATAGGAAATTCTAATATCGGAACAACAGAATGGCATGAGGTGTTATTGTGGGATACCGACTGAGAACGAGAAATAGAGAGTATTGCTTACTACTGTCTATAGGTACAATATTATAATCAATAGACAATTCAGATATTGATAAAATCTCAAGAAGTTTCCTTCACCATAGAAAAAGATTAAAATGAAGAAAAATATATTAAATTACCGTTATTCTAATTATATATTGTCCTAAATTTCATATGCGTTCAAAGAAAAGTCACGATTATAGTTTTGCATTGTTCGAATCAGCAATCATCCGTTTTTTTTTTTGCACTTTATTATATTTGAAGTTTCTTTTTGATTTGTCGGCAGGTAGTACACATTTGTGTGACAGTTCATTGCGGTTTGGTTTGCCGTCAGAATCCGATTCTTAAGGGTTTCACATTTTAATGAATTGATTTTCTTTTGAAAATATTTTGTCACTGAGAAAATTATCTCGACGTATTCAGATGAATGCCACACGACCATTAAACTCATGAATTTAAACAATACATCAAATATATTATTATTTATGCCGTCCACTTACGTCATTCCAGTTCACCAGGATCATCTCATCATTTCTTAATTAATCTGCAGAAAATTTAAAGTTCTTTCACTGATTGTTAAGTTCATTTAGTTTGGATTTTAATATAAACGACGCAAAGGTCTAATAATACAATCTTGCGATTGATATGTGTCTCTTTCTAATTTTAGATGCAACGCAGTCAAGTTTTTTTGAGACATGATTTTTAAAAAGAAAGCTTTTGACGAACCATTCAATTCAAAATCTGTTTCTGCATGCAGTATTTTGAAATGTTTAATGCATCAAATGGCCGATTGTTCTATTGCCAAGCACTATTGCGTTATTATGGCGATCCAATTCACGAAATTTCGTTTTAAGAAAATTTGAAATGAGATTAAATGCGTGCTTTTGTATTCAAATAGTGCGAACAAATTACAGTATTGCAATTTGAACTGTTACGAATGGAGTTCATTCCACGCACTTTACATACTTCACATTTCATCAGTCACTTTTCATGATTCACTTTCACCAGTCACACTTCATAAGTCACACTTTATAAGTCACTTTTCATGATTCACTTAAAGCAGTCACATTTCATAAGTCAGATTTCATATACACCTTTTCAAGATTCACTTTCATCAATCACATTTCATAAGTCACTTTTTATAAGCCACCTTTCATGATTCACATTTATCAGTCATATTTAATAAGTAACATTTCATAAGTTATTTTCATGATTACATTTAAACAATTAATGATTCATAAGTCATATTTCATAAGTAACTTTTCGTGATTCACTTTCATCATTCATATTTTATAAGTCATATATCATAAGTCACTTTTCCTGATTCACTAACACTAGTAACATTTTAAGTCACTTTTCATAAGTAACCATTTATGATTTATCAGTGACATTTCATAAGTTACTTTTTACAAGTCAGTTTTCATGATTCACCTTTATTATTCACATTTTATAAGTCACATTTCGTAAGTTACTTTTCATGAATCTCTTTTATCAGTCACATGTTATAAGTTACTTGCATGATTCACTTTCATCAGTCACATTTTAGAGGTCACATTTCATAAGTTACTTTTCATGATTCACTTTTATTTGTTACATTTGATAAGTCACATTTCATTAGTAACATTTAATGATACATTTTTATCAGTCAAATTTTATAACGCAGATTTATGAGTTACTTTTCATGATTACCTTTCATCAGTCACATTTTATAAGTCACTTTTCATTCACTTACATCCGTCATATTTTATAAGTCATAAGTTACTTTTCATGATTCAATTTCATCAGCAACATTTCATAAGTTACTTTCCATAATTTTACTTTTATCGGTCACAATTGCTAAGTCGAATTTCATAAGTTACATTCCATGATTCACTTTCAGCAGTAATATTTCCTAAGTAATATTTGGTAAATTACTTTTCATTATTTACGTTCACAGTCACATTTTATAAATTACTTATAATACGTCATTTTCATGATTAACCTTTATCAGTTACATTTCAAAAGTCGCATTTCATAACTTACATAGCATGATTCACTTTTGTCAGTCACATTTCATAAGTCACATTTCATAAGTAACTTTTCACGATTCTCTTTTATCAGTCACATTTTATCAGTCACATTTTATAATTTACTCTCAACATTTATAAATAACATTTCATAAAATACTTTTAATGATTCACCATTATCAGTAACATTACATAAGTCACATTTTATAAGTTACTTTTCATAATTCACTTATATTTGTCACATTTTATAACTCACATTTTATAAGTTACTTTTCATGATTCACTTTTATCAATCACATTTCATAAAAAACATTTTCTAAATAACTTTTTATTTATTTTTTTATTTCTTTATTATTATTTATTATTATTATTATTTATTTATTTCTAAATAACTTTTTTATTTTATCATTCACATTTTATAAGTCACTTTTCATATATCCATTTTTGTGAACACTTTTATCAGTCATATTTCATAAGTCACTGTTCAAAAGCTAGCGTTAAAGAATTACTTTTATGAGTCACATTTTATAAGTCACTTTTATAAGTAACTTTTAAATTATTTCATAACCTATATTTCGCAAGTAATATTTTATAAATCACTTTTCATGATTCATTTTTATCAGTCACATTGCATAAATCATATTTCATAAGTTACATTTTATGATTCACCTTTATCAGTCACATCTTATCAGTCACTTTTCATATATCGCTTATCATGCTCTCTTTTATCAGTCACATTTTATAAGTTATTTTTCACAAATGCGTTTTCATGATTCACTTTTATCAGTCACATTTCCGAAGTCATATTTTTTAGGTTAACTTTTCATAATTAACTATTTTTAGCCATATTTAATAAGTCAAATTTTATAAGTTGCTTCTCAGGATTCTCTTTTATCAGTCATATTTCATAAGTCACATTTCATAAGTTACATTTGTTAGGATACTTCTAAGGATTCACTGTTATTAATCACATTTTTTAATTACATGTCAAAATATATTTTGCACGATACACTTTTATCAGCACCATTTTATAAGTCACATTTCATGAGTTACTTTTAATGATTACCTTTCATCAGTTACATATAATAAGTCACTTTTCATAAGTCACTATTCATGTTTCACTTATATCCGTCATGTTTCATGTCACATCTAACAATTTACTTTTCATGATTCAGTGTCATCAGTCACCTTTCATAAGTCACATTTCATAAGTTACTTTTTACGATTCTGTTTTATCAGTCACATTTTATAACATATGACATAAGTTACTTTTCATGATTCACATTTTTTAAGTTACATTCCATACGTCATTTTTATGATTAACTTCAATCAGTCATATTTCAAAAGTCACTTTTCATAAGTTACTTTTTATTATTTATTTTTATCAGTCACATTTAATAAGTCACATATTATAAGTTACTTTTCCTTATTTTCTTTTATATCACTCCCATTTCAGAAGTCATATTTTAAAAGTTATATTTCGTTATGAATTTTTATTAGTCATATGTTAAAAGTAACATTTTATGAGTAACTTTCATCATACACTTATATCACTCACATTTCATATGTCACATTTTATAAGCTACTTTTCATGATTCACTTTTATGAGTCAGATTTCATATATTACATTTCATAAGTTATTCTTAATGATTCACATTTATAAGTCACATTTCACAAGCGAATTTTCATGATTAAATTTTATCAGTGACATTTTATAAGTCACGTTTTATAAATTGCTTTTCATGAGTCACATATATCTGTCACATTTCCGAAGTCAAATTTTCTAAGTTACTTTTTATGATTAACATTTATTCTTTATGATTCACATTTATAAGTCACATTTTATAAGTTACTGCTCACGATTGACTTTCATCAGTTACATTTTATGAGTAACATGTTTAGGTTACTTTTAATGATTCACTCTTATTAGTCGCTTTTATTAGTCGTATTTCATAAGTTATTTTTCATGCTACACTTTTTTCAGTCACATTTTATAAGTCACATATCAGGAGCTACTTTTCATGATTTACTTTCATCAGTCACATTTAATAAGTCACTTTTCATAAGTCACTATTTATATCAGTTTATATTTCATAAGTCACATTTAATAAGTTACTTTTCATGATTCAGTGTCATTAGTCATAAAAGTTACTTTTAATGATTCACATTTTATAAGTTACTTATCATACGTCATTTTTATGATTCACTTTCATCAGTTATATTTCAGATGTCCCATTTCGTAAGTTACTTTTCATGATATTCTTTTATATGTCACATTTCAAAAGTGAATCGTAATTATTCATATTTATATGCCACATTTCATAAGGCAGTTACTTTAAATGATTTACTTTTATCAGTAGTAGTTTACAAGTAACATTTTATAAGTTACATTTAATGGATGACTTTTATCACTCATATTTCAGAAGTAACTTTTCATGAGTCGCTTTTCATGATTCACTTTTATCAGTCACATTTCATAAGTCACATTTCATAAGCCACTTTTCATGTTTCACTTCTATCAATCACATTTCATAAGTTACATTTAACAAGTTACTTTTCTATGAGTTACTTTTCATGATCCATTTTTATCAGTCACATTTCATTAGTCACATTTCATTAGTCACATTTCATAAGTCACTTTTCATGTTTCACTTCTATCATTTCATTTCATAAGTTACATTTAACAAGCTACTTTTCATGATTTATTTTTATCAGTCATATTTCATGTCACATCTCCTAAGTTACATTTCGTAATTGAATTTCATCATTCATATTTCAGAAGTACCTTTTCATAAGTCACTTTTTACGATGCACTTTCATCAGTCACATTTCATAAGTCACTTTTTATGATTCACTTTTATCAGTAACTTTTCAAGATTTACATTAAACAGTTACATATTATAAATCACTTTTCATGAGTACCTTTTTTATAAGTCACTTTTATCAATAACATTTCAGAAGTTACTTTTCATAATTCACTTTTTCATCAGTCGGATTTTTAAGGCTCATTTGATAAATTCCTCTTAATAAGTTATATTTATTCAGTCCAAATTTCATAAGTTACTTTTCATGATTTACTTTTATTAGTCGCATTTCAGAAGTCATATTTTGTGTTAATATTCGTAATGAACTTTAATCAGTCCCATTTCATAAGTCATATTTTATAGGTTACTTTTCATGATTCACTTTATATCAATCACATTTTATACGTCACATTTTGTAAGTCACTTTTCATAATGCACTTTTATCAGTGACATATTATTAGTAACTTTACATACGTCACTTTTATGATTCACTTTTAATAGTAACATTTCATAAGTTACTTTTCAAGTCAGTAATGCAACAACATCAGCAATGCAACTACATCAGTAATGCATCAACATCAGTAATGCAATAACATCAGTAATGCATAAACATCAGTAATGCATAACATCAGTAATGCAATGACATCAGTAATGCAACACCATCAGTAATGCAACACCATCAGTAATGCAATAACATCAGTAATGCATAAACATCAGAAATGCAATAACATCAGTAATGCAGCAACATCAGCAATGCAACAACATCAGTAATGCATCAACATCAGTAATGCAATGACATCAGTAATGCATTACTGATAAATAACGTAATAAAATAAAAGTGTGGATGATTTTTATCGAATCGTTTGCATTGTGTGCAGTAATGAACAGCAACAGATTTGTTCAACAATATTTCATTTTTGCTATTTTTTAAAATTTTTATTTTAAGTGATTTCCTTATTCAATCTTACTTAATCATTATTATCATCATCATCATCTGCCGCCTTTCAGTGCTCTTAACATAAAATCTGCTAATTTGTGAACCTTTGTTGTATGAATTTGAATTAGTCATTGGGTAATCCAGTATCACTTAAATGATGTCAGAAGAATTATGCAACAATGGAAAGAACTCCCCAAAACTGCGTTTTTTCTTAATTTTGCTCCGCAGATGAAACTCCTCTTGAAGATTCCCGCTGCTTACAAGATCAAATTAGTTACATGGCAACATTCTGATCCACATCTGGCATCAATTGAAATGAATGGCTCTCCTCTTCAGGAGGCCTCAAGTTTTGACAAGCTTCTTGGCTTGACCATTACTCCTGATCTTAAATGGAACACGTACATCAAATCTGTTGCCAAGGCCGCTGGAAAAATGGTGGGATCTTTCTATCGATCCGGTAGATATCTCACTGCTGATGCTATTCTCTATCTATATAAGAACCAGGTACGTCCAAGGATGGAATACTGTTGCCACATCTGGGCAGGAGCTGATAGAAAGGACTTGGCCTGCCTTGATAGAGTTCAAAATAGACTTTGTAGCCTCGTAGGAGATGTCCTTTTCTCTTCCTTGCAACCTCTATCTCACAGAAGAGATGTTGCGAGTTTGTCTCTGATGTATCGTTATTTTCATGGAAAGTGTTCGATTGAGCTTCAATCTATGGTCCCCCCTCGCCAAACTTTCACAAGAAACACTTGTCTAGCTGTAAACACTATCAATAATTCCCCCCCCACTCTTAATCTGTGCCTAAACCTAAACATAGATTCCATGAACAAAGCTTCTTTCTTAGAACTGCACGCCTGTGGAATTGTCTTCTGTTTTCCTGCTTTCCGGCTGACTACAATATGGTTGTCTTCAAGTCTAACGTAAATAAGTTCTTGATGAGCCGTTCCATATAAGTTATCAAATTTACCAAATTTTCATTACTAATGATTACTATATTGTCCAATTTCTACTGTACACTCTTTAACCCTTATCCTTGAGTGGCCTTTTGGCCTTGATAATGTGGTGATGCCTATGTAAAAAAAAAGTTAAAGATAGAATTTTAGTTTCGCATGTCAAGAACTCAAGGCGTACTTTCAAGTTTAGCTAATAAACTGTTAGATTGTTTTTACATTAGATGGGAAAAGAAAAGTAATAAAAAACATAGACATTGATATAAAAAGAAAAAAAGTCATCAATGTAGTTTTAAAACAATGAATACAAACACTCCGACCTTATCGCCAGGAATAGAATTCCAGATCAGACACGCGAAAAAACAAAATAGACAAAACAAATATTACGCATGTTATTGGAGATTTCATGCCCACTGGAAACATTTTTCACCGATATTAATGAATAATATATATATATATATATATATATATATATATATATATATATATATATAAAAGTATGCATATATATATATATATATATGTAAGTATCGATTATCATATATCACAAAGGCCCATTTATCTGAAAAAAAAATGGCTAACAATAAGTGAATATTACAATAACTTATAAAATAAAACCATATCAAGAACCGACAAGCATGCTATCAATACGCGATTTGTGCGAATAAAGTAACAAGACTTGATGTACTGTGCACTGTGTGAGCTATGGGCGAAAGAGAACAAATGGAATATATTGCAAGTTAAGTTAAAATCTTGGTAGTATATCATTGTAATTTATATTCCTGTAACAACTGTATATTATTTCACATGTTTTCATCGCTCTTTGCCAGCAGTGAATCGGGTTATAATGCCATAATTCTGGAATGGGTTACGCCTGCATTTTATCTTCCTCTGTGTAATATTTTTATCCCCGCAAAATGAGCAAGATGATAAGAATTGCATGCCTTAATGGTTTAAAGATCATAAAGAGGAACTTAAAGCCGAAGCCCAAAGACAGGCCAGCAGCATTGTTACACGAGAGTAAAACTATTTCACATATTAGCTGTAATAGTATCGAACGGACTGGGTAACACAGTGTTAACAGTGTAGCTAAGACATTAGATAAAGTGCTCGGCTACATCAGAAACGAATGCAACTGAAGGGTGATAAATTTAAAAAGAGAAACCATGTAACTAGTTGTATAGTATTGAAATGTTTTAAAAACAAGTCTAATATTTTTTAAATCGAACATCACATCTATAAACATCGATCATCTATCCGTTAACATTATATTAATTTACAAGTTTATAATCACCGCTTTAGTAGTATTAGTACATTTAGAAAATAATATTATTCTAAACATAGACTTCAGTCGAGATATAAATAGAACAACAGATATTAATAGAACAAAAGATATTAATAGAAAAAATATTAATAGAACAAATAATATTAATAGAAAAAAATACTAATAGAACCAAAAATATTATTAGAACAAAAAATATTAATAGAAGAAAAGATATTAATAGAAAAAAATATGAATAGAACAAAAGATATTAATAGAAACAAAGATATTAATAGAACAAAAGATATTAATAGACTAAAAAAATATTAATAGAACAAAAAATATTAATAGAACAAAAAATATTAATAGAACAAAAAATATTAATAGAACAAAAAATATTAAAAGAACAAAAGATATTAATAGACTAAAAAATATACATAGAACAAAAGATATTAACAGAATAAAAAATATTAATAGAACAGAAAATATTATTAGAACAAAAAATATTAATAAAACAAAACATATAAATAGAACAAAATATATTAATAGAACAAAAGATATAAATAGAAAAAAAATATTCATAGAACAAAAAATATTAATAGAACAAAAAATATTAATAGAACAAAAGTTATTAATAGACTAAAAATATTAATAGAAAAAAATATATTAATAGAACAAAAGATATTAATAGAACAAAAAATATTAATAGAACAAAAAATATTAATAGAACAAAAGATATTAATAGACTAAAAATATTAATAGAACAAAAGATATTAATAGAATAAAAAATATTAATAAAACAAAAAATATAAATAGAACAAAAAATATTAATAAAACAAAAAATATAGATAGAACAAAAGATATTAATAGAACAAAAGATATTAATAGAACAAAATATATCAATAGAACAAAAATATTAATAGAACAAAAAATATTAATAGAACAAAAAATATTAATAGAACAAAAAATATTAATAGAACAAAAAATATTAATAGAACAAAAGATATTAATAGAACAAAAATATTAATAGAACAAAAAATATTAATAGAACAAAAAATAATTATAGAACAAAAAATATTAATAGAACAAAAATATTAATAGAACAAAAAGTATTAATAGAACAAAAAATATTAATAGAACAAAAAATATTAAAAGAAGAAAAGATATTAATAGAACAAAAGATATTAATAGAACAAAAATATTAATAGAACAAAAGATATTAATCGAACAAAAAATATTAATAGAACAAAAATATTAATAGAACAAAAAATATTAATAGAACAAAAAATATTAATAGAACAAAAAATATTAATAGAACAAAAATATTAATAGAACAAAAAGTATTAATAGAACAAAAAATATTAATAAAACAAAAAATATAAATAGAACAAAAAATATTAATAGAACAAAAAATATTAATAGAACAAAAAAATTTAATATAACAAAAGATATTAATAGAACAAAACAATATAAATAGAACAAAAAATATAATTAGAACAAAAAATATTAATAGAACAGAAATATTTAATATAACAAAAGATATTAATAGAACAAACAATATTAATAAAACAAACAATATTAATAGAACAAAAGATGTTAATAAAACAAAAATATTAATAGAACAAAAATATTAATAGGATAAAAAATATTAAGAGAACAAAAGTGATTAATAGAAAAAAAATATAAACAGAACAGAAATATTAACTGAAACAATATATTAATAGAACAAAAAATATTAATAGAACAAAAAACATTCATTGAATAAAAAATATTAATAGAAGAAAAGATATTAATAGCACAAAAGATATTAATAGAACAAAAGATATGAATAGAACAAAAGATATTAATAGAACAAAAAATATAAATAGAAAAAAACTATTAATAGAACAAAAAAATATTAATAGAACAAAAAATATAAATAGAACAAAAATATAAATAGAACTAAAAATATTAATAGAACAAAACTATAAATAAAAGAAAAGATATTAATAGAACAAAAGATATTAATAGAACAAAAAATATTAATAGAACAAAAAATATTAATAGAACAAAAAATATTTACTGAACAAAAAATATTAATAGAACACAAGATATTAATAGAACAAAAAATATTAATAGAACAAAAAATATTAATAGAACCAAAAATATTAAGAGAACAAAAAATATACATAGAACAAAAGATATTAATTGAACAAAAATATTAATAGAACAAAAAATATTAATAGAGAAAAAATATTAATAGAACAAAAAATATTAATAGAACAAAAAATATTAATAGAACAAAAGATATTAATAGAACCGAAAATATTAATAGAACAAAAAATATTTATAGAACAAAAAATATTAATAGAACAAAAAATATTAATAGACCAAAAGATATTAATAGAAAAACATATAAATACGACAAAAAATATTAATAGAACAAAATATATTATAAGAACCAAAAATATTAATAGAACAAAAGATATTAATAGAACAAAAGATATTAATAGAAGAAAAAATATTAATAGAACAAAAAATATTAATAGAACAAAGGTTATTAATAGAACAAAAAATATAAATAGAACGAAAAATATTAATAGAGCAAGAAATATTAATAGAACAAAACATATTAATAGAACAAAAAATATTAATAGAACAAAAACATTAATAGAACAAAATATATCAATAGAACAAAAGATATTAATAGAACAAAAATATTAATAGAACAAAACATATTAATAGAACAAAAAATATTAATAAAACAAAAAATATTAATAGAACAAAAATATTAATAGAACCAAAATTATTAATAGAACAAAAAATATTAATAGAACAAAAATTATTAATAGACCAAAAAATATAAATAGAACAATTAATATGAGAAAAACATTAATAGAACAAAACTATTAATAGAACAAAAGATATTAATAGAACAAAAGATATTAATAGAAGAATAGATGTTAATAGAACCAAAAATTTTAATAGAACAAAAAATATTAATAGAACAAAAAATATTAATAGAACAAAAGATATTAATAGAACAAAAAATATTAATAGAACCAAAAATATTAATAGAATCAAAAATATTAATAGAGCAAAAATATTAATAGAACAAAAATATTAATAGAACAAAAGATATTAATAGAACAAAAAATATTAATAGAACAAAAATATTTATAGAACATAAAATATTAACAGAACCAAAAAATATTAATAGAACAAAAGATATTAATAGAACAAAATATATTAATAGAACAAAAGATATTAATTGTACAAAAATATGTATAGAACAAAAAATATTTGTAGAAAAACAACTATTAATAGAACAAAAAATATTAATAGAACAAAAGATATTAATAGAACAAAAAATATAAATAGAACAAAAATATTAATAGAACAAAAATATTAATAGAACTAAAAATATAATTAGAACGAAAAATATTAATAGAACAAAAGATATTAATAGAACAAAAATATTAATAGAATAAAAGATATTAATAGAACAAAAGATATTAATAGAACAAAAGATATTAATAGAACAAAAATATTAATAGAAAAAAAATATTAATAGAACAAAAGATATTTATAGAACAAAAAATATTAATAGAAGAACAAATATTAATAGAACAAAAGATATTAATAGAACAAAAGGTATTAATAGAAAAAAATAATAATAGAACAAAAATATTAATAGAACAAAAGATATTAATAGAAAAAAAAATATTAATAGAACAAAAATATTAATAGGACAAAAAATATTTATAGAACCAAAAATATTAATAGAACAAAAAATATTAATAGAACAAAACATATTAATAGAACAAAAAATATTAATAGAACAAAAATATTAATAGAACAAAATATATCAATAGAACAAAAGATATTAATAGAACAAAAATATTAATAGAACAAAACATATTAATAGAACAAAAAATATTAATAAAACAAAATATATTAATAGAACAAAAATATTAATAGAACCAAAATTATTAATAGAACAAAAAATATAAATAGAACAAAAATTATTAATAGACCAAAAAATATAAATAGAACAATTAATATGAGAAAAACATTAATAGAACAAAACTATTAATAGAACAAAAGATATTAATAGAACAAAAGATATTAATAGAAGAATAGATGTTAATAGAACAAAAAATATTAATAGAACAAAAAATATTAATAGAACAAAAAATATTAATAGAACAAAAGATATTAATAGAACAAAAAATATTAATAGAACCAAAAATATTAATAGAACAAAAGATATGAATAGAACAAAAAATATTAATAGAACAAAACATATTAATAGAACAAAAAATATTAATAGAACAAAAAATATTAATAGAATCAAAAATATTAATAGAGCAAAAATATTAATAGAACAAAAATATTAATACAACAAAAGATATTAATAGAAAAAAAATATTAATAGAACAAAAAATATTTATAAAACAACAACTTTTAATAGAACAAGAAATTTTAACAGAACCAAAAAATATTAATAGAACAAAAGATATTAATAGAACAAAATATATTAATATAACAAAAGATATTAATTGTACAAAAATATGTATAGAACAAAAATATTTGTAGAAAAACAACTATTAATAAAACAAAAAATATTAATAGAACAAAAGATATTAATAGAACAAAAAATATAAATAGAACAAAAATATTAATAGAACAAAAATATTAATAGAACTAAAAATATAATTAGAACGAAAAATATTAATAGAACAAAAGATATTAATAGAACAAAAAATATTAATTGAATAAAAGATATTAATAGAACAAAAGATATTAATAGAACAAAAGATATTAATAGAACAAAAATATTAATAGAAAAAAAATATTAATAGAACAAAAGATATTTATAGAACAAAAAATATTAATAGAACAAAAAATATAATTAGAACATAAAATATTAATAGAAGAACAAATATTAATAGAACAAAAGATATTAATAGAACAAAAGGTATTAATAGAAAAAAATAATAATAGAACAAAAATATTAATAGAACAAAAGATATTAATAGAACAAAAAATATTAATAGAACAAAAATATTAATAGGACAAAAATATTAATAGAACCAAAAATATTAATAGAACAAAAAATATTAATAGAACAAAACATATTAATAGAACAAAAAATATTTATAGAACAAAAATATTAATAGAACAAAATATATCAATAGAACAAAAAATATTAATAGAACAAAAATATTAATAGAACAAAAAATATTAATAGAACAAAAATATTAATAAAACAAAAAATATTAATAGAACAAAAATATTAATAGAACAAAAAATATTAATAGAACAAAAAATAGTAATAGAACAAAAAATATTAATAAAACAAAAAATATTAATAGAACAAAAATATTAATAGAACAAAAAATATTAATAGAACAAAAATATTAATAAAACAAAAAATATTAATAGAACAAAAGATATTAATAGAACAAAAATATTAATAGAACAAAAAATATTAATAGAACAAAAAATATTAATAGAACAAAAGATATTAATAGAACAAAAGTTATCAATAGAAAAAAAAGGAGAAAAATAAATTCTGAGAAATATGCCCTCTTTGTATGCGAGTGTGTAATTATTAACGTGTGTGTTTGTATCTGTATAGGAAAGTGACCGTATGTGTGAACGTGTGTGTATCTGTATACGAAAGTGTATGTGTGAACGTGTGTGTGCACGTGTGCAGTGAGAAAGCAGCTTACAAAAGATCGAAATAAAAAGTTCAATTCTTGATATTCGTTTTATTTAACATGATTTGACAAATGCAGTATAAAACGAATATTAAGAATTAAGAATTAATTAAGAATTGTTTATTATATGGTGAATGGCTTCGAGCACACGACAGATGTCTGGAAGTAGTCATTATCAAACATCCTTAGCAGTTGAACATGTTTTTCAATAGAAGCCTTACCTAGTTCATCGTTCGATATTTGTGGGCGCTGCATAGAAAGAAATACTTCGTTTCGAAGGTGGACTTTCCATCTATTTCGCCTTACAAATTGCAATCGGAAAAGGTTGCCTTCACCAAGCGACCGTTTCACTTTAGATATGCACCAATTCCGAAGAAACAAATGTCGACAAAAGATATAGTAAATGAAGATTCTTAGTTTAGTAAAGCAAAGCAGCAACCTCAGCAATGCAACAACATCAGCAATGCAACAACATCAGCAATACAACAACATCAGCAATACAATAAAATCAGTAATGTAACAAAATCAGTTATGCAATAACATCAGCACTGCCTCAACATCAGTAATGCATAACTATCAGTAATGTAATAACATTAGTAATGCAACAACATCAGGAAAGCAAAAACATCAGTAATGAATCAACATCAGTAATGCAATGACATCAGTAATGCAAAAACATCAGTGATGAAACAACATAAGTAATGCAACAACACAAGGAATGCAAGAACATAAGTAATGCCACAACATAAGTAATGCAACAACATAAGTAATGCAACAACATAAGTAATGCAAAAACATAATAATGCAACAACATTACCGACGCAAAAAAATCCGCAATGCAACAACATCAGTAATGCAACAACATCAGTAATGCAACAATATCAGTAATGACAACTACATCAGTAATGCATAAACATCAGTAATGCAACAACATCAGTAATGCAAAATCATCAGTAATGCATAAACATCAGTAATGCAACAACATCAATAATGCAACTACATCAGTAATGCAATAACACCCGAAATGCAATAACATCAGTAATGCATCCACATCAGTAATGCAACAACATCAGTAATGCATAAACATAAGTAATGCAATAACATCAGTAATGCAACAACATCAGTAATGACAACTACATCAGTAATGAATAAACATCAGTAATGCAACAACATCAGTAATGCATAAACATCAGTAATACAACAACATCAATAATGCAACAACATCAATAATGCAATAACATCAGAAATGCAATAACATCAGTAATGCAATAACATCAGAAATGCAACAACATCAGTAATGCAATAACATCAGAAATGCAACAACATCAGTAATGCAATAACATCAGAAATGCAACAACATCAGTAATGCATAAACATAAGTAATGCAACAACATCAGTAATGCAACAACATCAATAATGCAATAACATCAGAAATGCAATAACATCAATAATGCAATAACATCAGAAATGCAACAACATCAGTAATGCAATAACATCAGAAATGCAATAACATCAGTAATGCAATAACATCAGAAATGCAACAACATCAGTAATGCATAAACATCAGTAATGCAACAACATCAGTAATGCATAAACATCAGTAATGCAACAACATCAATAATGCAACAACATCAATAATGCAATAACATCAGAAATGCAATAACATCAGTAATGCAATAACATCAGTAATGCAACAACATCAGTAATGAATAAACATCAGTAATGCAACAACATCAATAATGCAACAACATCAATAATGCAATAACATCAGAAATGCAATAACATCAATAATGCAATAACATCAGAAATGCAACAACATCAGTAATGCAATAACATCAGAAATGCAATAACATCAGTAATGCAATAACATCAGAAATGCAACAACATCAGTAATGCAATAACATCAGTAATGCAACAACATCAGTAATGTACAAACATCAGTAATGCATAAACATCAGTAATGTCCAAACATCAGTAATGCATAAACATCAGTAATGCACAAACATCAGTAGTGCATAAACATCAGTAATGCAACAACCTCAGTAATGCATAAACATAAGTAATGCATAAACATAAGTAATGCAACAACATCAATAATGCAACAACATCAGTAATGCAACAACATCAATAATGCAACAGCATCAGTAATGCATAAAAATACGTAATGCAATAACATCAGTAAATCAACAACATCAGTAATGCAACAACATCAATAATGCAACAACATCAGTAATGCAATAACATCAGAAATGCAATAACATCAGTAATGCAACAACATCAGTAATGCAATAACATCAGTAATGCATACACATCAGTAATGCAATAACATCAGTAATTCTAAACATAAGTAATGCAATAAAATCAGTAATGCATAAATATCAGTAATGCATAAACATCAGTAATGCATACACTTCAGTGAGGCAACAACATCAGTAATGCAACAACAGCAGTAATGCATAAAAATAAGTAATGCAATAACATCAGTAAATCAACAACATCAGTAATGCAACAACATCAATAATGATACAACATCAGTAATGCAATAACATCAGAAATGCAATAACATCAGTAATGCATAAACATCAGTAATGCAACAACATCAGTACTGCAATAACATCAGTAATGAAACATCATCAGTAATGCAATAACATAAGTAATGCTACAGCATCAGTAATGCAAAAACATCAGTAGTGCATAAACATCAGTAATGCAATAACATCGGTAATGCAACAACATCAGTACTGCAATAACATCAGTAATGAAACATCATCAGTAATGCAATAACATAAGTAATGCTACAGCATCAGTAATGCAAAAACATCAGTAGTGCATAAACATCAGTAATGCAATAACATCGGTAATGCATAAACATCAGTAATGCAATAACATCGGTAATGCATAAACATCAGTAATACATAAACATCAGTAATGCAATAACATCAGTAATGCATAAAATTCAGTAATGCAACAAAATTTCCGACGCAACAAAATCCGCAATGACACAACATCAGTAATGCAACAAAATCAGTAATGCAACAATATCAGTAATGACAACTACATAAGTAATGCATAAAAATCAGTAAAAGAACAACATCAGTAATGCCTAAACATCCGTAGTGCAACAACATCTGTAATGGATCAACATCAGTAATGCACAAACATCAGTAAAGCAACAACATCAGTAATGCAAAAACATCAGTAATGCATAAACATCAGTAAAGCAATAACATCAGTAATGCATAAACATCAGTAATGCATAACCATAAGTGATGTATAAATATCAGTAATGCATAAACATAAGTAATGTATAAACATCAGTAATGCATAAACATAAGTAATGTATAAACATCAGTAATGCATACACATAAGTAATGTATTAACATCAGTAATGCATAAACATAAGTAATGCATAAACAACAGTAATGCATAAACATCAGTAATGCATAAACATCAGTAATGCATAAACATCAGTAATGCATAAACAACAGTAATGCATAAACATCAGTAATGCATAAACATCAGTAATGCATAAACAACAGTAATGTATAAACATCAGTAATGTATAAACATCAGTAATGTATAAACATCAGTAATGTATAAACATCAGTAATGCATAAACATCAGTAATGCATAAACATAAGTAATGTATAAACATCAGTAATGTATAAACATAAGTAATGTATAAACATCAGTAATGCATAAACATCAGTAATGCATAAACATAAGTAATGTATAAACATCAGTAATGTATAAACATCAGTAATGTATAAACATCAGTGATGCATAAACAACAGTAATGTATAAACATCAGTAATGTATAAACATCAGTAATGCAAAAACAACAGTAATGCATACACATCAGTAATGTACAAACATCAGTAATGCATAAACAACAGTAATGTACAAACATCAGTAACGTATAAACATCAGTAATGTATAAACATCAGTAATGCATTAACAACAGTAATGTATAAACATCAGTAATGTATAAACATCAGTAATGTATAAACATAAGTAATGCATAAACATCACTAATGCATAAACATCAGTAATGTATAAACATCAGTAATGCATAAACAACAGTAATGCATAATCATCAGTGAAGTATAAACAACAGTAATGTATAAACAACAGTAATGTATAAACATAAGTAATGTATAAAATTCAGTAATGCATAAACATCAGTAATGTATAAACATTAGTAATGCATAAACATCAGTAATGCATAAACAACAGTAATGCATAAACATCAGTGAAGTATAAACATCAGTAATGCATAAACAACAGTAATGTATAAACATAAGTAATGTATAAAATTTAGTAATGCATAAACATCAGTAATGTATAAACATCAGTAATGCATAAACATCAGTAATGTATAACCAACAGTAATATATAAACAACAGTAATGTATAAACATCAGTAATGTATAAACATCAGTAATGCATAAAAAAACAGTAAAGTATAAACATCAGTAATGTATAAACATCAGTAATGCATAAACATCAGTAATGTATAAACATCAGTAATGCATAAACAACGGTAATGCATAAACATCAGTAATGTATAAACAACAGTAATGTATAAACAACAGTAATGTATAAACATCAGTAATGTATAAACATCAGTAATGCATAAACATAAGTAATGTATAAACATCAGTAATGCATAAAAAACAGTAATGCATAAACATCAGTAATGTATAAACAGCAGTAATGTATAAACAACAGTAATGTATAAACATCAGTAATGTATAAACATCAGTAATGTATAAAGATATGTAATGCATAAAGAACAGTAATGCATAAACATCATTAATGTATAAACATCAGTAATGCATAAACATAAGTAATGTATAAACATCAGTAATGCATAAACATCAGTAATGCATAAACATAAGTAATGTATAAACATCAGTAATGTATAAACATCAGTAATGTATAAACATCAGTGATGCATAAACAACAGTAATGTATAAACATCAGTAATGTATAAACATCAGTAATGCAAAAACAACAGTAATGCATACACATCAGTAATGTACAAACATCAGTAATGCATAAACAACAGTAATGTACAAACATCAGTAACGTATAAACATCAGTAATGTATAAACATCAGTAATGCATTAACAACAGTAATGTATAAACATCAGTAATGTATAAACATCAGTAATGTATAAACATAAGTAATGCATAAACATCACTAATGCATAAACATCAGTAATGTATAAACATCAGTAATGCATAAACAACAGTAATGCATAAACATCAGTGAAGTATAAACAACAGTAATGTGTAAACAACAGTAATGTATAAACATAAGTAATGTATAAAATTCAGTAATGCATAAACATCAGTAATGTATAAACATTAGTAATGCATAAACATCAGTAATGCATAAACAACAGTAATGCATAAACATCAGTGAAGTATAAACATCAGTAATGCATAAACAACAGTAATGTATAAACATAAGTAATGTATAAAATTTAGTAATGCATAAACATCAGTAATGTATAAACATCAGTAATGCATAAACATCAGTAATGTATAACCAACAGTAATATATAAACAACAGTAATGTATAAACATCAGTAATGTATAAACATCAGTAATGCATAAAAAAACAGTAAAGTATAAACATCAGTAATGTATAAACATCAGTAATGCATAAACATCAGTAATGTATAAACATCAGTAATGCATAAACAACGGTAATGCATAAACATCAGTAATGTATAAACAACAGTAATGTATAAACAACAGTAATGTATAAACATCAGTAATGTATAAACATCAGTAATGCATAAACATAAGTAATGTATAAACATCAGTAATGCATAAACATCAGTAATGCATAAACATCAGTAATGTATAAACAGCAGTAATGTATAAACAACAGTAATGTATAAACATCAGTAATGTATAAACATCAGTAATGTATAAAGATATGTAATGCATAAAGAACAGTAATGCATAAACATCATTAATGTATAAACATCAGTAATGCATAAACATAAGTAATGTATAAACATCAGTAATGCATAAACATAAGTAATGCATAAACAACAGTAATGCATAAACATCAGTAATGTATAAACATCAGTAATGTATAAACATCAGTAATGCAGAAACGTCAGTAATGTATAAACATCAGTAATGCATAAACATCCGTAATGTATAAACATCAGTAATGCATAAACATAAGTAATGTATAACCATCAGTAATGCATAAACATCAATAATGCATAAACATCAGTAATGTATAAACATCAGTAATGCATAAACATCAGTAATGTATAAACATCAGTAATGTATAAACATCAGTAATGTATAAACATAAGTAATGTATAAACATCAGTAATGCATAAACATCAGTAATGTATAAACATCAGTAATGCACAAACATCAGTAATGTATAAACTTTAGAATGTATAAACCTAAGTAATGCATAAAAATCAGTAATGTATAAACAACAGTAATGTATAACCATCAGTAATGCATAAACAGCAGTAATGCATAAACATCAGTAATGTATAAACATCAGTAATGCATAAACATCAGTAATGTATAAACATCAGTAATGCATAAACAACAGTAATGTATAAACATCAGTAATGTATAAACATCAGTAATGCATAAACAACAGTAATGTATACACATCAGTAATGTATAAACATCAGTAATGCATAAACAACAGTAATGTATAAACATCGGTAATGTATAAACATCAGTAACGTATAAACATCAGTAATGCATTAACAACAGTAATGCATAAACAACAGTAATGTATAAACATCAGTAATGCATAAACAACAGTAATGCATAAACATCAGTAATGAATAAAAATCAGTAATGTATAAACATCAGTAATGCATAAACATCAGTAATGCATAAACAACAGTAATGCATAAACATCAGTAATGCATAAAAATCAGTAATGTATAAACGTCAGTAATGCAAAAACATCAGTAATGTATAAACATCAGTAATGTATAAACATAAGTAATGCATAAACAACAGTAATGCATAAACATCAGTAATGCATAAACAACAGTATTGTATAAACATCAGTAATGTATAAACATCAGTAATGCATAAACAACAGTAATGTATAAACACCAGTAATGTATAAACATCAGTAATGTATAAACATAAGTAATGCATAAACATCAGTAATGCATAAACATCAGTAATGTATAAACATCAGTAATGCATAAACAACAGTAATGCATAAACATTAGTGAAGTATAAACAACAGTAATTTATAAACAACAGTAATGTATAAACATCAGTAATGTATAAAATTCAGTAATGCATAAACATCAGTAAGGTATAAACATAAGTAATGCATAAACATCAGTAATGCATGAACATCAGTAATGTATAAACATCAGTAATGTATAAACATCAGTAATGCATAAACATCAGTAAGGTATAAACATCAGTAATGCATAAACAACCGTAATGCATGAACATCAGTAATGTATAAACAACAGTAATGTATAAACAACAGTAATGTATAAACATAAGTAATGTATAAACATCAGTAATGCATAAACAAAAGTAATGTATAAACATCAGTAATGCATAAACAACAGTAATGCATAAACATCAGTAATGTATAAACAACAATAATGTATAAAAAACAGTAATGTATAAACATCAGTAATGTATAAACATAAGTAATGTATAAAGAACAGTAATGCATAAACATCAGTAATGTATAAACATCAGTAACGCATAAACATCAGTAATGTATAAACATCAGTAATGCATAAACATAAGTAATGCATAAACATCAGTAATGCATAAACATAAGTAATGTATAAACATCAGTAATGTATAAACAACAGTAATGTATAAACATCAGTAATGCATAAACAACAGTAATGTATAAACATCAGTAATGCATAAACAACAGTAATGCATAAACATCAGTAATGTATAAACATCAGTAATGCATAAACATCAGTAATGTATAAACATCAGTAATGTATAAACATCAGTAATGTATAAACATCAGTAATGCATAAATATCAGTAATGCATAAACATCAGTAATGCATAAACATCAGTAATGTATAAACATCAGTAATGTATAAACATAAGTGATGTATAAACATCAGTAATGCCTAAACATCAGTAATGTATAAACATCAGTAATGTATAAACATCAGTAATGCATAAACATCAGTAATGTATAAACAACAATAATGTATAAACAACAGTAATGTATAAACATCAGTAATTTATAAACATAAGTAATGCATAAAGAACAGTAATGCATAAACATCAGTAATGTATAAACATCAGTAACGCATAAACATCGGTAATGTATAAACATCAGTAATGTATAAACATCAGTGATGCATAAACATCAGTAATGTATAAACATCAGTAATGCAAAAACATCTGTAATGTATAAACATCAGTAATGCATAAACATCAGTAATGTATAAACATCAGTAATGTATAAACATCAGTAATGCATAAACATCAGTAATGTATAAACATCAGTAATGCATAAACATCAGTAATGCATAAACATCAGTAATGCATAAACATCAGTAATGCAAAAACATCAGTAATGCAACAACATTAGTAATTCATAAACATCAGTAATGTATAAACATAAGTAATGCATAAACATCAGTAATGTATAAACATCAGTAATGCATAAACATCAGTAATGTATAAACGTCAGTAATGTATAAACATCAGTAATGCATACACATCAGTAATGTATAAACATCAGTAATACATAAACATCAGTAATGTATAAACTGTAGTAATGTATAAACCTTAGTAATGCATAAACATCAGTAATGTATAAACATCAGTAATGCATAAACATCAGTAATGTATAAACATCAGTAATGCATAGACATCAGTAATGCATAAACATAATTAATGAATAAACATTAGTAATGCATAAAAATCAGTAACAAAACAACATCAATAATGCAACAACATCTGTAATGCAATAAAATCAGTAATGCAACAACATCAGTAATGCCTAAACATAAGTAATGAATAAACATTAGTAATGCATACACATCAGTAACGAAAAAACATCAATATTGCAACAACATCAGTAATGCAATAACATCAGTAATGCAATAACATCAATAATGCAAAAACATCAGTAATGCATAAACATCAGTAATGCATAAGCATCAGTAATGCATAAACATCAGTAATAAAATAACATCAATAATGCAACAAAATCAGTAATGCAATAACATCAGTAATGCAATAACATCAAAAATGCAACAACATCAATAATGCAACAACATCAATAAGCATCAATATAAGTAAAGCAACAACATTAGTAATGCATAAACATCAGTAATGCATAAACATCAGTAATGCAACAACATCAGTAATGCAATAACATAAGTAATGAATAAAACCTGAGTAACGCAACAACATCAGTGAGGCATAAACATCAGTAATGAATAAACATCAGAAATGCAGAAACATCAGTAATGCACTAACATCAGTAATGCATAAACATCAGTAATGCATAAATATCAGTAATGCATAAACATCAGTCATGCATAAACATAAGTAATGCACAAACATCAGTAATGCATAAACATCAGTAATGCATAAACATCAGTAATGCACAAACATCAGTAATGTATAAACATCAGTAATTCATAAACATCAGTAATGCACAAACATCAGTAAAGCATAAACATCAGTAATGCATAAAAATCAGTAATGCACAAACATCAGTAAAGCACAAACATAAGTAATGCATAAACATCAGTAATGCACAAACATCAGTAAAGCATAAACATCAGTAATGCATAAAAATCAGTAATTCAATGACATCAGTAATGCATAAACATTAGAAATGCAACAACATCAGTAATGCATAAACATCAGTAATGCACCTCCATCAGTAATGTAACAACATCAGTAATACAACAACATCAGTAATGCATAAACATCAGTAATGCAACAACATCAAAATTGCAACAACATAAGTAAGGCAATAACATCAGTAGTGCATAAACATCAGTAATGCATAAACATCAGTAATACAACCACATCAATAATGCAACACATTCAGAAATGCTAAACATCAGTAATGCATAAACATCAGTAATGCATAAACATCAGTAATGCACCTCCATCAGTAATGTAACAACATCAGTAATACAACAACATCAGTAATGCATAAACATCAGTAATGCAACAACATCCAAATTGCAACAACATAAGTAATGCAATAACATCAGTAGTGCATAAACATCAGTAATGCATAAACATCAGTAATACAACCACATCAATAATGCAACACATTCAGAAATGCTACACATCAGTAATGAATAAACATCAGTAATCCATAAACATCAGTAATGCCACAACATCCAAATTGCAACAACATAAGTAATGCAACAACATCAGTAGTGCATAAACATCAGTAATGCATAAACATCAGTAATACAACCACATCAATAATGCAACACATTCAGTAATGCAACAGCATCAGTAATGAATAAACGTGAGTAATGCATAAACATCAGTAATGCCTAACCATCAGTAATGCAATAACATCAGTAATGCAACAACATCAGTAATGCAATCAAATCAGTAATACATATCCATCAGTAATGAAATAGCATCAGTAATGCAACAACATCGGTAATGCAATAACATCAGTAATGCAACAACATCAGTAATGCAATAACATCAGTAATGCATAAACCTCAGTAATGCAACAACATCAGTAATGCATAAACATCAGTAATTCAACAACATCAGTAATGTAATAACATCACTAATGCAAAAACATCAGTAATGCATAAACATAAGTAACGCAACAACATCAGTAATGCATAAACATCAGTAATGCAACAACATCAGTAATGCATAACACTCAGTAAGTCAACAAAATAACCGACGCAACAAAACCCGCAATGCAACAACATCAGTAATGCAATAAAATAAGTAATGCAACAATATCAGTAATGACAACTACATAAGAAATGCATAAACATCAGTAAAAGAACAACATCAGTAATGCAAGAACTTCAGTAATGCAACAACATCAGTAATGCATAAACATCAGTAATGCTTAACATCAATAATGCAACAAAATCAGTAATGAAAAACATCAGCAATGCAATAACATCAGTAATGCCACAACATCAGTAATGTAACAACATCAGTAATGTTACAACATAAGTAATGCATAAACATCAGTAACGCAACATCAACATAAGTAATGCATAAACATCAGTAATGTAACAACATCCCTAATGCGTAAACATCAGTAATGAAACAACATTGATAATGCAACAACATAAGTAATGCAATAACATCAGTAATACAACAACATCAATAATGCAACAACATCAGTAATGCTAAACATCAGTTATGCATTAATATCAGTAATGCAACAACATTAGTAATGCATAAACATCAGTAATGCATAAATATCAGTAATGCAAAAACATGAGTAATGCATAAACATAAGCAATGCATAAACATCAGTAATGAAACAGCATCAGTAATGCAATAACATAAGTAATGCTACAGCATCAGTAATGCAAAAACATCAGTAGTGCATAAACATCAGTAATGCAATAACATCAGTAATGCATAAACATCAGTAATGCTAAACATCAGTAATGTATAAACATCAGTAATACATAAACATCAGTAATGCAATAACATCAGTAATGCATAAAATTTAGTAATGCAACAAAATCACCGACGCAACAAAATCCGCAATCAAACAATATCAGTAATGCAACAAAATCAGTAATGCAACAATATCAGTAATGACAACTACATAAGTAATGCATAAACATCAGTAAAAAAACAACATCAGTAATGCCTAAACATCCGTAATGCAACAACATCTGTAATGCATCAACATCAGTAATGCACAAACATCAGTAAAGCAACAACATCAGTAATGCAAAAACATCAGTAATGCATAAACATCAGTACAGCAACAACATCCGTAATGCATAAACATCAGTAATGCATAACCATAAGTGATGTATAAATATCAGCAATGCATAAACATAAGTAATGTATAAACATCAGTAATGCATAAACATCAGTAATGCATAACCATAAGTAATGCATAAACATCAGTAATGCATAAACATCAGTAATGTATAAACATCAGTAATGCATAAACATAAGTAATGTATTAACATCAATAAGGCATAAACATAAGTAATGCATAAACAACAGTAATGCATAAACATCAGTAATGAATAAACATCAAACATGCATAAACATCAGTAATGCATAAACAACAGTAATGCATAAACATCAGTAATGTATAAACATCAGTAATGTATAAACATCAGTAATGCATAAACATCAGTAATGCATAAACATCAGTAATGCATAAACATAAGTAATGCATAAACATCAGTAATGTATAAACAACAGTAATGTATAAACATCAGTAATGCATAAACAACAGTAATGTATAAACCTCAGTAATGCATAAACAACAGTAATGCATAAACATCAGTAATGTATAAACATCAGTAATGCATAAACATCAGTAATGTATGAACATCAGTAATGCATAAACATCAGTAATGTATAAACATCAGTAATGCATAAACATCAGTAATGCATAAACATCAGTAATGCATAAACATCAGTAATGCATAAACATCAGTAATGTATAAACATCAGTAATGCATAAACATCAGTAATGTATAAACATCAGTAATGCATAAACATCAGTAATGTATATACTTTAGTAATGTATAAACCTATGTAATGCATAAACATCAGTAAGGTATAAACATCAGTAATGCATAAACATCAGTAATGTATAAACATCAGTAATGCATAAACATCAGTAATGTATAAACATCAGTAATGCATAAACATCAGTAATGTATAAACATCAGTAATGTATAAACATAAGTAATGCATAAACATCAGTAATGTATAAACATCAGTAATGCATAAACATCAGTAATGTATAAACATCAGTAATGTATAAACATCAGTAATGTATAAACATCAGTAATGCATAAACATCAGTAATGCAATAACATCGGTAATGCATAAACATCAGTAATACATAAACATGAGTAATGCAATAACATCAGTAATGCATAAAATTTAGTAATGCAACAAAATCACCGACGCAACAAAATCCGCAATCAAACAACATCAGTAATGCAACAAAATCAGTAATGCAACAATATCAGTAATGACAACTACATAAGTAATGCATAAACATCAGTAAAATAACAACATCAGTAATGCCTAAACATCCGTAATGCAACAACATCTGTACTGCATCAACATCAGTAATGCACACACATCAGTAAAGCAACAACATCAGTAATGCAAAAACATCAGTAATGCATACACATCAGTAAAGCAACAACATCAGTAATGCATAAACATCAGTAATGCATAACCATAAGTGATGTATAAATATCAGTAATGCGTAAACATAAGTAATGTATAAACATCAGTAATGCATAAACATAAGTAATGTATAAACATCAGTAATGCATAAACATAAGTAATGTGTTAACATCAATAAGGCATAAACATAAGTAATGCATAAACAACAGTAATGCATAAACATCAGTAATGTATAAACATCAAAAATGCATAAACATCAGTAATGCATAAACAACAGTAATGCATAAACATCAGTAATGTATAAACATCAGTAATGTATAAACATCAGTAATGTATAAACCTAAGTAATGTATAAACATCAGCAATGTATAAACATCAGTAATGCATAAACATCAGTAATGTATAAACATCAGTAATGCATAAACATCAGTAATGTATAAACATCAGTAATGCATAAACATCAGTAATGTATAAACATCAGTAATGTATAAACATAAGTAATGCATAAACATCAGTAATGTATAAACATCAGTAATGCATAAACATCAGTAATGTATAAACATCAGTAATGTATAAACATCAGTAATGTATAAACATCAGTAATGCATAAACATCAGTAATGTATAAACATCAGTAATGCATAAACATCAGTAATGTATAAACATCAGTAATGCATAAACATCAGTAATGTATAAACATCAGTAATGTATAAACATCAGTAATGCATAACCATCAGTAATGTATAAACATCAGTAATGCATAAACATCAGTAATGCATAAACATCAGTAATGCATAAACATCAGTAATGCTAAAACATCAGTAATGCAATTACATTAGTAATTCATAAACATCAGTAATGTATAAACATTAGTAATGCATAAACATCAGTAATGTATAAACATCAGTAATGCATGAACATCAGTAATGCATAAACATCAGTAATGCATAAACATCAGTAATGCATAAATATCAGTAATGCATAAACATCAGTAATGCATAAATATCAGTAATTCATAAGCATCAGTAATGCATAAATATCAGTAATGCATAAACATCAGTAATGCAACAAAATCAGTAATGCAACAACATCAATAATGCAATAACACCAATAACACAATCAGTAATGCAACAACATTAGTAATGCATAAACATCAGTAATGCATAAACATCAGTAATGCATAAACATCAGTAATGCAATAACATCAGTAATGCAATAACATCAGTAATGCAATAACATCAGTAATGCTACAACATCAGTAATGCATAAACATCAGTAATGCAATAACATCAGTAATGCAATAACATCAGTAATTCTAAACATCAGTAATGCACAAACATCAGTAATGCAACAACATCGGTAATGCATAAACATCAGTAATGCATAAACATCAGTAATGCTAAACATCAGTAATGCATAAATATCAGTAATGGTATAACATCAGTAATGCAATAACATCAGTAATTCAACAAAATCTGTAATGCAGCAACATTAGTAATGCAACAACATCAGTAATGCAACAACATCAGTAATGCAACAACATCAGTAATGCATAAATATCAGTAATGCATAAACATCAGTAATGCTAAACATCAGTAAAGCATAAACATCAGTAATGCTATAACATGAGTAATGCAATAACCTCAGTAATGCAGAACCATTAGTAGTGCATAATAATCAGTAGTTCAACTACATCAGTAATGCAACAACATCTGTAATGCTATTACATCAGTAATGCAATAATATCAGTAATGCATCAAAATCAGTAATGCAACAACATCAGTAATGCATAAACATCAGTAGTGCACAAACATAAGTAATGCAACTAAATAAGTAATGCCACAACATCAGTAACGCAACAACATCAGTAATGCATAAATATCAGTAATGCATAAACATCAGTAATGCACAAACATCAGTAGTGCATAAACATCAGTAATGCAGTAACATCGGTAATGCATAAACATCAGTAATGCATAAATATCAGTAATGCAATAACATCGGTAATGCAATAACATCTGTAATGCAATAACATCGGTAATGCAACAACATCAGTAATGCACAAAATCAGTAAGGCAATAACATCAGTACTGCAACAACATCTGTAATGCAATAACATCGGTAATGCAACAACATCCGTAATGCAACAACATCAGTAATGCAACAACATCAGTAATGCATAAAATCAGTAATCCATAAACATCAGTAATTCAATAACATCAGTAATGCATAAACATCAGTAATGCAATAACATCAGTCATGCATATATATCAGTAATGCATAAACATCAGTAATGCCCAAACATCAGTAGTGCATAAATATCAGTAATGCAATAACATCAGTAATGCTAAACATCAGTAATGCAATAACATCAGTAATGCAATAACATCAGTAATGCAACAAAATCTGTAATACAATAACATCAGTAATGCAATAACATCAGTAATACATAAGAATCAGTAATGCTAAACATCAGTAGTGCATAAACATCAGTAATACAATAACATCAGTAATACAATAACATCAGTAATACAATAACATCAATAATGCAACAACATTAGTAATGCATAAACATCAGTAATGCATAAATATCAGTAATGGATAAACATCAGTAATGCACAAACATCAGTAGTGCATACATATCAGTAATGCAATAAGATCAGTAATGCAACAACATCAGTAAGGCATAAACATCAGTACTGCAACAACATCTTTAATGCAATAACATCGGTAATGCAACAACATCAGTAATGCATAAACATCAGTAATGGATAAACATCTGTAATGCACCAACATCAGTAGTGCATAAATATCAGTAATGCAATAACATCTTTAATGCAATAACATCTTTAATGCAATAACATCGGTAATGCAACAACATCAGTAATGCATTAACATCAGTACTGCAACAACATCTTTAATGCAATAACATCGGTAATGCAACAACATCAGTAATGCAACAACATCAGTAATGCAACAACATCAGTAATGCATAAAAATCAGTAATGCATAAACATCAGTAATGCAATAACATCAGTAATGCATAAAAATCAGTAATGCATAAACATCAGTAATGCAATAACATCAGTAATGCATAAACAGCAGTAGTGCATAAATATCAGTAATGCAATAACGTCAGTAATGCTAAACATCAGTAATGCATAAAAATCAGTAATGCATAAATATCAGTAATGCATAAACATCCGTAATGCTAAACATCAGTAATGCATAAACATCAGTAATGCATAAACATCAGTAATGCAACAACATCAGTAATGCAACAACATCAGTAATGCATAAAAATCAGTAATGCATAAACATCAGTAATGCAATAACATCAGTAATGCATAAAAATCAGTAATGCATAAACATCAGTAATGCAATAACATCAGTAATGCATAAACAGCAGTAGTGCATAAATATCAGTAATGCAATAACTTCAGTAATGCTAAACATCAGTAATGCATAAAAATCAGTAATGCATAAACATCAGTAATGCAACAACATCAGTAATGCATAAGAATCAGTAATGCATAAACATCAGTAATGCAATAACATCAGTAATGCATAAACAGCAGTACTGCATAAATATCAGTAATGCAATAACGTCAGTAATGCTAAACATCAGTAATGCATAAACATCAGTAATGCATAAATATCATTAATGCATAAACATCCGTAATGCTAAACATCAGTAATGCATAAACATCAGTAATGCATAAATATCAGTAATGCAGAAACATCAGTAATGCTAAACATCAGTAATGCATAAACATAAGTAATGCATAAACATAAGTAATGCTAAACATCAGTAATGCATAAACATCACTAATGCATAAACATAAGTAATGCATAAACATCAGTAATGCATAAACATCAATAATGCGTAAACATAATTAATTCTAAACATCAGTAATGCATAAACATAAGTAATGCATAAACATAAGTAATGCATAAACATCAGTAATGCATAAACATTAGTAATGCATAAACATAAGTAATGCATAAACATCAGTAATGCTTTAATATCAGTAATGCATAAACATCAGTAATGCAATAACATCAGTAATGCATAAACATCAGTAATGCTTTAATATCAGTAATGCTAAACATCAGTAATGCTAAACATCAGTAATGCAACAACATCTGTAATGCATAAATATCAGTAATGCATAAACATCAGTAATGCTAAACACTAGTAATGCATAAACATCAGTAATGCAATAACATCAGTAATGCAATAACATCAGTAATGCAACAAAATCAGTAATGCAACAACATCAGTAATGCATAAATATCAGTAATGCATTAACAGCAGTAGTGCATAAACATCAGTAATGCAACAACATCTGTAATGCAACAACATCAGTAATGCAGCAACATCAGTAATTCATAAATATAAGTAATTCATAAACATCATTTATGCATAAACATCAGTAGTGCAATAACATCAGTAATGCACAAACATCAGTAGTGCATAAACATCAGTAATGCTACAACATCAGTAATTCAACAACATCTTTAATGCATAAATATCAGTAATGCATAAACATCAGGTGTGCTAAACATCAATAATGCATAAACATCAATAATGCAATAACATCAGTAATACAACAACATCAGCAATGCATCTGTTTATATGTTTGTATGTTGTCATTTTTTTTTTTTTTACATAGGCATCACCACATTATCAAGGTCCGGAGGCCACTCAAGGATAAGGGTTAAAGAGTGTACAGTAGAAATTTGACAATATAGTAATCATTAGTAATGAAAATTTGGTAAATTTGGTAACTTATATGGAACGGCTCATCAAGAACTTATTTACTTTAGACTTGAACACAATCATATTGTAGTCAGCCGGAAAGCAGGAAAACGGAAGACAATTCCACAGGCGTGCAGTTCTAAGAAAGAAGCTTTGTTCATGCAATCTACGATTAGGTTTAGGCACAGATAAAGAGTGGGGGAAATTATTGATAGTGTTTACAGCTCAACGAGTGTTTCTTGTGAAAGTTTGGCGAGGGGGGACCATAGATTGAAGCTCAGTCGGACACTTTCCATGAAAATAACGATACATCAGAGACAAACTCGCAACATCTCTTCTGTGAGATAGAGGTTGCAAGGAGGAGAAAAGGACATCTCCTACGAGGCTACGAAGTCTATTTTGAACTCTTTCAAGGCAGGACAAGTCCTTTCTAGCAGCTCCTGCCCAGATGTGGCAACAGTATTCCATCCTTGGACGTACCTGGCTCTTATATAGATAGAGAATAGCATCTGCAGTGAGATATTTACCGGATCGATAGAAAGATCCCACCATTTTTCCAGCGGCCTTGGCAACAGATTTGATGTACGTGTTCCATTTAAGATCAGGAGTAATGGTCAAGCCCAGAAGCTTGTCAAAACTTGAGGCCTCCTGAAGACGAGAGCCATTCATTTCAATTGATGCCAGATGTGGATCAGAATGTTGATGATGTAAAGAGAGAAGCTTGGTTTTAGATGCATTAAAAGTAACTAGCCACTCCTTACCCCATTGTACTACGTGCTCAAGATCAGAGGAGAGAAAATCGGAGAGAACTTGGTCGTTTACTGTCTTAGATGTGCTACCATAAATGGTAGTGTCGTCAGCATAAATGTCTACAAATGATGTAAGGATGTGATTTGGAAGATCATTAATGTAGATCAGGAAAAGAGTTGGGCCCAGGATGGACCCCTGAGGGACACCGGCATTAATACTGTGAGCTTCTGATTTTTGCCCCTCAACTACTACTCTTATGAACCTATCAGAAAGAAATGATTTAATAATTGAGAAGACATTTCCAGCTATACCATAGCTAGCGATCTTATGAAGTAAACCTTTATTCCACACCCTATCAAAGGCCTTAGATATGTCAAGAGCAATTGCCCTAGAAAGATTGCCATTGTCGAGAGATTTGCTAATCCTATGCGATATAACTGTAAGCACATCTGCTGTAGATCTAGCAGAACGGAAACCATATTGAGTGTCACTAAGAAGGTTATTTTTGTTGAGATGGTTGATTACTTCTGTATTTAACACAGATTCTAGCAACTTACTCATAACGCACAGGAGACTTATTGGCCTGTACTGAGAGGGGGATGAGCGATCACCTGAATTCTTAAATACAGGGCATACTGATGAGATTTTCCAGGGAGATGGGAAACTATTCTCCTTAAGACAACGTTTAAACAGTTTTGTAAGTATGGGCGCTAGTTCAGGTTGAAGTTTTTTGATTACTATTATTGGAATACCGTCAAGGCCAGTTGCTTTACTGGAATCAAGGTTTTTGATTAGCTTGGCAACATCAGTTATATTTTCTAGCTTCATACACATACATACATAACATATATTGAAAGGCCTTGTACGGAACTAAAACGACCCGAATGTTGTTCGTTTGATATGAAGTGAAGGGAGTAATTTTTCCTAATTTTTTTTTAAATAAGAGTATAGATACGCAAACAATTGCAAAAGAACGAAATCACTATGAAGGCATCCGGTTATAAATTCGTTAAAATCATACAAATTAATATGAATTTATAACACACAAAAACATATTCGGTCATATCACCGCAATCATTTATTTAGATTCATTGCTATATTATTTACTTTAATACTTCTTTTTTTTTCACCCAACTAAGGAAGCTACCAAATATGTTGAAGGCGGATCGAAAAAGTGACAAGCTGTGAAAAAGAATACATTATGAAACTGTGTGCTCTTATCATCTACGTCTGTATAGCTCGAGAAACACACAGGCGGCAAAAAGAAAGTCCTTAGTTGTAATTTTTTCAAAAACTGCAAATTTAAGTTAAGTTTAATGTAACTGTTTAAACAACCTATACCTCATTTGATTCGAATTTTATTCTTCTATAATTTTACCTGTTCATATTTGACTTTTAATTGAAATATTCTAGTGTTCACGTCAAGTAAAAAAATAACTTTAAACTGAGAAGGCTAAAAGAAAGTCCGCGCTATGGAAAATTGTTATTTAAATGTAACTTCAGGACATTAATGCAACACAAATACAATAAGAACACAATGAACTAGTTAATATTTAGTAGCATAACCCTTCTGCAATTTGACAGCCAGCAATCTGTTGGGAATTCCTTGAATTAGGCTGCAGTAATACTCCGGGGAAAGGGCAGCTTACTTTTCTTTAATTTTTGTCCAAAGTTCTTCCAAATTTGAAATTTTATCACTGCGTAACTGTTCCTTGATATAATGCCATACGTTTTCGATAGGATTGAGATCTGGAGATTGTGCAGGCCAATCCAAACACGGAATATCATGCTCTTCCAGGAACCTCTTGACATTGGCAGCTGTCTGAATGGGAGCATTATCCTGCATGAAGATTGAATTATCATCCAAATTCTGACCAAAGTATGGTAGAAAATGCGCAGTCAACATATTAATGTACTTGGTCGAATTAATTCGACCTTGCGAGCAAACTATAGCCCTGGACCATTGGTACTAATAATGGTCGGCACCAAAATTGAACCTCCACCACCTTACAGCGTTGAAACTGAGCACCTAGTATTAAATTCTTTGTATTTCAACCGACGTACGTACTGCCTACTATCACTGCCTAGCCTATTGAACTTGCTTTCGTCACTAAAAAGCACTTTTGACCAATATGAAATCATGATCTTCATTACATCTGACGAAGTCCAGACGGCGCTTTTTGTTCTTTACAGAAATCATTGGATTCCGTCTTGCAACATATCTTCGCAAATTAAATTCCTTTAATCTGTTATTGACAGTAGAGAGAGAAAGAGAGAGAGAGAGAGAGAGAGAGAGAGAGAGCACTTTTTAACAAGATTGCACCGTTGTTGGATTTGGAGAGCTGTTTCTAATCTGTTTCTTAGGTTGCGGATCTTGATAGCATTGTTTTTCCTGTTAGAAGTAACTCTAGTACGACCAGATTTGGGGGCATCACGAACACTACCGGTGTTTTGGTTCTTTTGCACAGTCTTTCGTACCGTTTTCTCATCAGATTTCAATCTGTGGCCGATTTCTCGATTGGGTAAACCAAAAATGTGGAGATAAAAGGGCTCTTGACGATCACTAAAAGAAAGTCGTAGCATATGGAATAAATGTTACCTTGTATAACCTTTTTAAAACAACAATTACGATTAGAGATGCTTTGTTGCCTGTTGGTGGATATTTTAAACTGATTATGGGGCGATAATTTAAGCTGATTTTAAGCGAATTTGTTGCTGCGGACTTTCTTTGTGCCTCCTCAATTTGAAGTTATTTTTAAAATTGATGTGAACACTAGAATATTTCAATTAAAAGTCAAATATGAACATGTAAAATTATAGAGGAATAAAAGGCGAATCAAATTAGGTATAGGTTGTTTAAACAGTTACATTAAATTTAGTTTAAATTTACAGTTTTGAAAAAATTACAAGTGCGTATTTTTTGCCAGCACTGTATATATATGCGCTAGAATCTAAGGAATATGATTCTGCGTTGACAATGGACGTAGAGAAAATATAACTAACGCGGTGTTTTAAGGTCACTGTAAAGTACATATAAATTGACCATCTTATTTTCGACTATGTCGTATAGTCAAGGGGAGAGTGTTAATAATGTTTACCCCGAATCCAGGCATATGTTCATCTGATTTTTTATGGAAGTCATATCAAAGTAATTAGAGGAGATTAAAGAGTTCTGGTTCGGTTGACGTAATGTTAGAATATCCGCAGAGTTTACTAGAAGAAACGATTCTACACCATAAAGTTAGAATATCCGAAGAGTTTACTAGAAGAAACGATTCTACACCATAAAGTTTTATCCTAAGCCCCCGAATATTTGTGAAAGAAAGCCTGAAAAGATGACGTGATTTGATTTTTTGTTTCAAATATGTGATTTTGGTTATTCTTTGTTCTTATTGTTACAATCAATTAAATTCTTAATAGTGTTGGTTGGACAAAGAGTTTGATTGAGTGTCAAAAGACAAAATAATTATTAAAACGGTCTTTATCTCATTGAACACGGAACAATAATGATTCCAACATTACATAATATAAGAGTGCACCTGCTCGTAGCGACACCTAGGAATTAGGATTCTTGTTCGACAAGTAGGAAACAACAGCCAAACAAGTTGTCAAACCTGTACCTTCAACTTGTAAGGCAAGAAGGGCTCATTCTAGTCATGTGAAACTAAATGACAAGCAAGTGTCTCCAAGTTATCGAGAGAGAAAGAGATGTTGAAACAACGTTCATTGCCTAGTAATGTGCGAAGACCAAGCACTGGATGCCTTAAAGGAATCCACGTGATAAACCTCTGCGCTTATTTACAAAGAAGAAATGAAACGGCCGAGCTTATCTACTACTTACACATTTTGAGTTTGCAGATCGAATATTTTGTTCGATTCCCTATCTCAAGAAACATTGTCGCTCACGACTAAGGAACCCCCTCCCCCTTCACCTGGAGCCAAAGCTTAGGTCAATACCACGTGTTTTACGCATTTTCTTCTTCTAGATGGATCATATACGACTCTATTTAACCGGGAAGGGTATTTTTTTTTTATTAAAAAGAACAAATTTTCAACAAATGTATATCTTTGAAAGTTTTTGTTCGACTACGTTATTTTGTTTCGATAATAGTTTAATATTATAAATAATCAAGAATGCGACGACATACGATGCCATCAAATTATGTTGTTTTTATCAGATAAGTGGATGGAAAAATCAAGGTACAACAAGCGTTGCACACAAAGAATCTTTAAAATATTAGCGATTTTCCCTATTAAAATACTAAATGAATAGAAACTTTCTTCACTTTTCACTATCCTTTTAATATCTTAACCGTTATTACTGGATCTCTCTCCGCACGACTCGGTCTTATGTTAACAAACATCTCAACCACATGAGTAATCTTTCAAACACTTATTACCATTCTTCATTATAATACATCTTAAATTCTTTGTAACTTTAATTTAATAAAATTCATCTCGTGGATACGACCCGTCATAACATCAAAACATCGGAAAAATTTACAATTTAAATATGAGTATATATTTAAATTTCTACTTGTATGTCTTTATTACTTATAATTTCATTACACACACAGTTATATATATATATATATATATATATATATATATATATATATATATAATCAGGGTTGTTCATCACTTCTGAACTAGGATCTTCTCCCTGATTTCCTTCCACACTATTTTGACCCGAGCTAGATGAGATCACGTAAGACCGATTTGTCTGACGACGTTGTATCTCCACCAGGTTTTGTAACTCCTCTTGGTCTTTTCCATTGTTTAAGGGTCCATTCTGTCGCTCAAGATTTCTACCTGTTGTGTATAGATCTGCCCATCTATGTTAAGCTATTCAGATGATGGTGATTACGTTTACTTCAGTTTTCTTCCTGATTCGAATTCAAATGTTTTTATTCCTTTCACGTAGACTGATATATATATATATATATATATATATATATATATATATATATATATATATATATATATATACATACATATATCACTGGTGCACAGCTGTGGAGAATGCTATTATCGTGCCCTTCAATCTTTCTATGAAGAATATGTATGACTCCATCCACTTGCTAATGTTTTCCAAAATATTTACTGAAGTCTGATAACGACAACTAATCTAGTAGCAAGAAAATCTTGAATAACACGTGCTACACCGTTTAGCCATGTATAAATTACTTTTGTAGAATAGTGCGTCTACTCAACGATACATGACTTACTGTGAACCAATCCATGTTCGTTTAACAATCTGAGATTTGCAGGTCGTCCGATTTTCAAATTATTTCATTAAATAAAAAAAAAATCTGTCATTATCATGTTTAACTTCTATTTATTCTGTTTGCGTGAATTACCTTTTTTTCTTGAAAATATTTTCGCAATCATCTAATTTCTCGTGTGCACGTGATGACGATGCATATATTTATAATCGGTTCTGTGTATATTATGTCAAATAGACCTAATTTCAAACAACGCAGTTATTATATTTACTGGTATTTTCATCCCAATTTATTTTATTCGTGCATTTTGTATGAAACGAGTTATTAACATAATTGTAAGGCATCGGTAAAAGTTATTATTTTTGTTAAACATTAGAGTGAGTTTCAAAAATACGTGTGGATATAAGTTAAATAACCAAGAATCAATTTTGAATAAACTAATGTTGATGATTATTATTGTGCTTTCAATCTGCGACGTTTTTGTCGTCTCTACATCATTGCTTTCATCTTCACAGCTGAATCATCTTACAGGTAATTTGATGACGGGAAGACGTAGAATGTTTTGTTTTGAGTATTAATTCATGAACTGCATCCAGCAAATAATTATAAGTAATTCCACACTTTCATGCTCTGTATCACTGTCCATTTCCAATTACATATAGACGAAAAAATAGTGTTAAAGTGGCTGGAAACTCTTTAAACATAACTGACTCATTATTTAAAATTACATTTTCTCTGCGTCATCAATTATAATCTTGTAACTTATATTCTTATCGCAATTTCTAAAATAATTCCCATGAAGAAAGGCAAATAGTATGAGACTGTTAACGTCTGGTTGACTTTCTCTTGGACAATATTCATCTGCTTCCTGTTATGGTTTTTGATTATCGACGGCTGAAAGTTATCAAACTAGGTTTCTGCTCTAGTCAACTGCCGAACAAAAACAATATATGTAAAAGCTGAATGTAAAAAAAACCTATTTGCCAAACATAGACGCAGCATATATGAAATAAAACATAATGTGCCAGCTTCTTTAAATCGACATGAAAAACAATAAGCTAAGGGATTTAAGGACATGAGATGCAATTATGAATTCTTCCACGAGGTTATGTCAACCGCAGATCATAGAATTTCTTCACATCGACTAACCATTCAGAAATAAATATTGCTTTACTTGTGTATGCACAGACTCTTTACATGTATCTATCTATCTATCTGTCCTTACATATATATATATATATATATATATATATATATATATATATATATATATATATACCAACGGATACCCATCGTAGGGGTGCCTGTCCGTGAATTTTTTTTGTGGCAGGAGGTGCGCAATCACAACTACACCTTTCCTGAGTTGACATTGTTAAATACCAGTGGCAAGTGGAGTGCATGTTCCGGACGACTGAAAACAAATGCCAAGATAAGCGCCTAGAATTACAAAATTGTCACCCATCTGGTTCTAACCAGGCTCAATGTTGCTTAACTCCGGTGATCCGATGAGAACCGGTGTGTCACCGCATATATATATATATATATATATATATATATATATATATATATATATATATATATATTATAAATCCACAATAACAAGAATCAAATACAGTTAACAAAGATGGAGCCTACATTTTGTAAATATTTCATTAGTTAAACATTTTAAATTATATTATTGAGATTAAATCCAATTTGAAATATATGTTGCTATTTTAATATATGTTTATGTTAGGACAAAAATATAGAAGGATTCCTGTGCAATGAAGGTATGCCCCCAAATGGGAACGTTGCCAATTCGTGAATTAAATATTGCATAATGAATTAGTTAGGACGACAAAGAGAAAATACATTTACAAATATTGATTGAAAACTAGAAAAGTGCTTAAAACTGTTTCCAAAAACCATTGACAGTTTTAGCATTTATTGTTCACAAAATGTCCCAAATGACTTTTATTCACAAAAATCCATGTCAACTTTTGAAATAAAATATTGTCAGCACATTCATGAAATGCAAACTGCTCATTAACGCATACTTTGACAGGGAAATGAAGAGTCAAAACTTTTCCAACGATATCGTAAGTGAACAGTCGGATTTCTACATCCATAAACTCCTAAAAATGTATACTTCCATAACCCCCCAACATTTATAATTCTATAACCCCCAAAAATTTATACTTCCATTACTCCTTAAAACTTATACTTTCATAACCCTCTAAAAATTTATACTTTCATAAACCCCTAAAAATTAAAGTATTTTTTCATTTTTTATATCTAAGAATATTTAATGCCAACAAACAATATCTATTGTAAATGATAAAATGGAAACGAATAATTTAACACAAGTTGCTATTTTACTCAAATTTGGGATAACATTGTGAGTTTATACCTTCTCAGTAGTATAATTTTATGGTATTTGAACGCGGCACAGCTATTTTCATGGGCCATGACGGTAGACATTAGACAAATTACACACCCTCCTACTAAAGATAACATAATTTTAGCGTCATTCAATCGAAACGTTTTAAATAGTTAAAAACGCATAAACTAGGAAAAATGCATTTAAAATATAAAAATCAAGTCAATTTATCGTACACTATATTTTGTTTTAGTCATAAAACATCCCGTGGGGCGGTGCTTTGATAAGTTCTAGAAAATGACACGTCAATAAAGTATTGGTGGCGATAGCAGTTTCGGTTGCGGTAACGACAGTTCTTCTCAACGAGCCTCCATTATCTGTAAACATGCTGAGCAAATAAGAAGCGTTGTTTATTCTTGTCATCCATTGAAGACACAAGCGGCCACTTGCCGCCATTTACATTCACCGAAAATGAAAGTGAAAGTGAAAATGTCCGTGTGTCTACGACACCCACGTGGCAAAGCGGAACAAGAAACAGTAATCCGATTTGTAGATGATGTCTGCACCGAAATTACGTCCAAATCATGCCGGCATTGTATTAATGGCAAATTATTGTTAATGGATCTGCCATAAATACACCGAATATTCTTGTCAATATTACATATGCATATCAGTTTTAGTCCATATTAAATATACGGCTTGCAGCGAGGAGGAAATAGGATTTTTTTCTTTGTGCCGATTTTGAAGATAAATCTTTCTGAAAGAGGAGATAATTCGCACCTACGAGCCGACAATCCTTTTCTTATTGTGAAATAATTCAGAGAAAATGTTTATTGTGTACTCGTTTAAATTGATTTATGCTGATTTTCTGTGTTTTTAAACGTAAATAAAATATAAATAAATCAGCAATATTATTACAATGAATATTATTACAATGAATAGTATTACAATGAATAGTATTACAATGAAGGGATGGTTGCATAATACTCCCAATCCGTTATGGCTTGAGTCTAATTTATGGGACAACTGAGATAAGTGATGAAATTTTTGTATTTTTTCTTCTCTTAGACTTACCAAAATGTGACAGTCCACCCTACTATTCTACTTATACGTAATATGAATGCATTTTTCACAAAAATTATAAGACAAAGTGACAGTGAAGAATTATCGCTTATAAAACGCCAACATATTCCGCATTGTAAAAAAAAAAAAGAAAATTTAAAGCAAACTTTTGATTATGCTTTATAGACAGTAAATATCGAATATATGTTAAAATTATTACAAACTGGACGTATTTTAAGATTATTACACATTGGGCGTATGTTAAGATGATTACACACTGGACGTATGTTAATCTTATTACACATTGGGCGTATGTTAATATTGTTACACATTGGACGTATGTTAAGATTATTACGCACTGGGCGTATGTTAAAAATAGACGTTCATTAAGACTATCACACGTTGTCTTTTAGCGCAATGCATATAAAATATTGTTGCATCGCCCGATGACACAGTTTGAATTAAATAATTTTCCTTGTATTTTAGTAATTTGTAAATCATTCAGATGACACTTTGAGGTAATTTTGATGTAAATGATTTTATTTCGATATTTTATATTAGAATTTGTTTGTGTTCAAAATATATCCAGACTATTGCTCGATTGTTTTTAACATTTTTCTTCTCATTTTTTTAAATATTGTATTGACGTTTTTACTTTGCATACTTAGTATTGTTTTATTATTATTAAATTAGCCGAAAGCAGGCATTGAATTTATTACGACTGTATTTACGTACGGTTATTCCTTTTAAAAGCTTTATAGTAAAAAGTGACACGCACATACACACATAGATGTATGTATGTACACACACACTCACTCACACACATATAGCTTGTAGATGTATATTGAAAATAAAATCAATAAAGTGTTCATAAAGTGTTTTAAATAAGAAAGCGAGAGTTAAAATACAAATTATTTATTATAAAAGTATACTTTACATATTAAAAAAACATAACATAGGTCCATTTATACGAGTAGACTTGTACTGCTTAGAAAAGGCCATTTGAACTCAGTTTAAATTCTCAGCGACTCAGAGAACGAAGAGTTCGATAATACAAGCACAGCGTATTTTATATACATCTATCTATCTATCTACACACACACACACACACACACACACACACACACACACACACACACACACACACACACACACATATATATATATATATACACAAACACACTATGCGTATATGTGGATAGCAAGCACAGCGTATTTTATACACATCTCTCTCTCTCTCTCTCTCTCTCTATATATATATATATATATATATATATATATATATATATATACACTATGCGTGTATGTGGATATATACGGAACAGACGCTTCCTCCATTTATGCGTGCATTATACAGGGTGGAACGCTAAAATTGTCGCCCTAAGAAAGACGATATGATTCCATTTCCGTTTGATTGAAACCGCTTTTCTTTTTGGTTACAGAACATCTACTAGTTTGCCAGTTGCAAAAGCGACAGGAGCTTACTATCATGTTTGACATTGAGCGAGATTGAAAATGTGCCGCTGTACAGCTCATGCTCTCTACCGATCCAAGTAATGAAAACAGGACCATTGCCAGCACCCTCCAAATACATAGCTGGATTGCCACGGATAACAACAGTTGACCGGGGCAATGAAAAAAAAAGTTTCAGACCATAGTTATAGTCTTTTTTATGGTTTCAAGTGAGGGCCACATCACGCCACCTCACATCTTCGAAGTCGGTGTGAAAATCAACACCAACGTGTACCTAGATGTGCTGAAGTATGTGGTGATGCCCTGGTGCAATCATGTGGTCGCTGGCAGACCATAGGTGTGGAGCCAGTCCACAAGTCTAAAGAGACCGAGGTTTGGCTTCAGAAGGAGTGCTACGACTTTGTACCCTTTTCTCACTCAGTCTCCTCCTTCGACCTGAACTCGTTGAACTACTTAGTTTGGTCATATGTCGAAAAGATCACCAATATGACCTCCTACAACACCAAAGCCAGCCTGCTCGTCGCTATCCGCTGAGTATTCGTCGAGCTCTTGTCGGTGCTTGTGAAAAAGGCATGCTCCCAGTTCCGGGCCCGTATCGAAGCGATGATTAAAACCGAAGGCGGCTACATTGAATAGATGTCAGCTCTACTGCATAATTAAGTTACTCGAATTAATTTTTTCAATAAAAGTTTTTAAAAAAGCTGTAGTGGCGTTTTCTTCAAGGCGACACTCTTATCGTTCCACCCTGTAGCTAAAGGGATGAAGCAGAGTATATTTAAACCATTACAAATTAGACTGCTATATTTAATGCGACTGATTATTATATATACGACTAGGTGATCTCTATAGGATTCCAACCCTAATAATTTGTGTTTGTAAGAAATTTGAATTTACCCAAATTTTGAAGCGAAGACTTACTCTTTATAAAATGACGTAGGTCAGAACAACAGTGTAATTAATGTAAGAGAGAATTTTAGGTGATTAAACATTTGAACATATAATTATATACAATAAGAGATAAAAAAAGCTTCAGAGCTAGAACGTAAGTTACGACTTAGTTTCAATCGTAGAGCCAAAATCTCGATTATAATATCTATTAGCGATCTGAAGACCTGTTTATGTATCTGTGTACCTTTTTTTTATAAAAATATTATACCTGAACTAAAATTACAAAGAAAAGCGAAACATGCGAAAAAATTGCTTCTATGATCTTCTATTTTAGCCTTAATTATCCAGTATATATACATCTACATATATATATATTAGCGTTCCACCTTGTATAATGCACGCATATATATATATATATATATATATATATATATATATATATATATATATATATATATATACTCGAATATACTCCATATATACTATATATACTCCAGAACCTACACCCAAAAATTAAATTCACCATAGAACAAAGCTCTACAGAATTACCTTTCCTAGACATACTGATAAAGATTAAAGACAATAACATTATCACAGACATTTACCGCAAACCTACAGACACCCAACAATACCTACACTTTAAAAGTCACCACCCTAAAAGCTGCATAAAATCAATTCCCTACACCCTAACACGTAGAATCTGCACCATAATCACGGACAATAACCTTCGAAAAATCCGACTCAAGGAACTACGAATAAATTTAAGAAAAAGAATATACCCATCACAACTTATAGACAAAGGGATCCAACTTGCGACAAATATACCAGTAGAAGATTTGAGAACCCCTAAAGAACGAAACAAAGAACAAATCCTAACATACGTCTCCACACACAACACAAACAACCCAGAGCTTTTCACAGAGATAACGAAAAACCTCGTCCTACTTAACCAAAACAGCAAACTAAACAATTTCCTTAAAACAACAAAAATAATAAAAAGCAAACGCCAACCCAAAAACCTAAAACGCATTCTTACCTCATCCAAACTCAATCAAGACGCAACAAAAGGAGTCACAAAATGCAACAAACAACGATGTGGAGTCTGCAACATAATATTAGAGGGAAACACATACACATTTACGAACCCCATACAAACATTCAAAATTAAAAAAAAACCTAGATTGCACCTCAAAAAATGTGATCTATGTAATAAAATGTCCAGCATGCGATAAATCCTACATAGGTGCTACAAAAAAACCTTAGTAATAGAGTAGCCCTACACCGATCCAACATCAAAATCGCGAAAAATAGACACCTACATGTATCACAACATATACACACATGCAGTGGAGGCAGATTCGAGATAATGCCCATCTTCCAAACTGACAACTACTTCTACTTGCTAACTCAAGAAAAAAATTTCATAGCAAAGTTTAACCCCGCCTTAAACATCTCTCCATAATTATACACATAAATAGGCAAAACACAAAATGCACTTACACGCATGCATGCTTGGGTAGGTGTGCACCCTCACACACGAAACAACAAAAAAGCACAATAAGGCACACGCACACTTTCGCGGGTGCGCGCGCCCATACCCAGTACAGTACCATTTCTCTTAACTAAACAAACAACTAGAAATTAAACGTATGTATGTGTATGCGCGCGCGTGTGTGCGTGTGTATATGTGTGTGTGCGCACATATGATTGTGTATGCGTGTGTGTATAATTATATATCATCTGTTATCTATGCTACATCTTGTTTGTATGTATACGTGCACTTATGTTTGAGTGACCGAATCCATGTATGCATATGTGCATGGATTGGAAAGGAAACTTCAACCAATATATACATAAGGTGGAATGTATGAATATGTATGTGTGTGTGTGATTGTGAGTGCATGTGCCCATATATATATATGGGTGGATGAGTGTATACACATCCGTATGTATGTGTGTGTATGTATATATATATATATATATACATATGTATGCACATGTATGAGTGGGTAAATGTGTTCGTGTGGATATGGATATACGCGTATGTGTGAGCCCCTGCATATGTCTGTGTGTGTGCATGTGTGTGTGTATGTGTGTGTGCCTACATAGTATGTGAATGTTTGTGAGTGTATGTGCACATACATATATGTGTGTACATATATGTGTGTATGTGCGTGTATGTGTGTGTATATATATCTTCTACCTATTCTCCATCTTACTTGTGTGTGTGTGTGGGTGCGTGTACGTATGTCTGAATGATTAAGCGCATATATACATGCGTGTTTTGGTTGGAAAAAAAAGAAAAGGTATATATATATATATATATATATAAAATAAAAAATAAAAAAATAAAAATAATTGTTAGCGGTGGATGTATGCGAGTACGTGTGTGGGTGTGTAGGTGGGTATGTATATGTGTATATATGTATGCTCCTACATATATTTCTATGTATGTACGTGTGTGTATGTGTGTGTGCCTGCGTACGTGTGCGTGTGCATGTGTACATGTACATGAATGTATATGTATGCGTATGTGATTGTGTGTGAGTGTATGCTATACATGGGGAAAGAAAGTCTTTAAAAAGAACCCTAAAAAAGCCATAAAAACCTTCACCATATGGACTAAAAAACACTCTTTGAAACTAACATTGACCGGTCACTGTGAACACTTACAGTTGGAGACAGAATGTCTGAACACTGAACACACGCATCGCATCACTATGAAAAACATATTTAATATCAGAGGAGGCATATCTACAAACTCCCATTTTAAAGAAAAACTTTTTACGAAAATATCTGAAGAGAGCACACCCTAAGCTCGAAACGCGTTATAAAAATATTTTAAAATAAAAATATGATGAAAACCTTTTAAAAAAACCCACAATTGTTGATGGCTACACTCTTTTAAATATATATATATATATATATATATATATATATATATATAACTACTTCATTTACTCACATAAAATTAATATACAAAAGTATAAATTTATGCGTAAACTTTAAGTATTTAGTTCAAAAGTGCTCAATACATAGGTAGAGCTAGTTAGTAATTTATAAAATATATATGGCGATTAAGCTACACTGAATATTCCGCGTTTCATCCACACTAGGATTCTTCAGGCTTATGCGCGAATTTTGTGGTTGTCTGTCGTTTTTATATACTCCCCTTCCATTGAGATTTTAGTTAGCCAATCAGCTTTCTAGTATCCAATCGCGCTCTTCCTATCAGCCAATGAACATGCACTTATAGAACAAAGGCCCATTTGATCTCTGGTTTACCTGATTCTTTGTGTGTGTTCTATTTAGCCTGGATATCTAGTGTCTTGACCTGTTTTAAATCTAGGTTAGGTTTTTATGTTAGTTTTATATATACATATATATATACACACATACATACATATATATGTATGATAGTTTATGTACATGCATGTTTATTTATTTTATTTATGTATTTGTTTATTTTCTATTGTTTTTGTTAGTTTTAAAGTTATTTTATGTCTCTATCCTAGAGTAAATTTTATCATGTGAACACAGCTGTTCGCTATTTCTCTCCTACAGTTTAATAGATGTTGGGATTCTTTAAAGTACAGGATAGCAAATTTTTCATGAAGGCATAATCCACATGAGTCGTCTAGGTCTCTACAGGTGTTTGCTTGTCTTACTATTTTCCATTCAACTACTGGCGAACGGCCGCTTTCCTTGAGTTCCCAGTATTAATGTTCTAGCGTTGTTTTCATACGGTGTTTTCTTTATTGTTGAATGTACTTTTGTGGTCATAATATCGAGTTTTGAAATCTAGTAATATTTCTTGTTATTCGGGTTTTCTTTCGCAAATATTGTGGCCTGGTAAACTATGCTTTTGGTTGGACATTTATTTTGAAGTGTGGTATCTGCAGTTTCATTTATCTTGTTCGTTATTAGTATTTTTATTTTTATTTCTAGTATGGTTGTTGTTGTTCGGAGTTTGTTTATTATTATTATTATTATTATTATTATTATTATTATTATTATTATTATTATTATTATTATTTCTGCTAGTAAATATGTGTCTTTTGTGTTAGTTTTATTTTTGTCATGGTGTCTACTTTTTTATTGTTTATTTTGTTGTTGTTTACATTGTTTTTATTTAATATTTTGTTATTATGTGATTTGATTATCATCTCTAAATTTTCACAGCAGCTGTAGGATAAATTTAGGGTATTTTTATTGAAAATTTCGTGTAAGGGGTTGGTTGCGGGAAAGTGCTTTTCGATAAGATCTAGAAATTTCTTGCCAAGATTTTTTTTAACATTTGATTGTATGGGGTCGTATACCAGATTATATTTCTTTTTCTTCTATTTTTAATTTTATTATAGTTAATTGTGTTTTGTTGCTTATATTTGATATAAATATTTTTGTATCCACTATTTTTAGGGCTGTTTCATAGATATTAGTTGAAATAATGATAAAAATAATAGTAACGTATAATGAAATAATAATAAAAATAACAGTAATATCTAATGAAACATTGATAAAAATAACAGTAACGTCTAATAATATAATGAAAAGAATAACAGTAATATCTAATAAAATAATATTCAACTAACAGTAACATCTAATGAAATAATTATAAATAGAACAGTAACATCTAATGAAATAATAATACACATAACACTAGCATCTAATGAAATAATAATAAAAATATCAGTAAAATCTAATGAAATAATAATAAAAATTACAGTAACGTCTAATGAAATAATGACAAAAATAACAGTAACATCTAATGAAATAATGATAAAAATAACAGTAACATCTAATGAAATAATGATAAAATAACAGTAACATCTAATGAAATAATGATAAAATTACGGTAACATCTAATGAAATAATAATAAAAATAACAGTAACATCTAATGAAATAATAATAAAAATAACAGTAACATCTAATGAAATAATAATAAAAATAACAGTAACATGAAATAATACTAAAAATAACAGTAATATCTAATGAAATTATGATAAATAACAGTAAATCTTATGAAATAATGATAAAAATAATAGTAACGTATAATGAAATAATAATAAAAATAACAGTAACATATAATGAAATAATGATTAAAATAACAGTAACGTCTAATGAAATAATGATAAGAATAACTGTAACATCTAATGAAATAATATTAAAATAACAGTAATGTCTAATGAAATAATGATAAAAATAACAGTAACAGCTAATGAAATAATAATAAAATAACAGAAACATCTAATGAAATAATTATAAAAATAACAGTAATATCTAATGAAATAATTATAAAAATAACAGTAACATCTAATGAAATAATGATAAAAATAATGATAAAAATAACAGTAACATCTAATAAAATAATAATAAAATAACCTTAACGTCGAATGAGATAATAAAAATAACACAAAACGAAATATCATCTTGCTCAATCTTATTCTTTAAGCCTGAACTAAAGCCTTACATTATTAAATCAATTTTTATTTTTTAATTTTTAGCGATTGAATTCGATTATTGTCCAATCTTGGAAATCTGGAAAGTATTTTTCCTTAGAAAAATTCCCTGTATTTTTGAACATCAACAAATAAACAAAGATTACTTATTTATTCATTTTTTTACTCACAAAACAGTGATCTACGAACACATGTTTGGCGGTAATACCGCTCGTCAGCGTAGCTTGACTTTTCTAAGATTTGAATTTCAGACCATATGTGCTATAGTTTAGTGCGTTAATCGCCACGACGTCCTAGATTACGTTACATGTTATTTTATCGCTTTTTAACTTTTGTTGATTTTTAACGATAATTAAATACGACTATTAGCGTCTCCAACCTTTAAGATCTTACAAATATTTTCTTTAGAAAAGCGCTCATATTTTTGGACGTGAATAAATAAAAAAATATTATTTATTTGAATAAAACAAAATACGCATCAATTGAGAAAAATGTCTTTTTGTAAAGAGTCGCGCGTTGTATCTGAGCGGTTGTATTTTGAAATGTTGGAACTGTGCGTAGGCAATGCAAGAATGAATTTTTCCAACTTTACAATATGGCAAGAAAGAAGAAAAAAAAGAAACCAACATACTGAAGATTGGGTTTAGCTCCGAAATATATTTATGTGATAAATTTAAAACAAGTAAAGTATTTGTTTATTTTCCTAATATTACGTTGTGCTTTGGCTTTCAAACGCACTTGATGCGTGTTTCATTTTATTCAAATTAATTAGCGTTTCTATATGGCACTCACACCTTTGACGTTAGTATTTATTGGTTTTATATTTTACTTATAAAATAATTATCGGTAAAAATAAAAAAAAAATGACATAAATTTAAAAACGACAACAAATAACATATTAAGTTATCTAGGATCTGTCGCATTACAGTTTACGCACTCACACATATGATCTGAGGCTCGAATCCTAGAACAGTCAAGCTACGCTGACGAGCGGCAATACCGCGAAACACATATTCGTAGATTACTGTTTTATTGTATTCTTAAGGATATTTGAAAATATCCGTAAAAGTAGCATTAAATATTGTATGCAAAATGTTCAATCAATGCTGAATAAAGAAAATAAAACAGAATATTAATAAGATTAGTCATAATGATACGCCGGGGTTCTAGTGTTTGAGCAACATTACCCATTGGTTCTTATTTATGGCCAATAAAAATGATGCTACTAAACATTCATTAACTTTTTGATTTTGTTTTTAACATGTTTTTAATTCAAGAATAAATAGATAAGTTTCCATTTCAAACAATGAAGAGAAATCTACAAACAATTATGTGAGATAAAAAACAAATTCTAGTTTATTACAGAATCAAAACTCTGAAAAAAAATAATCATTGTATTTTAAAACCAAACATCTGAATCGCAATGTTTTTTCTTCGAATCATTTGCTAATTAATGTGTCTTCGAACTGATTTCAATTTTAGAAAACCTCCAATTTCCGAAAATGTAAATTTATCCTAGTGTTTTAAAAACATTTTGCTGTTTACTTTTGTTTCTTGGGCGTAATACCATCGACAGCTGCTATAGTCATAATATTTGACGTAATAAGTTTACCGTCTTACTATGTGTCTATTTGTGCCGGTATGTTTTATGCACACACATCATATTTTTAAAGTACCAAAAGGCACCCGGCGTTGTCCGGTCGTAAAATACATTTAAATATGATATTTAAATTTATGTAGATTTCTTATTCAATACCAATTCTCTATTGATTATCATATTGTACTCAATATATAGTAGTGATTTTCAAAAGTAAAATACCTGGTTGCCATCAGTTAGAATCAAAATGAAAACATTAAGCACTTTAGCTTTATTCGTTACCATTTGCGCCATTGTCATACAGATAAGAAATAAAAGTGAACAAACTTTAACATATAACATATTTTGACCATGCGTATCAGAACACTTTAAGTCGACTTACGCATGCCTATTTCCTATTTTTTACCATTTTGACCCCTTAATAGCTATTTTACTGACTTATATATATATATATATATATATATATATATATATATATATATATATATATATATAAAGCAACTGTCTACAAAATTCATTTTAACCGCTTCATGCACTGCGGCTTTTCGTCTCGGATGAGATGCAATTCGAAAAAAAATGGTAACACAGACATAGTAATATATATATATATATATATATATATATATATATATATATATATATATATATATATATATATATATATATATATATATAAATGAAAGTGTCTGTCTGTCTGTGTGTGTACATTTCCCTACGCAATAACTCTGTCAATATTAAGTCTACAGACTCGAAATTTGATATACAGGATACTGAGATTTGGAAAAATCGGTGTAATTGATTTTCGGCCAGAAATTTGGCTGTTAAGCGGGTCAAAGTTCAACGGTTGACATTTGAGAACTCTACCAAACTCCTCCGACAATTTTGGGTCTAAACACTTGAAATTTTAGGCATAGGTTCCTTGGACTTAATAACTCGATTTGAGCCCAAAACAATAAATGTTAAGGGGTCATAATAGGGGTCAAAGTTAAAAAAAAAATTACCTCTGCGGTCTCTTCCAAATTACTCAGTCAATTTCTGGTCTAAACTTTTGAAATTTTACATAAAGGGTATTCAGAGATATGGCAAGCTTTTTCATCGGTTTGGGTCGAAAAGTTTTAGTTACCAATATATAAATGTATGTATGTATGTATGTCTGCCTAAAACTTTCGACAGAGCCGACGGATTTTACTAAGATCAGTATCGTTTTAAAGTTCGACCTTTCATACGACAAATATCGAAAAATTGGCTAAAAACATTAATTTCTTCACCTTCAACTAGGCCCTTTTTTACAGGAGGGGGCACCTTTTTGCCAATATTTTTGAAAATTATCCTCTCCTTTAGATTTTCTAGCCTTAATTAAAAAAAATGTCCCTTCCGGTTTGGCGGTGGTCGTAACAGCATAGACGTCAGGTTTTTACCCCGTTCTTTTCCTCCTTGGCGGTACGGGTTCGAGCCTGCCTTCCTACTACCACTTTTGTTTTGCTATTTTTTTTTGTTTAACAGACACATCCAAACACCCGGGCATCGCCGGGCTAAAATGCTATGTCTCGTGTCGCGGGGTTCGAATCGTTCACCCTGCACTGAAGAATCCCGAAAGGATGAAACACTAGTGTCTGTAGGTATTTAATTATTATAGTAAAAAAAAATAATTATATATATATATATATATATATATATATATATTCTATCATGAATTCGAATTTACTACATTACTACTTCATACCTGCGCATTTCTTTTCAAATCGTCTTCATCTGTATTCGTGTCCTGAACTGATGGACTATCAACGTGAATCATCGCAATTTGTTATGGTTTTAAATAAAGTAAATTTTATTCAAAGGCGTGTCTTCGAATGCTAACAATTTTCCACCTGAGATAATTGACGAAAGTAGGACTGAAGAATTGAGTAGAGATGATGCATTACTGCATTCTCTTTTATTCCGCTGAACATGTCAATATCGACTGAGATCAGGCAGACCGCAATTTATTAAGCCATATTTTCTTTGGGTTTACCATCAGACACGAACAATAATACTTTATTTGACTTCTTTAACTTAAACTTAAGCATGAAAATAACTTATAATCATTTGTTTATAGATTTTTAATTACATTCGGATTTTTACTGTAAAAATTTGTAAACATATTATTACAATATTAAAAGTATTGAAACTGCCAGCGGATGACCATGTATGGTCTAAAGTAAAGTAAAAAGATAAAAACTGCCAGTTGTTGTAGACCCGTGCTAGGGGTTACAAATGTAAAAAAAAATCACAAGTAGTGTAAAGTGTATAAAATATAATATGTATTTATCATAAAGAATACAGGAGCCACTAAAGTGGTATGAGAGGAACGTGTTCGTAGCATGCGGTTAAACATGGTATGAGTGTCTCCATTTAGTCTCTGAAACCAGCGGTATTCATAGAACTGGTTAATTTCACTTAGATCTGAAATAGGGGGGATTTGTACCTCACAGCATTAAGTTATGACATAAAATACGTTTTAAAATTCAGGGTATATAACTACAACATGCGAAGATATCAGCTCATTATTTTCTGTGGTTTATTTTTCTCTTTTTATTATACTTTGAATTGAATGAATTATTCTTCTAACGTTTTTACCTAAATATCTGCACAGTTATAAATATTTTTCTAAAATATTAATTATTTTAGGTCAATAATATATTTTAAAGCATAACGCTTTTCAATTTATTGCATTCTTCTATGATTAATGTGATTTTATCATGTTTTTTAATTATCGCCAGACTTTTTGTATTTTTTAAAACCTTTTCTGTAAGTCTAAACACAAGTCTGTGGTAGCAAATGATTTTCAGTTGTGTTTTACACAATTATTAATATTATATATATGATCTTTCAGAATTTTTTCACAAAATACAATACAGTTTTTCATAGTGTTTTAAAATGTCGAATGTTGCTTTTACTTTTCATCGGTTATGAGGAAATATAGTAGAAAAACTGTCACATATTTGAAGTGTATAAATACTTTAAAACTAAATCAAATAATATTCATTTTTCTCATTATTATAAATTAAGTAAGATGTTCTTTTCATTATAAATAGCTTTAAATTATTGTCTTTTAAACGAAACCAAAATTTGATTAAAAACAAGATGGTTTAATTAGTTTAAATCCATTCTTTAATATTTTTCTAAATTGTGACAGTTTCTTTGTCGAAGTATAAATCAAAGCAAAGTCTTTTAGCGAAATCAAACACATCGCGTATTGATTAATGTATGCGAGGATTACAATTGTGGAGTTCATTTTTATAAGAGATTTTTACAGTATTATCGTGAGCTTTGCTCCATAAACACTAAAGACGTCGCTTTACTTTACCTAAGCTATGATTTGAAGTTTAGAAATTCTTAAAATTAAAAAGATAAAAATGGTAATATAACGTCAAGATTTGAGAGCAAAAGTCTTGGCCGGGTTGGTCCGGCTCAAGAAAGGAAATCTATAGGAAATACTAAATACTCAAGCGGTTTCGCATTCGTATTTTTACTCCGATCAAGCGAAATGATTTTAACGACGTTAATTTTTTGCAATTTTTTTATTTGTTGTTTTTGCACTGAGATGCCGCTGTCCTCCCACACACAGTGCTTTGTATTATCATAAATGGTTACCTATCTGGCACTGACAAGACTTAACACGACTTAATGTTTGTTATCTAACGAGAACCAGTGAACGAACGGGATTATTACGTATGAGAATATAGGACATAGGAATTTTCATTTGTTCTTGTTCAATGCCGGTAGTGCCTTCTCGTATTTTATATAACAAAATTTGGCACAGGACTTTAAAACTGACCTTTGGAATGTAACCTTTAAGACGTGAGCAAAACTGTGAAATCGCATATCCGTGGTATCACTTAAATTTTTAGATTCTTCAACGTGCACTAATTTTACACGACTTTTACGTATGCAGTCGTCACCCATTTCTGATGAAAATGAAAATCTCCGGAAGCCTTTCATTCTAAACATTCAACTCTACTCTGACACGAAAAAGTAATTGAAAACTTATTCTCAATACATTACAACAATTGATCGACCAGACATCGTGAAAATACATTCTTCAAATGAACAATGCCACCAACAGTCTTAATATATATGTTACCTATATCCGATATAGTTATATAATTGTTTATGATGATATATGCCTATTATACCTAATACATATTTCACGTTTTCAAAGTCACACCGAAATAACAATTAAGCTGACAAATCAAATTTTCTGATGTCCTTTATTATTGTTCTAAAACGAAAAAAAAAAATGCTTGGCTACAATATATTTAAAAATTTATGTAATCTGACGTAGATAACTTTTAATGCGAAACAATTTCACATAACCCGCTAAACAAGTATCACATACACAATTATCACCTAAACAATTATCACGAAACAAGTTCACATAACCACCTAAATAATTATCACATAAAGAATTATCACATAAACAATTATCACTAAACAATTTCATATAACGACCTAATAAATTATCACATAAACTATTATCACATAAACAATTATCACAGGACCAATTATCACCAAATAATTTCACATAACCACATAAGCAAGTATCACCTAAACAATTATCATCACACAATTCCACATAACCACCTAAACAATTATCACATAAACAATTATAACCTAAAAAATGATCACAAAAACAATTATCACATACACAATTATCACCAAACAACTTCATATAATCGCCTAAACAATTATCACATAACCAATTATCACATAACCAATTATCACATAAACAATTATCACGAAAATTTTTTTCATAACCACCTAATCAATTATACCATAAACGATTACCACCTAAATAATTATCACCTAAAAATTACAACCACTGTTCTATTAAATAATTATGGAGTGTTAAATTTCAATTGTGTGCACTTTGTTTTAATCCATATAACGATTTATTTAATTTCCACACCCAATTTTTATTTTTCATTTTAAATCCCTCTGGAGGGTAAATGTAGATTTCACAGTCAATCGGAGCATTTAAATAAGCATTTTTTTTTACATCCATTTGATGTCTTTTTAAAATTGTATTGAGCGGCAAGTTGTAATAAAATTCTAATTGTCGTTAAATTTGTTATTGGTGAAAATGTTGTAAAATATTCCACTCCAGAAATTTGTGAAAAACCTTTCGCTACAAATCTTGCTTTAAAAGTTTCACTGCCAGAAGCTGTGATTTTTGTGGAAAAAACCCAGCGTGAAGAAATTATATTTTTATCTGTTGGTTTTGCCACTATTTCGTATGTGTTATTTTCAGAAAATGATCACAGAAATAATCATCACATAAACAATTATCACCAAACAATTTCACACAATCACCTAAGCAATTATCACCTAAATAATTATCACATAAACAATTATCACATGAACAATTATCACATGAACAAATTATCACCAAAAAATTTCACATAACCACATAAACAATTATCACATAAACAATTACCACATAAAACAACTATCACATAAAAAATTATCACCAAACAATATCATATGACCACTTAAACAATTATCTCATAAAAAATTATCACATAAACTTTCACCAAACAATTTCACATAGCTACTTAAACAATGATCACATGAAAAATTATCACATAAAAATTATCACATAAGCAATGATCACTAAACAATTAAGTAAAAAATGTGCACAAAAGGAAGAACATGATATTGCCTACGTTAAGAAAAAAATGTGCAAAACAATGAAGAAGATCATATTGCCCACGTTAAGTAAAAAAAAATTGCAAAAAATTAAGTATACTTAATTGCATACGTTAAGTAAAAAATGTGTAAAAAATTAAGAATATCATATTGCCTACGTTAAGTAAAAAATGTGCTAAAAATGAAGAATATCTTGTTGCCTACGTTAAGTAAAAAATGTGCAAAACAATGAAGAAGATACTATTGCCCACGTTAAGTAAAAACATGTGCAAAAAATGAAGAATATTTAATTGCCTACGTTAAGTAGAAAATGTGCTAAGAATGAAGAATATCATATTGCCTACGTAAAGGAAAAAATTCTGCCAAAATATGAAGAAGATCATATTGCCCACGTTAAGTAAAAAATGTGCAAAACAATGAAGGCATTCATATTGTCTACGTTAAGTAATAAAATGGGCAAAAAATGAAGGGAATCATATTGTCTACGTTAAGTAAAAAATGTGCTAAAAATGAAGAATATCATATAACCTACGATCAGTAAAAGATGTGCAAATGATGAGGAATATTATATTGCCAAACCTTAGTAAAAACATATGCAAATAATGCAGATTATCATATTGCCTACGATAAGTAAAAATGCGAAAAACAATGAAGAATATCATGTTTCCTAGCCTAAGTAAACAAATGTGCCAAAAAAATGAAGAATATCTTATTGCCTTGCCTAAGTAAAAAATGTAAAAAAAAATTTTAGAATATCATATTGCCTACGTTAAGTAAAAAAAATGTGAAAAAAATGAAGAATAGTATATTGCTTACGTTAAGTAAGAAATGTGCAAAAAATAAAGAATATCATATTGCCTATGTTAAGTACACAATGTATTAAAAATAAAGAATATAATATTGTCTACGTTAATTAGACAAATGTGCTAAAAAATAAAGAATACTAAATTGCCTAGCCTAAGTAAAAAACTGTGCAAAAAATGAAGAATATCAGAATGTCTACGTAAGTAAAAAATGTGCAAAAAATGAAGAATATCATATTGCCTTCGTTAACTAAAAAATATGCAAAAAATGGAGAATATAATATGACTACGTTAAGCAAAAAATCTGGAAAAATCAAGAATATCAGCATGCTTACGTTTAGTAAAAAATGTGCACAAATGAAGAATATCATATTACCTAGCCTAAGTAAAAATATGTGAAAAAATGAAGTATATAATATTGACTACGTAAAGTAAAAAATGTACAAAAATGAGGAATATCATAATGCCTGCGTTAATTAAAAATGTGAAAAAAATTAAGAATATCATATTGCCTACGTAAAGTAAAAAATGGGGGAAATTAAGCAGATTATATTGCTTAACCAAAGTAAAAAAATGTGCAGAAAATGAAAAATATCATATGGCCTAGGTTAATTAAAAATGTGCAACAAATTAAGAATATCATATTGCCTACGTTAAGTAAATAATGTGCAAAAAATAAAGAATATCATATCGCCTAGTCTAAGAAAAATGTGCAAAAAATGAAGAATATAATATTTCCTACGTTAATTAAAAAATGTGCAAAACAATGAAACATATCAGAATTCCTACATTAAGTAAAAATGTGCAAAAAATGAAGAATATAATATTGTCTACGTTAAGTAAGGAAATGTGCAAAACAATGAAGAATATCGTATTTCCCAGCCTTAGAAAAATGTGCAAACAATGAAGAATATCGTATTTCCCAGCCTTAGAAAAATGTGCAAACAATGAAGAATATCAAATTGCCTACGTAAAATTAAATATGTGCAAAAACTGAAGAATATCAGAATTCCTACGTTTAGTAAAAATATGTGCAAAAATGAGGAGAACGATATTGCCTACGTTTAGTAAAAATATGTGCAAAAATGAGGAGTACGATATTGCCTACGTTAAGTAAAAATGGAGAATATCATATTGCCTACGTTAAGTAAAAAATGTGCAAAAAATGAAGAATACCACATAAATTACGTTAAGTAAAAACATATGCAAACCAATGAAGAATATCATATTGTCTACGTTATATTAAAAATGTGAAAAAATTTCGAATATCATATTGCCTAGCCTAAGTAAAAAAATGTGCAAAAAATGGAAAAGATCAGAATGCCTATGTTAAGTAAAAAATGTTAAAAAAAATAAGAATATATTATTTCCTAGCATAAGTAAAAAAACATGTAAAATATGAAGAATATCATATTGCCGACGTTAAATAAAAAATATGCAAAAAATGAAGAATAGTATATTGCTTATGTTAAGTAAACAATGTGCAAAAAATAAAGAATATCATATTGCTTATGTTAAGTACACAATGTATAAAAAATGAAGAATATAATATTGTCTACGTTAATTAAACAAATGTGCAAAAAATACAGAATACTATATTACTTAGCCTTAGTAAAAAAATGTGCAAAAAATGAAGAATATCAGAATGCCTACGTTAAGTAAAAAATGTGAAAACATGAAGAATATCAAATTGCCTTCGTTAACTAAGAAAATGTGCAAAAAATGAATATTATAATTCCTACCTTAAGTAAAAAATGTGCAAAACAATGTAGAAGATCATATTGCCTAGTCTAAGTAAAGAAATGTGCAAAAAAGTAAGAATATCATATTGCCGATGTTTAATAAAAATGTGCAAAACAATAATGAATATCAAATTGCCTACGTTAAATAAAAAAATGTGCAAAAAATGAAGATTATCATATTACCTACGTTCAGTAAAAACATGTACAAAACAAAGAAGAATATCAGAATGCTTACGTTTAGTAAAACATGTGCAAAAAATGAAGAATATCATATTGCCTAGCCTAAGTAAAAAATGTGAAAAAAATGAAGAATATCATATTGTCTACGTTAAGTAAAAAATGTGCAACAAATGAAGAATATATTAATGCCTTCGTTAATAAAAAAATGTGCAATAAAAAATGAAGAATATCATATTGCCTATGCTTACTAAAAAGAACTTGAAAAATTGAAGAATATCCTAATGCCTACGTTAAGTAAAAAATGGGGGAAAAATGAAGCAGATTATATTGCTTGGCCTAAGTAAAAATGTGCAGAAAATGAAAAATATCATATTGCCTAGGTTAATTAAAAATGTACAAATAATTAAGAATATCACGTTAAGTAAAAAAAATGGGCAAAACAATTAAGTATATCATATTGCCTAGCCTAAATAAAAAAATGTGCAAATATTAAAGACTATCAGAATACCTACGTTAAGTAAAAAATGTGCAGAAAATAAAGAATATCGTATTGCCTAGTCTAAGAAAAATGTGCAAAAACATGATGAATATCATATTGCCTACGTTAAGTAAAAAATGTGCAAAAAAGGAAGAATATTTAATTGCATACGTTAAGTAAGAAAATGTGCAAAAAATGAAGAATACAATATAACTTCCGTTAAGTAAAAACATGGGAAAACCAATGAAGAATATCGTATTGCCTAGCCTAAGTAAAAATTATGCAAAAAATGAAAAAGATCAGAATGCCTTTGTAAAGTAAAAAACGTTCAAAAAATCTAGAATATATTATTTCCTAGCCTTAGTAAAAAACGTGTTAAATATTAAGAATATGATATTGCCTACGTTAAGTAAAAACATGTGCAAAACAATGAAGAATATGAGGATGCCTACGCTAAATCAAAAAATGTGCAAAAAATGCAGAATATCATATTGCCTAGGTTAAGTAAAAAAAATGTGCAAAAATGGAAGAATATTTAATTGCCTACGTTAAGTAGAAAATGTGCAAAAAATGAAGAATATGATATTGCCTCCGTTTAGTAAAAACATATGTGCCAAAATAAGGAGTACGATATTGCCTACGTTAAGTAAATAAATGTGCGAAAAATGTAGAATATCATGTTGCCTACGTTAAGTAAAAAATGTGCAAAAAATAAAGAATGTCATATTTCATACGTTAAATAAAAATGTGAAAAAAAATAAGAATATAATATTTCCTAGCCTTAGTAAAAAATGTGCAAAAAAAAGAATATCGTATTGCTTAGATAAATTAAAAAATGTGCAAAAATGAAAAATATATTTTGCCTACGTTAAGTAAAATGCGCAAAAAATGAAGAATATCATATTGCCTACGTTAAGTAAAAATATGTGCAAAAAGGGAAGACTATTTAATTTCCTACGGTAAGTAAAAAATATTCCAAAAATAAAGAATATCATATTGTCTACGTTAAGTAAAACATGTGCAAAACACTGAAAAATATCGTATTGTAAAAAGTAGTAAAAATGTGCAAAAAATAAAGAATATAATATATATATATATATATATATGTATATATATATATATATATACATATATACGTTAAATAAAAAAATGAGAAAAAATTAAGAATATATATTTATATATAGCCTAAGTAAATAAATGTGCAAAAAATGAATAATATCAGAATTCCTTCGTTAAGTAAAAAATGTGTAAAAAATGCAGAATATAGTATTGCCGAGCCTTAATAAACAATGTGCAAAAAATGAAGAATATAATATTGCCTACGTATAATAAAAATGTGCAAAAAATTAAAAATATCATATTGCCTTGCCTAAGTAAAAAAATGTGAAAAAATGAAGAATTGTTAATTGCCTACGTTAAGTAAAAAATGTGCAAAAAATATAGAACATTGTATTGCCTTTGGTAAGTAAAAAATGTGCAAAACAATGAAGAATATATTTTGCCTACGTTAAGTAAAAATGTGCAAAGAATTAAGAATATCATATGGCCCACCTTAAGTAAAAACTGTGCGAAAGTGAAGAATAGTTAATTGCCTACGTTAAGTAAAATATGTGCAAAAATGAAGAATATTGTATTGCATTCGTTAAGTAAAAAATGTGCAAAATAATGAAGAATATCAAATTGCCTACGTTAAGTAAACATTTTTTTTAAAAATTAAAAATATCATATTGCCTACGGTAAGTAAAAAAATGAGCAAACAATAAAGATTATCGTATTGTATACGTTAAGTAAAAAATGTGCAAAAAATGAAGAATATTTAATTGCCTACGTTAATTAAAAATTGCGCAAAAATGAATAACATTTCCTACGCTAAGTAAAAAAAATGTGCAAAACAATGAAGAATATCATATTGTCAACGTAAATTAAAAAATTGCGGAAAAATAAATAACATATTTCCTACGTTAAGTAAAATATGTGCAACACAATGCAGAATATCATATTGCCAACGTTAAGTAAAAAATTGCGCAAAAATAAATAACATATTTCCTACGTTAAGTAAAAAAACGTGCAAAACAATGAAGAATATCATATTACCTACGGTAAGTAAAAAAATGTGAAAATAATGAAGAATGTATTTTGCCTACGTTAAGTAAAAAAATTTGCAAAACAATCAAGGATATCATATTGCCTACGCTAAGTAAAGAAAATTAAAAAAAAATGAAGTATATCATATTGCCTCCGTTTATTAAAAAAAAACTGGGCAAAACAATGAAGAATACCATCTTGTCTACATTATGTAAAAACATGTGCAAAAAATTAAGAATAGCATATTGCCTACGTTTAGTAAAAAAAATATGCCAAAAATGAGGAATATCATATTGCCTACGTTAAGTAAAAATATATGCAAAAAATGAAGAACATGGTATTTCTTACGTTAAGTATAAAAATGTAAAAAACAATGAAGAATATTATATTGCCTTCGTTAAGTAAAAAAATGTGCAAAAAATAAAGAATATCATATTGCCTACGGTAAGTAAAAAAATGTGAAAAAAGTGAAAAATATATTTTGCCTACCTTAAGTAAAAATATGTGCAAAAAATTAAGAATATCATATTGCCTACGTTAATTTAAAAAATGTGCAAGAAAGAAACATTAAAATCAAGAATGATTTCATTACATCTCTGGCAAATGCGTGGAATTACGTTTAGCATCTACTAAAATCGCTATTTGTATTCTTAACTTTAAAGATATGCGTAACATAGTTGGGATTAGCAATCGATTGAGAACGTGCCAATTTAGAGACTCTATCATAGAAACATATTCATTAAAGAATTAAAAAAAGTAAATAAAAAAAGAAAAAACATTTTAACACACCGTAAAGGCAAAAATCATATGACACTACTTTCCTAGATAGATCGATAAGCAACAATGAATGAACAAAATCTCGTGTCTACTCACAAGCGCAGATAATATATCCTATGCATACTTAGTCAATTAAGCACAAAAAAATCTTAGCTGCATAAGCGCTATCACATACCTGTTACGTGAATGCTTAATTACAAAGTGTTTTACATATCTAGACTGACGCAGGTAGACAAAATGATGAATACACATATGTGGTATGTATGGCACCGTTATCCGGGATTGAATGAGAATCAACAAATGGAAATCGATAAAATATACCATTTCTTAATAAACTCGATTGGTTGCCTGCTCTAGTTAGGGCTGCGCCAGTGTACCGGAAAGAAGCCTTCTTGCAGCGACTTAGCCCACAATACATTGTAATCTCCATTGCACTGTAGAAAATCTATTGCTGGTAGTATATTTGTAGTTGGAAGTGCTAAAAGTGTTATTAGAAGTGTCAATAAGGACGTTGAGGAAATGAATTTTGTTATCAACGTTAAATTCAACAGTGAATTTGAGTACGGAACTGTGTTGTAGAAGGTCCTTAAGTGTAAACATACATACATACATACATACATACATACACACACACACTCACACACACACATATAAAAAAGGCAAAACGCGCGCGAGAGTTTTGTATGTCCAACAAAGGCTTTTTTCGACAGGCTTCTCAGGGGGGTTACTATCGCTTAGAAGTGTTTATATACCCCCAAGATAATAATATCTAGGATTTGCTAACGCGCGTCGCGTCTAGATTTATTTACAGCGACTTTTACACAATTCTTGCTATTTCGGCCTCTCGTGTTGATTCGGCTTTTTCGCATCAAACCAAAACTGATGTGGAACTAAAGTGCCTCTCCTGGGAGCGTCCAGAAAGCAATGTACGTTTGATCAATGTCGGTGAAAACCGTTATATCAGACAATTGCTTTCATTTGGATACTCCCCTAATGAAGGGGGGATGGTTTTCCCCAAAACATTGGGGGGAAAACCCCAGACAAAGTTAGGTAAATAACAAACCCAAAAGAACTATCCGCAGTTTAAATTAAGTGCGGAATTTACTTTCCTTTGCCCTAATTAATTTCGCCGCGCACCTGTCATTTATAAACATTAAATTGAAATTGCTTTCAGTTACTTTACTTTCGTGGGCGAGCGGGTAACTTATTAAGATTTCGCCTCAACCCTCCGGGTTCGATCCTACCTACCAAAACTTCTTTAATTTTTTTTTCCGATTTTTTAAACAAGTTTTTTTTTAAATTTTACTTTTTTTTTTTTTTACACCATGTTCGTTTTTTTTCCGATTTTTCAAAAGTTTAATATACGGTTTGGGTCTACACCCCAACACACACGAGGATTAAAAGTATTCAATACGTTAGTAAAGCCAAATATGTTTTTAATTATTACAACTTAATTAATTAAAAATTGTTTAAATAGACAGGACGAAAATTATCCGTCCATATCGTCAGATGATTCAAATTAAAATAAAAATAAAAAGGAAAGATATGGTTTTCTGTGATTACATACGGATATAAAAAAAACCAAGAGAATAGAGGTAATAGAGAGAAAGGAAAAGGGTGAAAGAAAAGAGGGGAAAAGAAAGAAAAATTAAATTTTTTTTAAATTATGAAGATAAAACAAGGCAAGACGGGGAGGGGAGAAGAAGAAAAGAAAAGAAAGTAGGGAAATAGATAAATGAGCATATTAAAAAGTGTGTTGGATGATAACTTGCACGTGTCTCAAGGCTGAAACTGAGTTAAAGAGTCAACAATCGTCTATGACGATTGTGGTGGTGGAATTTTACTGATTCCGATACAATTACTGATTCCGTTCTAAATTTCCGATTTCGATACGATTCCCAATTCCGATTCCGATTCTTTTAAAATCAATAAATATTTAATTAGAGGTTTTTTATTTTGTAAATTTTCAAATTTCCGGGTAATTTCCGTATATTTCTCTCAAAGGTTTTCCTCGTAATTGATTGAAAATATGTAAGACAACAAAAAGTTTACTTTGATTAAAAAAAGCCAAATTGTATTAGCTCGTCGTTAGTGACCAACATACTATATGAAAGTTTTCATAAACAGTTGAAAATAGTTGACGATTGGTAGGCAAAATGAGAAAACGATGTAAGAACAAAATATTTAACAACGCCCCTACCATTTTTACAAACGAATTTCTAAATAATGTTACCATTTTTAACATTAGAAGGACGTGGGCTTTGGTAACTCTTCTATGCATTCTGTCTGTGAATGAAGTTAACATTTTATTTTAATTATAAAAATTTTGTGAGTTATTTATTGCTTTTCTGTATATAAAAACAAAAAAGAGGTTCAAACAACAACAACAACAACAATAACAACAATAATAATAATAATAATAATAATAATAATAATAATAATAATAATAATAATAATAATAACGCCAAATTTCAATCCGCCATTTTGGTTTGCCAAAAAGTGCGCCAAATTTCGTACCATCATCAAAACAAATTTCTACAGAAAAAAAATATTTGTACATTTTAATCTAGCGAATAAACATGAAATTACACATGAAAAACCACGTTTATTATTTTTAAAACCAACAACAGAGCTGTTATAAGGCAGCTATTTTAAAAATTTTAACTCAGAGGAGACGCCAATTTTTTTTTTTTTTAAGTAAAAACACTCTAAAAATAAAATAATAAAATAAATTATTCAGGTATGTAAAAGAGTCTTGCCCTTGGTAACATTTATTTGTTGCACATTTGTTTACCATTTCTTTTCTTTTTCTGTTATATACAGTAATAAATGTGCCAATCCCATTTTTCTTGGTGGGGAAGTTTAAATATAAATATAATTTCATTTTAATTAATAAAATCCTCAGAATTTTTTCTCTTTATGCATTTTATCCAAGATTTTGATAAACTCGTCGATAAGATTTTCATCTATATTTTTCTTGCGTCCAAAGAGAAGCGCCATAAAACTTTAATTCTTTCAAAAGAAGCCGATGACAGACACCGTCAATGTATAGCTGGTGCCAACGAAATGTAAAACCCCCGTCTAGAACATTTAAAACCTTTTAATAATCAAACGAACTCTCTCGGATGGGGACATATAGACATTTAGCGAATAGATGCGAATTGTTTACAAAGGGAACAGGCAACTTATTTCTCGATAAATGGCCAATAAATAAAATAAATTAAACTGTGAATCAATGTTAAATCTCTAAATGAGATTTATAATCCATTCTGTGGCCGTTCACAGTCTTATGCTGTAAATGAACAATTTCTAATAAAAACAATTTGTGCCTATTTCATTTTTTATTGTAAAAAATAAATAAACAAATAAAGGAATCAGCTTGGGATCGGAAATTAAGCTATACTTTTTCCGATTCTGATATTGATTCCGATACCCCAAATTTTATTTTATAATTATCATTATATTATTTTATTATTTTTTAAATTATTTTTTATTATTATTATTATTATTATTATTATTATGATTATGATTATTATTATTATTATCATCATCATCATCATCATCATCATCATCATCATCATCATCATCATCATCATCATCATCATCATCACTATTATCATCATCATCATCATCATCATCATCATCATCATCATTATTATTATTATTATTATTATTATTATTTCCGATTCCGATTAATCGTTCAAACACTACTATATATAAGTATATATATAAACTGAACATTATGAAATATATATTGTCATGAAGCCGGTGAGTAACATGAACGTTTTGTTGTAAAAGTTTGCCATTAAAGAGGTATGCCTAACCAAATTGTAACCCTCATTAACCTTTAATCTCCTGAACGAATGAGCACGTCATGATAGATTTTAACATATACATTCCATACTAGTACAGCTTTTAAATTGAACAAAAACCTACAAGGTTAGTGTAAGGTGATGATTAAGTTACTTACTCTAATCTAACCCTAAGTTAGGTAAATTTATGGTAGCCAGCTCTTTTGATTGTCTCGAATCATTTTTATCTTGAAAATGCTGTGAAAATGCTTTACTGGTCAAAACAAGTGAATAAGCAGGTTGTACATATGCATATATATCTCGACCAGAAATGGCATTCTGAAAAGATTCGCTGTCGCGGTGAAATAGAAGCAGTATAAACAAAAATAATCTTAGCGAGGATGGATAATATCAAACATAGTAATTCAAATATCCCGATTTTGTCAACATTTTACTTCAGTGTATATTTACGTGACAAACTGAATGCATTACTATAAAGCCAAATAGTATTGTTGCTACATCTGGACTGGTGTACTAACCACCATTTTCTGTCTCTTGTACGGAATATGAAAATAAATTTATAACAAAATAGGTCCCAAGCTTTCTGTCAAACTTCAGTCTCTGTAGTATTGCATTCCTGTTTTTATTTTAAGACGTAATTCCATCGAGGTTGTATCCTTTAAAACTGGCCCATATCACAATACCTCCTTATACTTTCGTGGTACTATGCCTTTAAGGTGAAAATAAAAATTGCAGTATATACATTAAGTGAAAATGTATATACAATTATAAGTGAAAATGTATATACAATTATAAGTGAAAATGTATATACAATTATAAGTGAAAATGTATATACAATTATAAGTGAAAATGTATATACAATTATAAGTGAAAATAAAAATGGCAGCATATGCAATTATTTGGTAACAATACAATAAAATAGTTCAACTAAAGAATCGCATAATTAAAAACAATATGAGGAAGTTTTACACACAAATACTTCAGTGTTATGGTATTTATTCACATCATTGGAACTACAAACAAAGAAACAAATCTAGACAGCTTTGTAGTATGTGATGTAATTCCGAAATCGATAAGAATAAATATGAAATGTTTCTCCTGGTCATCGAAAAAATAAATATGTAAATTAGGAATAGTTACAAGAGTTTCGGCTGCCTGCAGATTCCTATATGTACGATATTACAAAATGTTATGATGTATCACAAACTTAAATAAACCTGTTCCGTTTTGATGTTAATAAAGTTTGGTTATTTTGCATTTATTCATTTAGATAAATCCAGGTCATCGAACTGTATGGATAGATGAGATAAATTTTGTCAATCTTCAAAATCTTTGCTCTATTTATATTTGATAAATCGCGTGAAGGTGGAAAATCTTAACAAGATGGCTTAGGATTCTGCAAAAGAGGCGGCAGTAATGGATGTGAGTATGGCTAATTCAAACAATAATGAATAATATTTCTGTGATGGATTCAAATTTCAATATTTTACTTTAGAGTTTACATTCTTGGAAACCTCTGAGCATTCCTGTTCCTGACTGATCAGATTTCGAAAGAAAATAAAAGAAAATGTTTTTCAAAGTAATTTCTATTGATTCTATTCGGAATGCTTGCCTGCGTTTTATTGTATTCACAAAATAGCTTGTCAGATTTTATTAATATTTTTAATACACTAGCAACCAAATTGGTTTTCTTTGGGATTAATTAACACCCTCTGCGCAATTCCGCCCTTACTATGACCATTTTTATTTTTATCATTTAATTTAAATATTTTTCAATAAAATAAAACATCGTGTTTTTATTAAGAGATGTATGACTCGAAATAAAACCCAGGGATAGTATTAAACCAAATATTAATGCAAAATTAATACACTTGTGTAAACTTCAATTTGATACAAGTTGTGTTTGATCATGATGTTTTGTTTTTGATTTGATTCATAGAGATAGCCTACAGAAATAAAAAAAAAAATCCCAAATATTCTATATTCATCTTGTTGAGTAGTCCTATATATATAGACCTTCAATAAAGTAAAAAAACATCCTGTAAAAAATGCTTTATACATATGTAAAGTTCCTGCTTTGATCGCCGACAGCTTGCACACGGAGTAGTACAAAGCGACAATAACGGTCCGAAAAATAGGTATTTTATATTAATTGAAACGTTGTATATATATATATATATATATATATATATATATATATATATATATATATATATATATATATGTGTGTGTGTGTGTGTTTGTGTGTGTGTGTGTGTGTTTGTGTGTGTGTGTGTGTGTGTGTGCGTGTGTGTGTGCGTGTGTGTGTAATCATATATAAGCATTTAAATGCAACACCGGTGAATTCCTTGTTTATCTGTCGCCTTAAATAATCTAAATTCTACCCAATCTTCACCATTAACGATTACTAAATTACTTACATACATTAATCCTTATGTTCGAGTGGCCTTCTGGCCTTGATAATGGTGACTAACTTATAAAAAATGCGCATTGGTATCCTCAGATTATCAAAGAAGTCATGTTTTTATAAAGGTTTATAAATCACCGCAAACCTCGTGATTGCACCGTTTACTTTTAACCGAGTGATTGTCTATTTCATCAGCGAGGGAAAATAACCAATATTATCTTGCATAAATTTATCAGAATCCTCCGACTGCAGTTTTCATTATAAGTGAAAGTGTCTATTTACTTCTCACATGTGTAAAATATCGAAACAATCTCAGATTTTTTGTGCAATACTATTCGCTTTTCTTTCAAATCTTACTACGCATTTTTAAGTATAATTTTTATGTAATTGTGAAAATTATATGTAACATAAGTGTACGTACGTATGTATATATGTGTGTACATATGTGTGTATCTGTGTGTATATATGTATGCTTTTCTCTCCACATGACTTACATATTGTTGCTTTTTATTTAATATTAATCGATTTATTGAAATTTAAAATAGCGTGAAAATACTCAAATATATTCAAATTAATCAGCATGGTACGACAGTTTTTTTTAGATTGAAACAGTTGTTTCTTGAAAGGTTGCTCACATCCATAAGTGAACCTGATGGAAACTACTGTATTCGAACATCCAGACCGTCAGTTCGCGTAAAAGACTAGCATGAATCACACAACGTTTCATTTTAGTGCAGTTTAGTTTATTCGTAAAATATTCAGCCATGTTAACGTTTCATTAAAGATTGAAATAAAAGAACATATATACTTTCTCGCTCTTTGAAAGGAATCATTAATCATTTTAAATGTCGAAAAGAATTTTACGGTTTTTGAAGCCCCTATTCATTTAATACGCAAATATCTAAACAACAAGCCTTAACAAAATTGGTAATACTTTTATATATGTTAATTTTGTTTTTATTTATATTTAAATCATTTGATTCAATTAATAATTTAATTATCAAACAAAACCGTAATGTTTAAATTAAACTGCACAAATTTTATTTTCATAAAGAAAATAGTAATAAAAAACGACATAGTTAAAAAAAATGCGAAAACAAAATCCAAGAAAAAACAAACTCGCAAGCGATGCCGGGTATGTGTAGATAGTTATATTATACAAAAAGTAAAACACATTTCTGATTCACTAAATAGATATAAGTCTTCTATTCTAGCTATTATTAATAAATTTCATTCTATTCTAGCTATTATTAATAAATTTCATTCTATTCTAGCTATTATTAATAAATTTTATTCTATTCTAGCTATTATTAAAAATGTTTATTCTATTCTAGCTATTATTAATAGATTTTATTCTATTCTAGGTATTATTGATAGATTTTATTCTTTTCTAGCTATTATTAATAGATTTTATTCTATTCTAGCTATTATTAGAAGATTTTATTCTATTCTAGCTATTATTAATAGATTTTATTCTATTCTAGCTATTATTAATAGATTTTATTCTATTCTAGCTATTATTAATAGATTTTATTCTATTCTAGCTATTATTAATAAATTTTATTCTATTCTAGCTATTATTAATAGATTTTATTCTATTCTAGCTATTATTAATAGATTTAATTCTATTCTAGCTATTATTAATAGATTTTATTCTATTCTAGCTATTATTAATAGATTTAATTCTATTCTAGCTATTATTAATAGATTTGATTCTATTCTAGCTATTATTAATAGATTTTATTCTATTCTAGCTATTATTAATAGATTTTATGCTATTCTAGCTATTATTAGAAGATTTTATTCTATTCTAGTTATTATTAATAGATTTTATTCTATTCTAGCTATTATTAGAAGATTTTATTCTATTCTAGCTATTATTAATAGATTTTATTCTATTCTAGCTATTATTAATAGATTTTATTCTATTCTAGCTATTATTAATAGATTTTATTCTATTCTAGCTATTATTAATAGATTTGATTCTATTCTAGCTATTATTAATAGATTTCATTCTATTCTAGCTATTATTAATAGATTTTATTCTATTCTAGCTATTATTAATAGATTTTATTCTATTCTAGCTATTATTAGAAGATTTTATTCTATTCTAGTTATTATTAATAGACTTTATTCTATTCTAGCTATTATTAGAAGATTTTATTCTATTCTAGCTATTATTATTAGATTTTATTCTATTCTAGCTATTATTAGAAGATTTTATTCTATTCTAGCTATTATTAATAGATTTTATTCTATTCTAGCTATTATTAATAGATTTTATTCTATTCTAGCTATTATTAATAGATTTTATTCTATTCTAGCTATTATTAATAGATTTTATTCTATTCTAGCTATTATTAGAAGATTTTATTCTATTCTACCTATTATTAATAGATTTTATTCTATTCTAGCTATTATTAATAGATTTTATTCTATTCTAGCTATTATTAATAGATTTTATTCTATTATAGCTAATATTAGAAGATTTAATTCTATTCTATCTATTATTAATGGATTTCATTCTATTCTAGCTTTTATTAATAGATTTTATTCTATTCTAGCTATTATTAATAGATTTTATTCTATTCTAGCTATTATTAATAAATTTTATTCTGTTCTAGCTATTATTAATAGATTTAATTCTATTCTAGCTATTATTAATAGATTTGATTCTATTCTAGCTATTATTAATAGATTTTATTCTATTCTAGCTATTATTAATAGATTTTATTCTATTCTAGCTATTATTAATAGATTTGATTCTATTCTAGCTATTATTCATAGATTTTATTCTATTCTAGCTATTATTAATAGATTTGATTCTATTCTAGCTATTATTAATAGATTTTATGCTATTCTAGCTATTATTAGAAGATTTTATTCTATTCTAGTTATTATTAATAGATTTTATTCTATTCTAGCTATTATTAATAGATTTTATGCTATTCTAGCTATTATTAGAAGATTTTATTCTATTCTAGTTGTTATTATTATTAGATTTTATTCTATTCTAGCTATTATTAGAAGATTTTATTCTATTCTAGCTATTATTAATAGATTTTATTCTATTCTAGCTATTATTAATATATTTTATTCTATTCTAGCTATTATTAATAGATTTAATTCTATTCTAGGTATTATTAATAGATTTTATTCTATTCTAGCTATTATTAGAAGATTTTATTCTATTCTAGTTATTATTAATAGACTTTATTCTATTCTAGCTATTATTAGAAGATTTTATTCTATTCTAGCAATTATTATTAGATTTTATTCTATTCTAGCTATTATTAGAAGATTTTATTCTATTCTAGCTATTATTAATAGATTTTATTCTATTCTAGCTATTATTAATAGATTTTATTCTATTCTAGCTATTATTAATAGATTTTATTCTATTCTAGCTATTATTAATAGATTTTATTCTATTCTAGCTATTATTAGAAGATTTTATTCTATTCTACCTATTATTAATAGATTTTATTCTATTCTAGCTATTATTAATAGATTTTATTCTATTCTAGCTATTATTAATAGATTTTATTCTATTATAGCTAATATTAGAAGATTTAATTCTATTCTATCTATTATTAATGGATTTCATTCTATTCTAGCTTTTATTAATAGATTTCATTCTATTCTAGCTATTATTAATAGATTTTATTCTATTCTAGCTATTATTAATAAATTTTATTCTGTTCTAGCTATTATTAATAGATTTAATTCTATTCTAGCTATTATTAATAGATTTGATTCTATTCTAGCTATTATTAATAGATTTTATTCTATTCTAGCTATTATTAATAGATTTGATTCTATTCTAGCTATTATTAATAGATTTTATTCTATTCTAGCTATTATTAGAAGATTTTATTCTATTCTAGCTATTATTAATAGATTTTATTCTATTCTAGCTATTATTAATAGATTTTATGCTATTCTAGCTATTATTAGAAGATTTTATTCTATTCTAGTTGTTATTATTATTAGATTTTATTCTATTCTAGCTATTATTAGAAGATTTTATTCTATTCTAGCTATTATTAATAGATTTTATTCTATTCTAGCTATTATTAATATATTTTATTCTATTCTAGCTATTATTAATAGATTTAATTCTATTCTAGGTATTATTAATAGATTTTATTCTATTCTAGCTATTATTAGAAGATTTTATTCTATTCTAGTTATTATTAATAGACTTTATTCTATTCTAGCTATTATTAGAAGATTTTATTCTATTCTAGCTATTATTAATAGATTTTATTCTATTCTAGCTATTATTAGAAGATTTTATTCTATTCTACCCATTATTAATAGATTTTATTCTATTCTAGCTATTATTAATAGATTTTATGCTATTCTAGCTATTATTAGAAGATTTTATTCTATTCTAGCTATTATTAATAGATTTTATTCTATTATAGCTAATATTAGAAGATTAAATTCTATTCTATCTATTATTAATAGATTTCATTCTATTCTAGCTTTTATTAATAAATTTTATTCTATTCTAGCTATTATTAATAAATTTTATTCTATTTTAGCTATTATTAAAAATGTTTATTCAATTCTAGCTATTATTAATAGATTTTATTCTATTCTATCTATTATTAATAGATTTCATTCTATTCTAGCTTTTATTAATAAATTTTATTCTATTCTAGCTATTATTAATAAATTTTATTCTATTTTAGCTATTATTAAAAATGTTTATTCTATTCTAGATATTATTAATAGATTTTATTCTATTCTAGGTATTATTAATAGATTTTATTCTATTCTAGCTATTATTAGAAGATTTTATTCTATTCTAGCTATTATTAATAGATTTTATTCTATTCTAGCTATTATTAATAGATTTTATTCTATTCTAGCTATTATTAATAGATTTAATTCTATTCTAGCTATTATTAATAGATTTTATTCTATTCTAGTTATTATTAATAGATTTTATTCTATTCTAGCTATTATTAGAAGATTTTATTCTATTCTAGTTATTATTAATAGATTGTATTCTATTCTAGCTATTATTAATAGATTTTATTCTATTCTAGCTATTATTAATAGATTTTATTCTATTCTAGCTATTATTAATAGATTTTATTCTATTCTAGCTATTATTAGAAGATTTTATTCTATTCTAGTTATTATTAATAGATTTTATTCTATTCTAGCTATTATTAATAGATTTCATTCAATTCTAGCTATTATTAATAGATTTGATTCTATTCTAGCTATTATTAATAGATTTTATTCTATTCTAGCTATTATTAATAGATTTTATTCTATTCTAGCTATTATTAATAGATTTTATGCTATTCTAGCTATTATTAGAAGATTTTATTCTATTCTAGTTATTATTAATAGATTTTATTCTATTCTAGCTATTATTAGAAGATTTTATTCTATTCTAGCTACTATTAATAGATTTTATTCTATTCTAGCTATTATTAATAGATTTTATTCTATTCTAGCTATTATTAATAGATTTTATGCTATTCTAGCTATTATTAGAAGATTTTATTCTATTCTAGTTATTATTAATAGATTTTATTCTATTCTAGCTATTATTAGAAGATTTCATTCTATTCTAGCTATTATTAATAGATTTTATTCTATTCTAGCTATTATTAATAGATTTTATTCTATTCTAGCTATTATTAATAGATTTCATTCTATTCTAGCTATTATTAATAGATTTTATTCTATTCTAGCTATTATTAATAGATTTTATGCTATTCTAGCTATTATTAGAAGATTTTATTCTATTCTAGTTATTATTAATAGATTTTATTCTATTCTAGCTATTATTAGAAGATTTCATTCTATTCTAGCTATTATTAATAGATTTTATTCTATTCTAGCTATTATTAATAGATTTTATTCTATTATAGCTAATAATAGAAGATTTCATTCTATTCTATCTATTATTAATAGATTTTATTCTATTCTAGCTATTATTAATAGATTTTATTCTATTCTAGCCATTATTAGAAGATTTTATTCTATTCTAGTTATTATTAATAGATTGTATTCTATTCTAGCTATTATTAATAGATTTAATTCTATTCTAGCTATTATTAATAGATTTGATTCTATTCTAGCTATTATTAATAGATTTTAGTCTATTCTTGCTATTATTTATAGATTTCATTCTATTCTAGCTATTATTAATAGATTTTATTCTATTCTAGTTATTATTCATAGATTTTATTCTATTCTAGCTATTATTAGAAGATTTTATTCTATTCTAGCTATTATTAATAGATTTTATTCTATTCTAGCTATTATTAATAGATTTTATTCTATTATAGCTATTATTAATAGATTTCATTCTATTCTAGCTATTATTAATAGATTTTATTCTATTCTAGCTATTATTAATAGATTTTATGCTATTCTAGCTATTATTAATAGATTTTATTCTATTCTAGCTATTATTAATAGATTTTATTCTATTCTAGCTATTATTAGAAGATTTCATTCTATTCTAGCTATTATTAATAGATTTGATTCTATTCTAGCTATTATTAATAGATTTTATTCTATTCTAGCTATTATTAGAAGATTTTATTCTATTCTAGTTATTATTAATAGATTGTATTCTATTCTAGCTATTATTAATAGATTTTATTCTATTCTAGCTATTATTAATAGATTTTATTCTATTCTAGCTATTATTAATAGATTTTATTCTATTCTTGCTATTATTTATAGATTTCATTCTATTCTAGCTATTATTAATAGATTTTATTCTATTCTAGGTATTATTAATAGATTTTATTCTATTCTAGCTATTATTAGAAGATTTTATTCTATTCTACCTATTATTAATATATTTTATTCTATTCTAGCTATTATTAATAGATTTTATTCTATTCTAGCTATTATTAATAGATTTTATTCTATTATAGCTAATATTAGAAGATTTCATTCTATTCTATCTATTATTAATAGATTTCATTCTATTCTAGCTTTTATTAATAGATTTTATTCTATTCTAGCTATTATTAATAGATTTTATTCTATTCTAGCTATTATTAGAAGATTCTATTCTAGCTATTATTAATAGATTTTATTCTATTCTCGCTATTATTAGAAGATTTTATTTTATTCTAGCTATTATTAGAAGATTTTATTCTATTCTAGCTATTATTAGAAGATTTTATTCTATTCTAGCTATTATTAATAGATTTTATTTTATTCTAGCTATTATTAATAGATTTGATTCTATTCTAGCTATTATTAATAAATTTTATTCTATTCTAGCTATTATTAATAGATTTTATTCTATTCTAGCTATTATTAATAGATTCTAGGTGATTACTACAGTGTTTGACAAGGGTACACATTTTGCAAATACGTACGATTACGACAATCAACTGTCGAAGTTTCCGGAAAGTTGCCAATCTTATCTTGATGTGTACATTGTTCATCCAATGATTGAACAATATTGATGATCAAGTAATTATTGAACACTTTACTTACATTAATCTCTTTTGTGACAAGCAATATGGATTCTGTCTAGAAAAATCAAATATTGATATGCTAACTGATATCAGACGGGATTAGTGAACCTCTTGATAAGGGATTGATTTCTAGAAACAAGGCTCTAAACATTTCAAAGGTTTTTGATAGGGTCTTGTACAAAAAATTGCTTCATGAACTAGCTAACTTGGATTATCTGACACTTTGTTTGCAACGATCAAATCGTCTTTGTTTCTTAAAGTAGTTGTTTATCAGCAGGAGTATGAAGTACATAGTAAAAAAGTTGACATGCAACAAGGATCGTTTCTGAGGCAAACACTTTTCCTAATTTTCATTAATGATCTTCCAAATCATATACTGGGATAATTTGTTGATATTTATGCAAATGACACGACTGTCCATAGAAGCACACCGAAAAACACTGTTAATATTTATGAATTAGTAAAAGAATATGCCAATAATATGTGGAACGTATACTATCCTTTCAAACATTACATCTGTTCAAGTCAAAGGGTTATGAAGCATTGATATTAAAAATCAATCTCCAGACCTGCAAAAATAATTGCATGGTCGTTTTCATTGAACTCTCCTACTCTTCCAAGAACTCTCTTAAACCTATTCACGGAATATTCTGCTAAATTATTGTTCGAAGCGGTCGTGATGTACTGTCGTAAGAAACATGATTAGCATTCCATTGCTTACACTACACTCAATTTTTGATAGGCGTCTTTAGTGACAAGGCGCCACTATTACATAATTTGTCAATGTTCCTATCCGCATTTGTTCATTATACATAGTGCTTTTCATACTGGAAATTCAGGAATTCAGGAATGGCCAGTATAAAACATTCAATAATTTCTTCTAAAATGCTTTTAGTATAACAATTCGATCGTCATACATGACTTCTTCATTATAGCTTAAGTAAACTTTAAAAATGTATATTCATGTTTTTACAAAGTCATCGTTTTACACCTATACTTTTAACTCATCAAGTAAAAAGGTACACCAAACTGTAACATATAGTATTTTATCTCTACCTAATTGTGTCTTCAAGGGGTATTATTATTCATTGATAAATCGCGATAATCCGAATACATGACTCATTTTTGTAAATGGAAGAAACTCTGTTTTAAGATTATGATTGAGGAATGTTTCCAGTAGTTTTAGGCTGTGCTTTTATTAAGTGGATTATGGTCAATTTTCAAATTGCTTGCGACGAGTGAATATATCAAATTTAGTGACTATAAAACTTATTTCCAGCACTTACATTTCTCTACAACTAGTAAAGTTCGGGAGGCTTGAGTGATTGGTTTTAGTGAGCAATCTACTATTTTGTATAATGCGCAGCCTCCAATTCATTGTAAGCTAACATCATTTCGAGATGTGCGTCAGAAAAAAATCTGATATAAGACTCTGGCATTCTTTTCTTCTTTAATAATTAATTCAGAGGAAACATCTTCATTTTTTGGCGCAAATAACTTGTAGCGAATATTCAGAAAAATAGAACTATGACGTGAAGACACTTTTTAAGCGTCAACATGTTTTTTTATCATACTAGCTCATTTTAGGTTTAGTATCTATCATCTTTATCTAAATTGAAGTAATTGCTTCCATTTTATTTACATCCATAGTCTCAGATCTCCATGAAGATTTTGTGTACGTGTAATTTATGTTCCTCGGTGTCTTAATAAAGAACGGAATTTACGTATGATGTCACAAATTCAACACAGCTACACAAGGTATCGATGATTTGTAAAATGGCTGGTACCTAATTAGTAATTATTCTAATTTTTATAAAAACCACACAACAGCTTTTTATACCCCTTGATAGCTAGCGACCATTATCATTGAATGCGACCTTTCAAAATACTCTATCGCTCTGTTTTGCTAAAATCTCTTTTGGACTTGACTGAATAATGGTAATCCAATAGTGCTTTGTTCAATCCACTGAAGAATTTTTCCGAACACGAATCTCTTTACTTTTCTTTTTAATGCTAAAACTCACTTTTGATAATGCAGCCATTTTCTTCGAGTTTATTTAATTTCCCGTCAATATTATCTAATGGTGTGAATTAAATATTTATAAAAAAAATGGTTTAATATTTCGTTTTAATTCAAATTTGTCTAAATCATCTTTTATCTTCCAACTCTACAAAAATAAAATAAAACATTTTAGATTCTCTGCCTCGACCTTTCAATTTTCAATTCTTTTTACAATAGGAAATCGTGGGCATATCTCATAGTTAAAACTGTTCTATACAATGAATCCACAAAATATTGTTCGTGTTAGTCATTACAAACGTTTTAAATTGAAAAAGCTTTTCCTATGAATGTTACATGTGAAGTTATTTTTACAATTCTCTTCGTTTCTTTTTATAACTGATAATGTATCTATTTTTCTCCACGTCTGCGTATTTTTATTGAGAGATCTGAGTTTGAGTCGATTTGTAACTTTATGTTTTACTTTAATATTTTACTTCTGTAAATTTCCTGATATTTTCAGCTTTTAGTAATTTTTACAAATCCCTTTTCATTTTATTGTGTTCAGCTCTGCAGTGTGTACTTTTGTGTCCGACAGGATCGCAAATGAAACACTTTAAAATTTTATGAGCGCAATCAGTGTAATAATATAATTAGCCACAGACAAAAACTAGTAAAGGAGGTAGGATACTTCTCTTTGGTTGGCAAATTAGCTTGTGAATTATTTTTCTTTCTGTGACGGTATTTTCTAATATGTGACACGCCAGTTTACACGATATATCTTGATTCATGACTAATAGTTACAAGACGTTGCAGCTTTACGCAATTTGGGCGAGCGTTAATAAAGTACGTTCGTTCTCGAGTTTATTAAAACTCTTCTATATTTTATACTCCTGTGCACAAAGACAAAGCTTTGAAGTTATAAACGTCCAACTCAAATAGTTTAAAGCCATCTCAGAGCTTGTTAACTACAATAGCGAAAGTTCTGTAGTTTTCGTCATTTTTATATTTGTGAGGCATTTGTATCTTTTATAAAAAATATACGTTTTGCGGCCTAGAAATGAATGCAAGTTTTATGCTTTTAGTGTAGCCCATAAAAGTATAATCCCTTCATACAAAGAAGACTGTAGCTCTTTTCCGTTTTACGATATTTTAACACCGAATATGCCACTGCATATACTGCTTTTATGAAGATTCACTGCCCGCCCGGCTCCCTGTGGTCTCGGGCGACAAGATCAAAGTGTAGTATCTGTTCCGGCAGATACTGCAAGCAAAGACCAGATGTGGGGGCAACCCCACATGCCTGACCTTTAACCAGCTCCCATTTCCCACCTCTCGGGAGCTGGTCCCCTTTTTCCCTTCCCCCTCCCTTCACTCCTCACATTAAAAATTGACCTTGTGCCTAATTTGCTCGGTGGGGGAGCAAATAAATACCATCTGTTCCAACAGAGACTGCAAGCAAAGACCATATGTGGGGGTAACTCCACATATCAGACCTTGGTAAATGTAAGGGCAATCCTTCATAGTAACAGTTACTATCCAGCTCCCATTTCCCACCTCTCGGGAGCTGGCCCCCTTTTTCCCTTCCCCCTCCCTCTCTCTCCACATTAAAAAACGGCCTTGTGCCTAATTTGCTCAGTGGGGAAGCAAATAAATACATACTGCTTTTATGAAGATTCTTTCTATTAATTTGTTCACTAACATTACACCATTACATGTGAGAAAATTATGGAAAAACATTTCACTGTTTTAACTCTTATAATTTAATAAACGTGATAGTTGTTTCTATTTGGAGGGACGTAGATTGAATTAGAGCTGAAATTATATTGCATGCATCAGCGGAATTTGTATTAATAGATGCAAGTGATTGATTGAACCCACCACGCAATCTAACAGAAGGTATATTTGCCAAATGCATAGAATCGTGATGATGATTCTTTCGGGGCAAAAATCTTCAGAAATATAGTAAGGCGCTGAACATCTCTAATTGAGGGAATCTATAACAAGAGAATCGCAAGAAATATTTGGAATCAGTTTTGTCAATCTCATTAGACAGGATTGATGACGTCAATACATTCAACTCCAAGAAAGTTGAAGTGTATCTGATATTTCCCTTTTTGAATAATTTTGTCAAGATAGTATGTGTCCTTAAAACCCCGAGGAGGCCTGACCGTGAAAAAATTCATTATAATGCGTATTATATGAATCTAAAAGAACGTATTTTTCATTTATTTAAAGTTTTTTTCATAACTTTTACATTTTTGACTGATGCCATTTTTGTTATTACAATACCATCGTCCGAAATAAAAATTATCATCAATTTCAGTGTGTCTAGTTTAGTTATATATAATAATTAAAATGATTACTTTAACATATAATTCATACTATTGTCTCGCAAAAACAAATAGCAAAGTTGTCATCAATGAACATAGATTTTGATTTGAGAAATCATATATAGTTTTGTGAGGATAATTCAACAGTACGTTTTGCTTCCATTATTACTTCGGTACTTGTGCATTTTCAGAAGTCTACTATACTGAGGCACGATGTTCACGAAAAAGTCTGATCAAGTGCCATAAATTCTCGTAAAAACATGCACGATATGATTAAGCTCGTTTCTAGTTCAGCGAAAAAGTTTTTATATTAGACACACATTTAATAATATCTGGTATACTAGAACTGATGTGCGATTTAAAACACGCAATACTAATACTAGTACAACTACTACTACTACTTATAAATACACAATAAGCGGATAAATCGATTAATTAAAAATGTATGGGTATGACAAATGTTCAACACATAATGCGTCTAACCACTCTAAGCTCTATTGAAAGGCGTAACGCTTTAAAAGTATATATCGATTGCAATACTTATACTTTTCAAATTTGCTTTGGCATTCAGTTATAAGTTAATATGAAATAATCAAGACAATAACTTTAAAGATAGAAACTTAAATACGACAGCTTTCAATGAAGACTAAAACATCACTTTGCTATTCCTTATCATGCGGTTTAATGTGAAATGTTAATGTATTAAGCTAAAAGCTGGACCATATGAATCAAACAGTGATCAGAAATTGAAATACATTGCAGTGATATTCAATACAACTTGTCTCTCATGAGTTCATCAGTTCAACGAGAATGAAAAAAACCCAACTCAAACGGGTTTCGCATTCAAACGTCTAAACTAACTAAATTATTTCCAATGTCTTAAAAACTTTAAGGTAAATGAATCTAGTTTTCAAATAAATACAATAACATTCTAACTATCTAAGGACATATTTGAGTTATTTCAACTTGTTTTCACATCAAGTTTAAATTAAAAATTTTTTTTTACAATAGACTTATTTTTTTACAATAGACTGATTTTTTTTACAATAGACTGATTTTTTTACAATAGACTGATTTTTTTTTTACAATAGACTGATTTTTTTTTTACAATAGACTGATTTTTTTTTACAATAGACTGATTTTTTTTTTTACAATAGACTGATTTTTTTTTACAATAGACTGATTTTTTTTTACAATAGACTGATTTTTTTTTTACAATAGACTGATTTTTTTTTTACAATAGACTGATTTTTTTTTACAATAGACTGACTTTTTTTTACAATAGACTGATTTTTTTTTACAATAGACTGATTTTTTTTTACAATAGACTGATTTTTTTTTACAATAGACTGATTTTTTTTTTCAATAGACTGATTTTTTTTTTGCAATAGACTGATTTTTTTTTACAATCGACTGATTTTTTTTTTACAATAGACTGATTTTTTTTTTACAATCGACTGATTTTTTTTTTACAATAGACTGATTTTTTTTTTCAATAGACTGATTTTTTTTTTCAATAGACTGATTTTTTTTTTACAATAGACTGATTTTTTTTTTCAATAGACTGATTTTTTTTTTACAATAGACTGATTTTTTTTTACAATAAACTGATTTTTTTTTTCAATAGACTGATTTTTTTTTTACAATAGACTGATTTTTTTTTTCAATAGACTGATTTTTTTTTTACAATAGACTGATTTTTTTACAATAGACTGATTTTTTTTTTACAATAGACTGATTTTTTTTTTACAATAGACTGATTTTTTTTTACAATAGACTGATTTTTTTTTTTACAATAGACTGATTTTTTTTTACAATAGACTGATTTTTTTTTACAATAGACTGATTTTTTTTTTACAATAGACTGATTTTTTTTTTACAATAGACTGATTTTTTTTTACAATAGACTGACTTTTTTTTACAATAGACTGATTTTTTTTTACAATAGACTGATTTTTTTTTACAATAGACTGATTTTTTTTTACAATAGACTGATTTTTTTTTTCAATAGACTGATTTTTTTTTTGCAATAGACTGATTTTTTTTTACAATCGACTGATTTTTTTTTTACAATAGACTGATTTTTTTTTTACAATCGACTGATTTTTTTTTTACAATAGACTGATTTTTTTTTTCAATAGACTGATTTTTTTTTTACAATCGACTGATTTTTTTTTTCAATAGACTGATTTTTTTTTTACAATAGACTGATTTTTTTTTTCAATAGACTGATTTTTTTTTTACAATCGACTGATTTTTTTTTTACAATAGACTGATTTTTTTTTTCAATAGACTGATTTTTTTTTTCAATAGACTGATTTTTTTTTTACAATAGACTGATTTTTTTTTTCAATAGACTGATTTTTTTTTTACAATAGACTGATTTTTTTTTACAATAAACTGATTTTTTTTTTCAATAGACTGATTTTTTTTTTACAATAGACTGATTTTTTTTTTCAATAGACTGATTTTTTTTTTACAATAGACTGATTTTTTTACAATAGACTGATTTTTTTTTTACAATAGACTGATTTTTTTTTTACAATAGACTGATTTTTTTTTACAATAGACTGATTTTTTTTTTTACAATAGACTGATTTTTTTTTACAATAGACTGATTTTTTTTTACAATAGACTGATTTTTTTTTTACAATAGACTGATTTTTTTTTTACAATAGACTGATTTTTTTTTACAATAGACTGACTTTTTTTTACAATAGACTGATTTTTTTTTACAATAGACTGATTTTTTTTTACAATAGACTGATTTTTTTTTACAATAGACTGATTTTTTTTTTCAATAGACTGATTTTTTTTTTGCAATAGACTGATTTTTTTTTACAATCGACTGATTTTTTTTTTACAATAGACTGATTTTTTTTTTACAATCGACTGATTTTTTTTTTACAATAGACTGATTTTTTTTTTCAATAGACTGATTTTTTTTTTCAATAGACTGATTTTTTTTTTACAATAGACTGATTTTTTTTTTCAATAGACTGATTTTTTTTTTACAATAGACTGATTTTTTTTTACAATAAACTGATTTTTTTTTTCAATAGACTGATTTTTTTTTACAATAGACTGATTTTTTTTTTCAATAGACTGATTTTTTTTTTACAATAGACTGATTTTTTTTTTCAATAGACTGATTTTTTTTTTACAATAGACTGATTTTTTTTTTCAATAGACTGATTTTTTTTTTGCAATAGACTGATTTTTTTTTACAATCGACTGATTTTTTTTTTACAATAGACTGATTTTTTTTTTACAATCGACTGATTTTTTTTTTACAATAGACTGATTTTTTTTTACAATAGACTGATTGTTTTTTACAATAGACTGATTTTTTTTACAATAGACTGATTTTTTTTTTACAATAGACTGATTTTTTTTTACAATCGACTGATTTTTTTTTTGCAATAGACTGATTTTTTTTTACAATAGACTGATTTTTTTTGCATTAGACTGATTTTTTTTTTACAATAGACTGATTGTTTTTTACAATAGACTGATTTTTTTTACAATAGACTGATTTTTTTTTTACAATAGACTGATTTTTTTTTTACAATAGACTGATTTTTTTTTACAATAGACTGATTTTTTTTTTTACAATAGACTGATTTTTTTTTACAATAGACTGATTTTTTTTTACAATAGACTGACTTTTTTTTACAATAGACTGATTTTTTTTTACAATAGACTGATTTTTTTTTACAATAGACTGATTTTTTTTTACAATAGACTGATTTTTTTTTCAATAGACTGATTTTTTTTTTGCAATAGACTGATTTTTTTTTACAATCGACTGATTTTTTTTTTACAATAGACTGATTTTTTTTTTACAATCGACTGATTTTTTTTTTACAATAGACTGATTTTTTTTTTCAATAGACTGATTTTTTTTTTCAATAGACTGATTTTTTTTTTACAATAGACTGATTTTTTTTTTCAATAGACTGATTTTTTTTTTACAATAGACTGATTTTTTTTTACAATAAACTGATTTTTTTTTTCAATAGACTGATTTTTTTTTTACAATAGACTGATTTTTTTTTTCAATAGACTGATTTTTTTTTTACAATAGACTGATTTTTTTTTTCAATAGACTGATTTTTTTTTTACAATAGACTGATTTTTTTTTTCAATAGACTGATTTTTTTTTTGCAATAGACTGATTTTTTTTTACAATCGACTGATTTTTTTTTTACAATAGACTGATTTTTTTTTTACAATCGACTGATTTTTTTTTTACAATAGACTGATTTTTTTTTACAATAGACTGATTGTTTTTTACAATCGACTGATTTTTTTTTTGCAACAGACTGATTTTTTTTTTCAATAGACTGATTTTTTTTTTGCAATAGACTGATTTTTTTTACAATAGACTGATTTTTTTTTTACAATAGACTGATTTTTTTTTACAATCGACTGATTTTTTTTTTTGCAATAGACTGATTTTTTTTTACAATAGACTGATTTTTTTTGCATTAGACTGATTTTTTTTACAATAGACTGATTTTTTTTTTGCAATAGACTGATTTTTTTTTACAATAGACTGATTTTTTTTTACAATAGACTGATTTTTTTTTACAATAGACTGATTTTTTTTTTCAATAGACTGATTTTTTTTTTACAATAGACTGATTTTTTTTTACAATAGACTGATTTTTTTTTTTGCAATAGACTGATGTTTTTTTACAATAGACTGATTTTTTTTGCAATAGACTGATTTTTTTTACAATAGACTGATTTTTTTTTACAATAGACTGATTTTTTTTACAATAGACTGATTTTTTTTTTACAATAGACTGATTTTTTTTGCAATAGACTGATTTTTTTTTTGCAATAGACTGATTTTTTTTACAATAGACTGATTTTTTTTTTACAATAGACTGATTTTTTTTTACAATAGACTGATTTTTTTTTACAATAGACTGATTTTTTTTACAATAGACTGATTTTTTTTTACAATAGACTGATTTTTTTTTACAATAGACTGATTTTTTTTACAATAGACTGATTTTTTTTACAATAGACTGATTTTTTTTTACAATAGACTGATTTTTTTTTTACAATAGACTGATTTTTTTTTACAATAGACTGATTTTTTTTTTACAATAGACTGATTTTTTTTTACAATAGACTGACTTTTTTTTACAATAGACTGATTTTTTTTTACAATAGACTGATTTTTTTTTACAATAGACTGATTTTTTTTACAATAGACTGATTTTTTTTTTACAATAGACTGATTTTTTTTTACAATAGACTGATTTTTTTTTTTGCAATAGACTGATTTTTTTTTACAATAGACTGATTTTTTTTGCAATAGACTGATTTTTTTTACAATAGACTGATTTTTTTTTTGCAATAGACTGATTTTTTTTTACAATAGACTGATTTTTTTTACAATAGACTGATTTTTTTTTACAATAGACTGATTTTTTTTTTACAATAGACTGATTATTTTTACAATAGACTGATTTTTTTTTTTCAATAGACTGATTTTTTTTTTACAATAGACTGATTTTTTTTTACAATAGACTGATTTTTTTTTACAATAGACTGATTTTTTTTACAATAGACTGATTTTTTTTGCAATAGACTGATTTTTTTTTTGCAATAGACTGATTTTTTTTTTGCAATAGACTGATTTTTTTTTACAATAGACTGATTTTTTTTTACAATAGACTGATTTTTTTTGCAATAGACTGATTTTTTTTGCAATAGACTGATTTTTTTTTTGCAATAGACTGATTTTTTTTGCAATAGACTGATTTTTTTTGCAATAGACTGATTTTTTTTTTGCAATAGACTGATTTTTTTTTACAATAGACTGATTTTTTTTTGCAACAGACTGATTTTTTTTTTGCAATAGACTGATTTTTTTTTACAATAGACTGATTTTTTTTTTACAATAGACTGATTTTTTTTTTACAATAGACTGATTTTTTTTACAATAGACTGATTTTTTTTTTACAATAGACTGATTTTTTTTACAATAGACTGATTTTTTTTTACAATAGACTGATTTTTTTTTTTACAATAGACTGATTGTTTTTACAATAGACTGATTTTTTTTTTACAATAGACTGATTTTTTTTTTACAATAGACTGATTTTTTTTTTACAATAGACTGATTTTTTTTTTACAATAGACTGATTTTTTTTTACAATAGACTGATTTTTTTTTTACAATAGACTGATTTTTTTTTACAATAGACTGATTTTTTTTTACAATAGACTGATTTTTTTTTACAATAGACTGATTTTTTTTACAATAGACTGATTTTTTTTTTGCAATAGACTGATTTTTTTTTACAATAGACTGATTTTTTTTTACAATAGACTGATTTTTTTTTTACAATAGACTGATTTTTTTTGCAATAGACTGATTTTTTTTTTGCAATAGACTGATTTTTTTTTACAATAGACTGATTTTTTTTTGCAATAGACTGATTTTTTTTTACAATAGACTGATTTTTTTTGCAATAGACTGATTTTTTTTACAATAGACTGATTTTTTTTTTGCAATAGACTGATTTTTTTTTACAATAGACTGATTTTTTTTACAATAGACTGATTTTTTTTTTGCAATAGACTGATTTTTTTTTTACAATAGACTGATTATTTTTACAATAGACTGATTTTTTTTTTTCAATAGACTGATTTTTTTTTTACAATAGACTGATTTTTTTTTTACAATAGACTGATTTTTTTTTACAATAGACTGATTTTTTTTTACAATAGACTGATTTTTTTTGCAATAGACTGATTTTTTTTTTTGCAATAGACTGATTTTTTTTTTGCAATAGACTGATTTTTTTTTACAATAGACTGATTTTTTTTTACAATAGACTGATTTTTTTTGCAATAGACTGATTTTTTTTTGCAATAGACTGATTTTTTTTTTGCAATAGACTGATTTTTTTTGCAATAGACTGATTTTTTTTGCAATAGACTGATTTTTTTTTTGCAATAGACTGATTTTTTTTTACAATAGACTGATTTTTTTTTGCAACAGACTGATTTTTTTTTTGCAATAGACTGATTTTTTTTTACAATAGACTGATTTTTTTTTTACAATAGACTGATTTTTTTTTTACAATAGACTGATTTTTTTTTACAATAGACTGATTTTTTTTTTACAATAGACTGATTTTTTTTTACAATAGACTGATTTTTTTTTACAATAGACTGATTTTTTTTTTTACAATAGACTGATTGTTTTTACAATAGACTGATTTTTTTTTTACAATAGACTGATTTTTTTTTTACAATAGACTGATTTTTTTTTTACAATAGACTGATTTTTTTTTTACAATAGACTGATTTTTTTTTACAATAGACTGATTTTTTTTTACAATAGACTGATTTTTTTTTACAATAGACTGATTTTTTTTACAATAGACTGATTTTTTTTTTGCAATAGACTGATTTTTTTTTACAATAGACTGATTTTTTTTTTACAATAGACTGATTTTTTTTTTACAATAGACTGATTTTTTTTGCAATAGACTGATTTTTTTTACAATAGACTGATTTTTTTTTACAATAGACTGATTTTTTTTTGCAATAGACTGATTTTTTTTTACAATAGACTGATTTTTTTTGCAATAGACTGATTTTTTTTACAATAGACTGATTTTTTTTTTACAATAGACTGATTTTTTTTTTTGCAATAGACTGATTTTTTTTTACAATAGACTGATTTTTTTTGCAATAGACTGATTTTTTTTACAATAGACTGATTTTTTTTTGCAATAGACTGATTTTTTTTTACAATAGACTGATTTTTTTTTACAATAGACTGATTTTTTTTTTACAATAGACTGATTTTTTTTTACAATAGACTGATTTTTTTTACAATAGACTGATTTTTTTTACAATAGACTGATTTTTTTTTACAATAGACTGATTTTTTTTTACAATAGACTGATTTTTTTTTTACAATAGACTGATTTTTTTTGCAATAGACTGATTTTTTTTTTGCAATAGACTGATTTTTTTTGCAATAGACTGATTTTTTTTTACAATAGACTGATTTTTTTTTTACAATAGACTGATTTTTTTTGCAATAGACTGATTTTTTTTTTACAATAGACTGATTTTTTTTGCAATAGACTGATTTTTTATTTGCAATAGACTGATTTTTTTTGCAATAGACTGATTTTTTTTTACAATAGACTGATTTTTTTTTTACAATAGACTGATTTTTTTTGCAATAGACTGATTTTTTTTTGCAATAGACTGATTTTTTTTGCAATAGACTGATTTTTTTTTACAATAGACTGATTTTTTTTTACAATAGACTGATTTTTTTTGCAATAGACTGATTTTTTTTTACAATAGACTGATTTTTTTTTACAATAGACTGATTTTTTTTGCAATAGACTGATTTTTTTTTTACAATAGACTGATTTTTTTTTACAATAGACTGATTTTTTTTTACAATAGACTGATTTTTTTTACAATAGACTGATTTTTTTTACAATAGACTGATTTTTTTACAATAGACTGATTTTTTTTTACAATAGACTGATTTTTTTTTACAATAGACTGATTTTTTTTACAATAGACTGATTTTTTTTACAATAGACTGATTTTTTTTTACAATAGACTGATTTTTTTTTTACAATAGACTGATTTTTTTTGCAATAGACTGATTTTTTTTTTACAATAGACTGATTTTTTTTACAATAGACTGATTTTTTTTACAATAGACTGATTTTTTTTACAATAGACTGATTTTTTTTACAATAGACTGATTTTTTTTACAATAGACTGATTTTTTTTACAATAGACTGATTTTTTTTTACAATAGACTGATTTTTTTTTACAATAGACTGATTTTTTTTACAATAGACTGCTTTTTTTTACAATAGACTGATTTTTTTTTACAATAGACTGATTTTTTTTACAATAGACTGATTTTTTTTTACAATAGACTGATTTTTTTTTACAATAGACTGATTTTTTTTACAATAGACTGATTTTTTTTTACAATAGACTGATTTTTTTTTACAATAGACTGATTTTTTTTTACAATAGACTGATTTTTTTTACAATAGACTGATTTTTTTTTACAATAGACTGATTTTTTTTACAATAGACTGATTTTTTTTTACAATAGACTGATTTTTTTTACAATAGACTGATTTTTTTTTACAATAGACTGATTTTTTTTACAATAGACTGATTTTTTTTTTACAATAGACTGATTTTTTTTTACAATAGACTGATTTTTTTTACAATAGACTGATTTTTTTTTACAATAGACTGATTTTTTTTACAATAGACTGATTTTTTTTACAATAGACTGATTTTTTTTTACAATAGACTGATTTTTTTTTTACAATAGACTGATTTTTTTTACAATAGACTGATTTTTTTTACAATAGACTGATTTTTTTTTTACAATAGACTGATTTTTTTTTTACAATAGACTGATTTTTTTTTACAATAGACTGATTTTTTTTTTACAATAGACTGATTTTTTTTACAATAGACTGATTTTTTTTTACAATAGACTGATTTTTTTTTACAATAGACTGATTTTTTTTACAATAGACTGATTTTTTTTACAATAGACTGATTTTTTTTTACAATAGACTGATTTTTTTTTACAATAGACTGATTTTTTTTACAATAGACTGATTTTTTTTTACAATAGACTGATTTTTTTTTACAATAGACTGATTTTTTTTACAATAGACTGATTTTTTTTACAATAGACTGATTTTTTTTACAATAGACTGATTTTTTTTACAATCGACTGATTTTTTTTACAATAGACTGATTTTGTTTACAATAGACTGATTTTTTTTACAATAGACTGATTTTTTTTACAATAGACTGATTTTTTTTTTACAATAGACTGATTTTTTTTACAATAGACTGATTTTTTTTACAATAGACTGATTTTTTTTTACAATAGACTGATTTTTTTTACAATAGACTGATTTTTTTTTTACAATAGACTGATTTTTTTTACAATAGACTGATTTTTTTTTTACAATAGACTGATTTTTTTTACAATAGACTGATTTTTTTTACAATAGACTGATTTTTTTTTACAATAGACTGATTTTTTTACAATAGACTGATTTTTTTTTTACAATAGACTGATTTTTTTTTTACAATAGACTGATTTTTTTTTACAATCGACTGATTTTTTTTACAATAGACTGATTTTTTTTTTTCAATAGACTGATTTTTTTTACAATAGGCTGATTTTTTTTTTACAATAGACTGATTTTTTTTTTACAATAGACTGATTTTTTTTTTACAATAGACTGATTTTTTTTACAATAGACTGATTTTTTTTACAATAGACTGATTTTTTTTACAATAGACTGATTTTTTTTTTGCAATAGACTGATTTTTTTTTTACAATAGACTGATTTTTTTTACAATAGACTGATTTTTTTTACAATAGACTGATTTTTTTTACAATAGACTGATTTTTTTTTTACAATAGACTGATTTTTTTTACAATAGACTGATTTTTTTTACAATAGACTGATTTTTTTTTACAATAGACTGATTTTTTTTTACAATAGACTGATTTTTTTTTTACAATAGACTGATTTTTTTTTTACAATAGACTGATTTTTTTTACAATAGACTGATTTTTTTTTTACAATAGACTGATTTTTTTTACAATAGACTGATTTTTTTTTTACAATAGACTGATTTTTTTTTTACAATAGACTGATTTTTTTTACAATAGACTGATTTTTTTTACAATAGACTGATTTTTTTTACAATAGACTGATTTTTTTTACAATAGACTGATTTTTTTTACAATAGACTGATTTTTTTTTACAATAGACTGATTTTTTTTTTACAATAGACTGATTTTTTTACAATAGACTGATTTTTTTTACAATAGACTGATTTTTTTTACAATAGACTGATTTTTTTTTTACAATAGACTGATTTTTTTTACAATAGACTGATTTTTTTTTACAATAGACTGATTTTTTTTACAATAGACTGATTTTTTTTACAATAGACTGATTTTTTTTACAATAGACTGATTTTTTTTACAATAGACTGATTTTTTTTTACAATAGACTGATTTTTTTTTACAATAGACTGATTTTTTTTACAATAGACTGATTTTTTTTTACAATAGACTGACTTCAAGGAAAAAAATTCACATGCCTTACTAACAGCTGAAAAAGTATAGAACTGAGTTGTTATTGGTGATTCAACATAATGTTGTAGGTGAAACCATTTGTGAAACAGCTTACTTGATTGTCTTGCCACCTGTTGGCTTTACCTACATAGAATATAACATACCACTTGGTTGGAACAAATATCAATGTTTTATTTTCCAATATTAAGAGGTAAAGATGAATCCAATTCCACCTCAATGAATTCGCATGCTTTTAAACTAACATTGGCAATGTTTTCTACTTGATTATCGTAAATGGCCGCGTATGTATTTCCATATTTCCGTATGTGTGTGTGTCTGTGTGCATGTATGTGCATGTATATGTTTCTGTGCGTATGTTTATTTGTCTGTGTTTGTATGAGCATATTTATCTGTGTCAGTATGCATTTATGAGCTTGTGTGTATGTTTGCTTGTATGTGTCTGTGTACGTGTCTGTGTGTACAGAACAGAAAATAATGAATGAATGGCATTTTTAATGAATGAACGGAAATCTGAAGGAAAAATATCACCACACGCTGGTTGATTGGATTTATATCGGAGATGAAAGAGGGGAAGTAAAGAGAAGTCAAATAGCAGAATTGAAGAGAGAGAGAGAGAGAGAGAGAGAGAGAAGGGGGGGGTAGAAAGCACGGTTCATTCAGACGTGTTATTGACACATCGTGTGGATGGGGGAGAGATTGGCGCCTGGTGATGTGCGTATTGATAAATTGTTGCATTAGTAGTTGGTGCGTTTTGTTACGCAACGGTTAGGATTATTAATGCAACCGGTAACGTATTTGTGAAGTGCTTTAAAAGATTACTCGTGTGTAAACGAAATGTAAACATAGACTTTTTTATTCGTTGCAATTTTGTTATGTACGTACATACACACACATACACACATACACACACATACACACATACACAAATATACACGCACATATATAAAGGGAGGGAAGTTTTGTGTTAAAAGTATGATTAAGCAGAATATTTCTGTTATTTTTTAGCAATGTTTGCTTCAATTAAAAACTGATGCCTAAACACATAAAATATATATTTATGTAAAACTTACATACATATATATGAGGGTAGTTCCAAAAGTAAAGCCTCCTATTTTTTAAACTAAAAAAATGAAGAGTTAAGAAGACGAGAGTGGTATAATTCTCAATGCACTTTTGCCTGCTATGAGCGATGGTTGCTCATGGGCATCCAGAGCGAGCTTTGTCATATGAGAATAATTCCAAAAGTAAAGCCTCCTTTTTTTTAACTAAAAAACTATGAAAACAGGAATGATACCATTAAAACGAGCGGCCTTTTGTGCTCCAGAATTTATTTTTCTACATAGTCACCACAATTCTTAATGTATTTTTGCCAGTAATTCAATGCTTCTGACGCGCGTGTCTGACAGGGGTTGCTTCCTTAGAGTCCCCAACATTCAAGATCTGAAATCAAAATATTAAACTTTCCTATCATGATTGCATAATGTCAGTCATCATAACAATGCAATTTGCAATCCTGTCTGATTCACTCGGGTGAATAAAAATAAGAGGTATTGCTTTT